>NC_134247.1:31276416-31578291 GCF_965152275.1 Natator depressus
GCCATCTGCTCAGGTGGCTTTGGGCTGGGCTCTCCCTTCTCTGGGACAGGTCTCACCCCGAGCCAGAGGCTGGTGGCCTGAGGGCAGGGAGATCCCGGCCTGCCCAAAGAGTAGTGCTGGGCCTCCTCCCAGCCCAGCACATGACTACTGTGAGTAGCCAGGATGGGACCATGGGGGAGGATTTGCCTGTGAGCCTGGATCCCACCCTGTTCCCAGGTGGGAAGCGCTGGCCTCCAGCTCTCACGGGAAGCTCTGTGTGAGTGGCTGGGGTCACACCATGGCCGCCGGGTTTGTGCTGCTGGCATTTCACTCCAGCCGCCCCCTGCAATGCAGCCTGTCCTGACAGGCCTCTGGCCTGAGAGCTGATGTAAACTATCCAGGGAGCCCTGGACCCAGCTCCTCTTTGCGGCGTTACTGCTGCTCCTCGCCACACTGAGAGTCACCTGGAACCTGTGCCCGGGGCAGTTTGGGTGGGTTGGGCCTGCAGGGGCCCATCCAGACCCAGCTGGGTGTGTGTGGGGCGGAGAGTAGGATCTGGGTTAATACCCACCTGGCATAAATGCTCCATGGAGGTCAGTTGATCTTCGAACCTTTCCTGGCCTTGCTGCCCCACTGCCCCCTTTTTAGCTGCGGCCTGTGGCAGGTGCAGGAAGGGGAATCGTGAGGGGCTGTGAGTGCAGCAGCTCCCTGCACTGTGCGAGAGCATCTCTCCCTGCCTGTGACTGATGGGAAATGTCCAACTCCTGCCTGACACCAGCTCCCTGGCTTCTCTCTTGCAGGTTTCCAATAGGAGAAGGAGGAGACTGCGCGTATCTGACCGGTGTGAGTGCGGTCAGCAGCTTGCAATGCACCAGTGAGAGACACTGGATCTGCACCAAACCCGATGCATTTACACAGGCACAGGAGGCTGCCGTGGAAGGGGGCTGGTAACAAGAGTATTATAGAATCTAGCCCTGGGAAAGCCTGACTGTGATTTCTTGTGACCATCACATCTGAGCAATTCCAGAATATCGGGGAATACTCTGCGCATCACTGGGTTACTTCCCTGTCTGGCCATCAGTGTATTGTGTGCCTGATGTTGGATGTCTCTTTGCACACTGAGCCAGGTGCAAAATTAGATTGCAAAATCCACAAAAAAGGAAATCTACAGGAAGAAACTTACAGCAGGGGGCTGTGTGTGTGTCCATCTGTGGTGTTTAAGCATAAAGACAAAGGATCGGTCTGATCTCTCTCGGTGTGCAGAGACCTACTGGATCCTTCCCCTCGGAGACAAACTGACCGTATGCATGTCTCATGAAAGAAGGGTCCGAGCCTGCCTGGCTGTAAAGTGCTGCAAGGATTTCGGGTGAGCTGTACTTGGTTAGACAGGAGAATACCTTGTTAGTTCAGTCTAGGCTCTAGAACGCATGTTATGACTTTGTTATATGTAACCATTTGTTTCCAACACTTCCACTCGACTCTTGGCTTTGTTGAACTGAGGCGTGATTTCGCTGTGAGCCTATGGCAGCGCTGTGTGTTAAGTGGAGCAGTGATCTGAGCTGGAGCTGGTAAGCTGGGGCAGAGGATGTTACTGTTCCTTTGGAAATAGTGAATCTGTGAATCCTGCCAGTGCCCAGGGGACTAGGGCCTGGACGCTCCAGACAGATGCTCAGAGGGCTGGAGGGCAGAGTGGACCTATTGCTACCCTGCCGTGACGGCAGGCCCAGCAGTGAGTGCGTGTGGCCAGTGGAGTTGGGGAGCTGACCCCTGGCAGGCACAGACAAGGCTCCCTCAGGCAAAGGGCAGGTGGTGGCGAGGTGCCTCCCAGCCCCGGGTACCCGGGTACATTGCAGGGTATTAACTTACTGCAGGTTTGGGGCAGTTAAAAATTACACCCCAAGGCCCCAGCCCAGTTAGGCGGACCGAGGAGAGGAACTGTGACTGCGAGGGGCACCTGAGTCCCAGCACCGCCCAGAGTTCTGCTCTGCCTAAAGCCCCAGTCCCGCCCCGTGAGTAGGGCTTTACCAAATTCATGACCATGAAAAATGCATCACAGACTGTGAAATCTGGTCTCCCCTGTGAAATCTGGCTCGGCGGGGGGATATGTCACAGAACTGCCACCCTTACGTCTACGCTGCGGGGGGTACTTCACATTACAGCTACACAAATGTGAATCCTCAGTTGCACTGTTTATATCACGGCCGCTTCTTTCTGGCAGATCCATTTGAGCTCCACGGCACACGTCTCAGACAGAACCTGGCTGCCTTTTATCCACCCGCAGCTGTTCCCATCAGCAGAGCCTGAGAAGCTGCAGAGTGAGAGAGAGTTCGTGTCACTGTGGGTCCCTGTAACAAGGAAAGGCCGAGGGGTGAGTCTTTCCTCCCCCTCCCCCTAATGTGAAGCTGGGCTCTGGTGTTGTCCTTCATCTCTAACTTTCCTGCAGAGCATCAGTCGAGAAGATGTCCCAGGCTGTGAGATGAGTTAGGGCAGTGGCTCTCAACCTTTCCAGACCACTGCTCCCCTTTCAGGAGTCTGATTTGTCTTGAGTACCCCAAGTTTCACCTGACTTAAAAACGACTTGCTTAGAAAATCAGACCTAAAAATACAAATGTTGCCACAGCCACTATTACTGAAAAATGGCTGACTCTCATTTGTACCATACAATTATAAAATAAATCCATTGGAAATAAGTATTGTACTTACATATCCGTGTATAGCGTATAGAACAGTGTAAACAAGTCAGTGTCTGTCTGAAATTTTAGTTTGCACTGACTTCGCTAGTGCTTTTTATGTAGCTCATTGTAAAACTAGACCAATATCTAGATGAGTTGACCTACTCCTCGGAAGACCTCTGCGTACCCCAGGGATACATGTAGCCCTGCTTGAGACCCACAGAGTTAGGGGGTCTGGTGCAAGGACCATACGAGGCTGAATCTCATGGGGTTGGTGACCTGGTACTTGTTCATTGGAAGCGCCACCTTGATCTCCTACATCTCAGCTGATGGGATGAGAGGAAAGTCTGATGGGATGAGAGGAAGTCTGATGGGTGAGAGGAAACCTGCACCGTGCGACCTGGGTAACGGGACAGCTGCAGGGAGCTGAGGACTTGTCCCAATGAACGGTTAGGGCTGGATTCACAAAGAGACTTAAGAGGCTAATGGCCACTTCAGACACCTCCATCCCAGAACCGCATCCCCCTGGGATTCACCAAACCCCAGCTCAGTTGCCACCAAACCCTGGAAGTGACTGAACTTGCTCGGTGCCTCAATTTTCTGAGTCAAAGTTTACGAGGTGTCTGTGTGCGCCCGGAGCACCTGTGCTGCTCCCTCCCTCTAGGCTGCTGGCTGCCTAAGCCCCAGTACGATCCAGGAGCCAGTCTCCGCCTGACTTGCCTTGGGGCCCCAAGCCAGTGGGCATGTTCAAAGGACCCGTACCAGCTTGGGCCTCACAGGTGAGCATCCACAGACTGGCAGCGAGGAGCATGCAGCCGATGAATGCATCCGATGAAGTGAGCTGTAGCTCACGAAAGCTTATGCTCAACTAAATTGGTTAGTCTCTAAGGTGCCACAAGTCCTCCTTTTCTTTTTGCGCATACAGACTAACACGGCTGCTACTCTGAAACCAGAGAGGAGCAAGCGCTTCCTGGTAACATTTAGCCCAGGGGTTCTGGCACTCACCTGGAAAGTAGGAGACCCCAACTCAAGTCCCCCTTGTAGCTGGGTAGGAGAAGGGATTTGAACAGGCGTCTCTCACCTCTTAGGAGTAGGCTCACGCCACTGAGCTAGCGGACAGTCTGAGGTGGTGGTGGTGGTGGGGGGGTCCCTTATTCTCTCCTGTTAACCCTGTTCCAGACTCGGGATGAAGAGTGATTGGAGCAGACAGACTAACTGTCACCTCGGGGCATGATGCAGAGAGATGATTTCTAGCCCCCACATTTCACTTCTAAAAGGGGAACCACAAAACCATGTGGATGCTTGTTGGATGGAAATTGCACAGAGCTGTCACCAGGGTCAAATGTCTCCTAGTATCACAGACACGACTTAAAAACAGCATGAGAGGCTCAGACGAGGGGCTTGTCTACACTCACAGCGCTGCAGTGAAGACGCTACCTACGCTGACCAGAGAGCTTCTCCCATCAGCAGAGCCAATCCCCCTCCCCAAGGGCCATAGCTATGGTGACAGGAGAAGCGCTCCCCTCAACGTAGCGCTGTCTACACTGGGGGTGAGGTCAGGATACCTGCATCGCTTGGGGGGTGGATTTTTCACACCCTTGAGCAGCATAGTTATACCGTCATAAGTCTGTAATGTAGACCGGGTCTAAGGGCAGGTCTACACTACCCGCCGGAAATGCAGGTAGCGATCTATCTATTGGGGGTCAATTTATCACGTCTAGTCTAGACGCGATAAATCGAACCCTGAGCGCTCTCCCGTCGACTCCGGCACTCCAGCGCCGCGAGAGGTGCAGGCGGAGTGGAGGGGGGAGTGCCGTGAAGATGCCAAGGTTAGTCGAGCTAGATACGTCCACTTCAGCTATGCTAGTCTCCTAGCTGAAGTTGCATATCTTAGGTCGATCCCCCCGCACACACACACACCCAGTGTAGACCAGGGCTAAGTGTGTACCCCAAATAAAAAAAGACAGGAGGAGGAGCAAAAAAATGCTATCCTGGCTAAACAGCAGAGTAATGGAGGCCATTAGAGGCAAAAAGCATCCTTGAAAAACTGGAAGTCTAAACCTAATGAGGAAACTAGGACGGAGCACAAACTCCAGCAAGTAAATTGTAAAGTATAAGGAGGCAGGCCAAGGAAGAGTTTGAGAAGCAACTTCCTAAAGATGCAAAACCTAAAAAAATTAAGTACATTAGAAGTAGGAAAATATAAGGTCCCTCACCAAAGGCTTTTAAGCAAAGGAAGCTGTCATGGGATAAGGGGGAAGGTCCTCTCATGGATCAGTAACTGGTTAAAAGATAGGAAACAACAGGAATAAATGCTCAGTTTTCACCATGGAAAGAGGAAAATAGCTGGGTCCCCTCAGGATAAGTACAGTTATATCCATATACAACTGCTTCTACCGCTATCGCTTATTCCAGCTCCCCGATCCCCCTAAGCTACACTGCTCTACACACAGAGCTATTGGTAGAACTGCCGTTACACCAGGGCCTTTGCTGGCACCCCTCTGTTAGGGAAATACCCTTAGCCCACGTAGTTACGCTGGGAAGACTTTTCAGTGTAGACCAGGCCTCAGACAGACGCTGGACATTTAACACGAGCAAGTTATACAATGGGAGCTTTCCCCAAACATCTCAAAGAGTAAACGTCAAGCAGCACTCACCGCACTGGATCTAATGGGGAACCGTCCACCCAGGTCCATTTCCCCCCTGGGGGTGTCACTTTAAGGCCAATCCAGATGTGGTTTGCATCTTGTACAACATCTTGTATGAAATCCTGTGATGGGCAAAGCAGAGGGGGTGGGGATGAGTATCCTGTAACATGCTAGAATTCCCTTAGTGATCCCATGAAGTGCCTGCTCTCTCCTTCAGTAGCTCTGCCCATAATGCCAGCAGGAGACCCCACCAGCCCCTGAGTTAGTTCACCCTCTCCCCTGGGTGGGCAGGGTCCCAGTGCAGGTAAACGTGGCTCTCTCTATGCAGACATGGTAACATCAGCACCAGTCCTTGGTGGCACAGGGTGAGCTGGCCCTTTAAGGGAGTCCTGGGTTGAGCCTCTGTCACGGAGTGCCCGGGCGATGCTCTGGAACTGCTCCCCATGAAGCCAGTCAGGACTCTGGGGCAGTCGCCTTCCGGTGAGCAGCCTGTCCGCAGGGCAAACAGCTCACACGGCTTCCACCTTCCTGGGTCTGACCTCGGAGCATTCAGCATCCTCTGCCCCTCCGTGTGCTTCCCACAGCGAGACCGCTCAGGCGGGGCTCCTGGGGAAGCCAGAGGGTCCTGCACCCCAACTTCGCAGTCAGACGGGACTCTCAGCCAGCCAGTAAAACAGAGGTTTATTAGACGACAGGAACATGGTCTAAAACAGAGCTTGCAGGTGCAGAGAACAGGACCCCTCAGCTGGGTCCATTTTGGAGGGCAGTGAGCCAGACAACCACGTCTGCCCTTCACTCCATGTCCTAGCCAGCCCCAAACTGAAACCCCCTCCAGCCCCTCCTCCTCTGGGCTTTGTTCCTTTCCTGGGCCAGGAGGTCACCTGATTCCTTTGTTCTCCAACCCTTTAGCTCTCACCTTGCAGGGGGGAAGGGCCCAGGCCCTCAGTTGCCAGGAAACAGGGTGTCGGCCATTCTCTGTGTCCAGACCCCTGCACACACCTGCCCTCTAGGGCTCTGCAGTGATCATACACCCTTACCCCACCACCTAGATACTTAAGAACTGCCTAGGGGAAACTGAGGCACCCCCACAATATTCGGAGGAAACATTAAGAACAGTCCCACTTCGTCACTTCCCCCTTCAAGATCGAACTGAGCGGGGTCACTTTAGCCGGTGACCTGGGGAAGTTCAAAGCCACCAACATTCCCATGGATGCCCCAGCGTCTCTGCCATTCCTTGGTAGGAGTTACACCAGGCCCTTCCAGTTTCACGCCCTCCCTTAGGTCGGGGGTGGTCGATAGCACTCGCAGGCCGCATGTGGGAAGGTTTCTGCGGCCCGCCCTTTGGCCACCCCAAAACCCCAGGGGGTCAAACTTGGATTGGGTCTTCTCCCCAACAAGCTGGCCAAACACAGCCACTTGGTTATAGGACTGTTTAAGTTTCTTAACAGCTTTCACTCCATCTGAGACCTTCTCAAAGCTATCCACACTGGGTCTTTCAACAGGACAGTCAGTGGATCCATTCACAACAGAAAATTTCTGGCTGTTAGGAACTGAAACTTTCTTGATTAAATCACTTTCACACCCTTCAGTTGCAGTAAACTGCTTGCAAAGACTCCATGAGGATTCCTTTCCCTAGGGCTTTTCTATGCAACAATTCACCCCTCCCAGAAATTCTGCTCTTACCCTCTTTACCTAGGGCTTGCTCTAGAGGAACACGTTCCTGAGCAACAACAGACTCTTTCTGGGTCTCCCTTACATCCAGAATTACCTCTGGCCCGTCCAGTGGATTCCTACACAATCCCCTTTCAGGCAAACTGACAGACTTCCTAGATAAAAGGTCAGAAGCATTCCCCTTCCCTTTGCCACACACAAGTTCAGGAATCTTTTCCTTCTTGCTACAGGTTTCCACACCCTCCATAGGTAACACAATCACACCACCTTCACGCTCTCCTTGTGCCCTGGCTAGGATCTCACCCTGATTAGACAGAGTTGCGACACCCTTTCCCAACCACACATGAGCAACAGGCAAAATACAAGCACCAGAATTGTCTGGTCTCTGGGATTTTACATAGACACTAACTGGATGCGACCTAGTTACAGGGCCATTCTCCTGAGCAGACACAAACTTAGGGCCATTCCCTTCCTGGGCTTTAGCTGAATCCAGAACCAACTCTGAGTCAACTGCACGACGCTCAACCATCACAGGCTGCAAGGCCCCTTCTGTCTGGTCCACAGACCAAGAAGAGCCAGACACACTTTCTCCTTTCCCAGACACACAGCTTGGGATCTCATTCCCCTTGTCCCAGCACACAAGGCTGGTCACAGACAACTGCTTGGAGACCAGGGTAGCTCCCTCCATAGGCAAGTCAATACCCCTGACAGACACAGGCACATTTCCTTCACTGTCCCAATTCTCCACCCAGCTAACAGGTAAGGTCCAGGGACTCTCATCTTCCACTCTCCTCGCCTTCCCACCCTGCTGACTGGACAAAGCCATCAGATCACAAGGCTGCCTAGGCTCATCCCTTCTTTCCTTACCAAGCACCTTGCCACTCCCCACAGATCCCCTCCCCTGCCTGTGTCTCCCCCCACTCAGCTGGGGTCTCAGCTCCCACTGTGCTCAGCGCTGCCCTTGCTGTCCCAGGGGGGGTAGGCAGCGAGCTGGCTGCTTTCCTCACAGCATCAGAGCCAGAGTGAGCCCCCTCTCCAGTGTGCAAGGGGGGCGGGGAGCATCTCTGTCCCACCCAGCCCCAGGGGTCTGGTCACAGGCAGGCAGGTAGCCTGAGCCTAGCGGCTCCTCCCCCCTGCCAGCCAGGTCATCTGCATTTCCACTGACCGTTTCCCTCTCCACCGATTGGTTCCCTGGATTCAAATTCAAACCCTTGGGAGTTACAGGAGCAGGGCCTGGATCCTGTCCCAAAGAGACACAGTTGCCCCACAACAGGGTCTCACAGCTGGTGTCCTGGAGCACCCCAAAGACCAGCCAGCCCCACCCCTCCTGGGTCTGCACAGGGATCTGGGCCATAGGCAGGGTGAGGGGCTTCATCCCTGGGACCCTCACCCAGCTCACACAGCCCCTCAACCTCTGAGGCTGCACCACCCAGGGCCTGACAACAGTTCTCTCTGTCCCAGGATCTCGCCACCCCAGGAATGTCTCCCCATTGACCATCACCTTCCGCTCCCACTGGGGGTCCGAGGGGCTGGCCCCAGGAAACTCCACACAGACATATAGGTTGGGCTCAGGAGTGGGAGCCTGTCCACCTCCCCACCCATCTGGCTGACGGAGTCTGTGGCCTTGGGACCTAGCAAGGGAGCTAGACACCGGAGCTTTTCCGCAGGGTCCCCCTGGTTCAAATCTCCAGCCTGCTCAAAGGCAGTGAGGTGGGCATCCACATCCCCCCTCTCCTTAACCAGGGGCAGCAATTTACTCTCGAGGTTCCCTGCGGAACTGGCCCTCCGGGGTCTATCCCCACTCACCCCTGGGAGGTCCCCTATGCCTCTCCGCTCCCCCACCGCCAGTTCATGCTGCTGCTGCTTCTGCAGCTCTTTCTCGGGCTCTCGCTGTCTCTCACAGTCCTCTTGCTCTCTCGGACTCAGTTCCAATCCATCCATCTCCGATCCCTGGATGGGGAACCCGATCGTGAAGACCCTCGTCTGGTTGGGGACAGGAGTCTTGGCGATGCCTGGCTACTACTCCACCTGCTCCCAGATCCTGCTATAGCCCCATTTGGGGTCAGGAATCTGTCCCTTAGAGCGGTCATCCTCCTCCAGCTGCAGGATTAACTGTGCTTTGGTGAACTTTCCAATGCTCAACCCTCTCTTTCTGCACAGGGTTACAATGTCCTTCTTAAGGAGACGGTGACAGACCATCACTCCGCTCTTCCCAAGTTGTTGTGGACTCACAGGCCTGTGTGCTCTCAGCTCCCCACGGTTTCCAGGGAGAACCCCTCGTGTGCCAGCCCTTCTCGAGGTCACCACCTCTTTGCCAGGGTCGAGCTGCAGACTTCTCCGCCCCTGGGACCGCTCGCTGCAGTCCCCCGGGGGACCCTGTTACTGCAAAAGTCCTTTTCTCTGGTCACACAATCCTAGGGGTTAACCGCCCCCTGAAACCGTCTCTCTGAATCTTCAGCACGCCTAGTCCCCATCAATCCCCCTTTGTTTTACTGCTCCCCAGTCACTTACTGCAGGAAGCGCCATCCACGGGGTGCAGTAGATCCCACCTCTGCCACCAGTTGTCACAGAGTGCCCGGGCGATGCTCTGGAACTGCTCCCCATGAAGCCAGTCAGGACTCTGGGGCAGTCGCCTTCCGGTGAGCAGCCTGTCCGCAGGGCAAACAGCTCACACGGCTTCCACCTTCCTGGGTCTGACCTCGGAGCATTCAGCATCCTCTGCCCCTCCGTGTGCTTCCCACAGCGAGACCGCTCAGGCGGGGCTCCTGGGGAAGCCAGAGGGTCCTGCACCCCAACTTCGCAGTCAGACGGGACTCTCAGCCAGCCAGTAAAACAGAGGTTTATTAGACGACAGGAACATGGTCTAAAACAGAGCTTGCAGGTGCAGAGAACAGGACCCCTCAGCTGGGTCCATTTTGGAGGGCAGTGAGCCAGACAACCACGTCTGCCCTTCACTCCATGTCCTAGCCAGCCCCAAACTGAAACCCCCTCCAGCCCCTCCTCCTCTGGGCTTTGTTCCTTTCCCGGGCCAGGAGGTCACCTGATTCCTTTGTTCTCCAACCCTTTAGCTCTCACCTTGCAGGGGGGAAGGGCCCAGGCCCTCAGTTGCCAGGAAACAGGGTGTCGGCCATTCTCTGTGTCCAGACCCCTGCACACACCTGCCCTCTAGGGCTCTGCAGTGATCATACACCCTTACCCCACCACCTAGATACTTAAGAACTGCCTAGGGGAAACTGAGGCACCCCCACAATATTCGGAGGAAACATTAAGAACAGTCCCACTTCGTCACAGCCTCACCTGTGACTAGGTGCCCCTGGACTCAGAGGCAAAGGTGATGGAAGCAGGTGACCAGGAGCCAGGCCTGGTGGGGCTACAAGGGCAGCCAGTCTGGGCAGGGAGAGATTTGATGGGGTAGGAGGTTTGTGTGAGTAGCTCTATGCAGAAGGGCTCCGCTGAGCTCTCAGACAGAGGGCCTGGGAGTGAAACGCCTACAGGAGCCAGCTGGGCAGTCTGGGGTGGGAAAGCTGTAGGGTTCTTGTTCTGAACTGTATGTTAATAAGCCAGAGCCCCAGAAGGGGAGAAAACACCCCAGTGTGCAGTTTGATTGGGGTGGGGGTGGGGGGTAGAGTCAGGCTACCCTGGGATTGTAACTAGTGACACACGTCTTTCTCCAGCTGGAGTTGGATGAGCCTGTATTTGATGTTACCATCTCCTCCCGGTTCTGGGTCACGAGCATGCGAGAGCTCTTCCCCGAGCAGTCGTCACGGCTCCCAGTCCAGTCTTTACGCTCCTTAGACAGCCAGTAGCACTTGTCCCCGTGCAGCAGCCAGTCCCTGGGGCAGAGTTTGCACCCGGATCCCTCTGGAGGGAGAGATGAGAACTGAGGTGTCATTAATTCTGAACCTTCAAACTACAGCTGGATGAAAACTCTTGTTCAAAGTTGTTTTTTAATGGAAAATGCCATTTGGACCCAAATGAAAGTTTTTATTCTGATTGCCATTTTTCACTTTTTGATGGGGGAGTGGACTTAAAATGGAAATACTGGTTTTGAGGGTGGGAGGGAGGATTTCATTCATTTTTGGAGGGGAAATAAACATTTACTCTTAACAGTTCCCTCCATTTGAAAAGTGGGGGAGGACTTTCACTTTTCTGCTTCCTTCAAAGGACATCAAAGTGTCATTTCTTTTCACGTTTTTCATGAACTAGGCTTACACTGTATCCGCTCTAGTTCTAGACATTGCTGAAGTGTCCCCTACAGTTGTGTAAAAAGCAGGGCTGTCAATTAATCGCCGTTAACTCACGTGATTAACTCAAAAAATCAACTGTGATTAAAAAAATTAATCGTGATTAATCTCACTGTTAAACAATAGAATACCAATTGAAATTGATTAAATATTTTTGGATGTTTTTCTACATTTGCAAATATATTGATTGCTATTACAACACCGAACACAAAGGGCACAGTGCTCACTTTACATGATTATTTTTGATTCCAAATATTTGCACTGTAAAAATGATAAAAGAAATAGTATTTTTCAATTCACCTCATACAAGTCCTGTCGTGCAATCTCTTTATCATGAAAGTGTAACTTACAGATGTGGATTTTTTTCTTACATAACTGCACTCAAAAACGAAACAATGTAAAACTTTAGAGCCTACAAGTCCAGTCAGTCCTACTTCTTGTTCAGCCAATCGCTAAGACAAACAAGTTTTGTTTACATTGACAGGAGATACTGCTGCCCCCTTCTTATTTACGACGTCACCTGAAAGTGAGAACAGGCATTCGCATGGCACTTTTGTAGCCGGCATTGCAAGGTATTTATGTGCCAGATATGCTAAACATTCATCTCTCCCTTCATGCTTCGGCCACCATTCCAGAGGACATGCTTCCATGCTGATAATGCTCGTTAAAAAAAATAAATGCGTTAATTAAATTTGTGATTGAACTCCTTGGGGGAGAATTGTAGGTCTCCTGTTCTGTTTTACCCACATTCTGCCCTATAGTTCATGCTATAGCAGTCTCGGCTGATGACCCAACACATGTTCATTTAAAGAACACTTTCACAGCAGATTTGACAAAATGCAAAGAAGGTACCAGTGTGAGATTTCTAAAGATAGATTCAGCACTCAAGCCAAGGTTTAAGAATCTGAAGTCCCTTCCAAAATCTGATCGGGACGGGGTGTGGAGCATGCTGTCAGATGTCTTCAAAGAGCAACACTCTGATACGGAAACTACAGAACCCAAACCACCAAAAAAGAAAATCAACCCTCTGCTGGTGGCATCTGACTCAGATGATGAAAATGAACATGCCTCGGTCTGCTCTGTCATGGATCGTTATTGAGCAGAACCCCTCATCAGCATGGACGCATGGCCTCCGGAATGGTGGTTTAAGCATGGAGGGACATATGAATCTTTAGCGCATCTGGCACATAAATATCTTGTGATGCCGGCTACAACAGTGCCATGCGAACGTCTGTTCCCACTTTCAGGTCATATTGTAAATAAGAAGTGGGCAACATTATCTCCTGCAAATTGTAAGCAAACTTGTTTGTCTGAGCGATTGGCTGAAGTAGGACTGAGTGGACTTGTAGGCTTGAAAGTTTTACATTGTTTTATTTTTGAATGCAGTTATTTTTTGCACATAATGCTACATTTGTAAGTTCAACTTTCATGATAAAGAGATTGCACTCCAGTACTTGTATTAGGTGAATTGAAATATTCTCTTTCTTTTGTTTTTTACAGTGCAAATATTGGTAACCAAAAGTGAGCACCGTACACTTTGTATTCCGTTGAAATTGAAATCAATATATTTGAAAATGTAGAAACCATCCAAAAATATTTAAAGAAATGATATTCTCTTATGGTTTAACAGTGCGATTAAGCGCGATTATTTTTTTTAATCGCTTGCCAGCCCTAGTAAAAAGCCTTCAGGCTCAATGTAGTAGTGAGGGCTTTTCTCAGGGTCAGCACTCAAACAGCCGGGCACGCTGTAGGTCAGGAAAGCAAGGTGCTGGGAGGCCAGAGAGGAGAGAATTCACTCCAAGTCTTTACACGGAGTTGCTCTCTTACGAATGATCTGCTCTAACTCAGTCACAAGTTCTGGGCTCGATGCAGGAATTACCGGCTGGGAGAAATCTCTGGCTTGGTGCATTCAAATGTAATTCCTTGAGGTTTGACCGTGTGAGCTTATAAAAGCTGAACAGAGTCAGACCCAGGCTGTTTCCCAATGGGAAACCTCAAGGGAAACTCAGTGTTGAAACAAAGAAGACGGATGACACCCCCGACTAAGGCAGAACTGAACCTAGAGACTCAACCTGGCAGCTGGGGGTGCTGTACCTCTGCTGGTGTCAGGATTCAGCTGGGAATTAAAAGCAAGGTCCCATTGTGGTCATTACAAATCCTATGGCTCTTCTTTAATGGTGGAGATCTGAGTCGGTTCAAATGACAGTTCGGGGGACTACAATTTGCCTCCCTCAAATGCCCTGTGAAATTCCAATAGGTGAGTGGATTCTGCTTCAACCATTCCCCTAAGACATCGTCTGCCCGTGTTGTGTGCTGCTGAACAGTTGTGGAGTTTCACTCCAGAGGTGGCTGCATGTCAGTAGTGGGGGGAAAGGATTCCCATGAGTATGACAAGCACTTTGGGATCCAACCTCTAGAGCAGTTGTATTCTTTATTACACTATTGTTATGATTGTCTGTGCTCCAGCAATGGGAATTCCTCGTCCCACTAGAGGTCACTGCTGCTCCTCTGCAGGAACGGCTGAGAATTACTTATTGTGCTTCGCCTGCACACTCCCTGGGGAAAGGATTGTCTTTCTGTGATGTGTTTTTGATGGCATCTGGCACAATGGGGCCTCCATCCCTGAGGCAGGACTGCAGTGGAAAGAAATAGGGTAGAGCTGAGAGGTTCCTGTCCTGGATCGGGTTAGGGGTTGGTCTAGGGATGCTGCGCACAGATAGTAAGACAATCTCTGCCACAAAGAGCTCCCAGCCTAAACATCTGATGTGAAATGGGTGGAGAGAAAGAGGAGGATGGCAACAAGGCAAGAGAGAGACCAGCTGGGTAATTCCTGTTCCTGGACTAACTTCCACTGGTGGAAGATACAAACTCGGAGCTCCACAGAGCTCTTCTTCAGGGCTGGGGGAGGCCATCAGAGGAAACCCGAAGAAGAGCTCTGTGGAGCTCCAGAGTTTGTACCTTTCACCACCAGAAGCTGGTCCAAGAAAAGCTGTCAGTTCCCCGCCTTGTCTCTCTCACATTCCGGGCCCAGCCCGGCCACAACGCCGCTGCCCCCGAGAAGGGAGAGGAACCCGGCCATCGGGGCACAGACAAAGGCAGCCACAGCCTGGGTCTTGCACCCACCGCCTGGGAGAGACGAAGTGAAAGAAGACAGGGGCGCTGGGGGTGACAGCGCATCACAACGGCACCCAGAGCATTCAAGCAGATTTAAAGGTGTCTCTCCCCCCGCCCCCACCCTCAACTTAAACATCACCCTGGCTGCGGACCATTGTTCTCCTGCTGGAGTTATGAGCAGAGCGAGCCCGCCCGCCCCAGCCAGGCCAATGCAGGGTCAGACACCCTCTGCCCTTCCCCTGGAGAGCTCCCCGGCCACGCGGCCTGTTCGCGGCTCCTGCTCGCAGCCCCCGAGGGGCGAGCGCAGCTGTCGGGTTGCTCAGGGGTGAGCTTCTCTCGCGAAGGCTCCTGCAAAGACCCCGGCTATCCTGTCCCCCAGGAGCCTGCCCCCCCCCAGCTGCCGTAACACCACCCCCCGCCCCCCAGCCACGAGCATGGGACCCCAGAGGTTGGAGGGACCGGGGCAGGAGGGCCAAGCGATGCATGCCGCGCTCTGGGCCAGGCTCCTCGGGAAGGGAGAAGTGACGTCTGCACACGTGGTCGATTTGTCCCCCGAAGGAAGGATTTGCCAGAGAACAGGAGCCCTTTCTGAAAGGCAGGATGTCTCGCCGACCTGGGAGCAATTCTGGGTGTTTTACTGGCTTTTCTGGCACGTCTAAAAGCTCCTGTTCATTTCCTGGAACCCCCCCCCCAGTCTCCCCTTAACCCAACACCTCACTTTGGGGGAAACGAAAATCTTCAAGCTCAATTTGTTGCCGAAGAATGGCCACACAATTCAACAGCGGCTGCAGTACAAATCGTACGTTATTCACAGACACTGCGAGGCCCTGCAGCCTGCCTGTGGGGGCTGTAACAATAATCACAGGGCTGCGATGACTCTGGGATCTTCAGAATAACCCCCCGTCTCCACCCTAACCCCAGTCCCCCATTGCAGAGCCGGGGTGGGAGTCAGGTTCCCAGGGCACTGCTCTGGAGGAAGATCACAGCTTACCTCCTCCAGGGACTCCATGCCTGCAGCATCCTTTGCAAGGCAGGTCCCTGCTCCATCTCCCCATCTCTGCGCATTAGCTGAGCGGGGAGCCCCAACTCCCCCTTTCACACACATCATGTCTTCCCCCATGGCTCATGCAAGGGAAAGCGCGCGAAAAAGCCAGCCGCGAGAAGAATGAAACTACACAGCGCGGGGGAGATCCTACGCCTTATTAGCATATTGCTTCTGATTGGACAAGGGGCAGGAGCCCCGGAGGGGGAGGAGGGTCCACTTGCTCTCGCCCAGGGCCCCAGGAAACCCTCCTCCGCCTCTGCTCATCTCACTAGTGGCCTAGTTTTACAAGGGGCTGCCTAAAAGCACCGGTGACATCAGTGCAAACCAACATTCCAGACAGTGACTTCTTCATCTTGCTCTATGGAGTGTACACTGACATGTACATTTCCAGCTGATTTATTTTATAATTATATGGTAACGACGAGAGAGTCAGCAATTTTTCCGTAATAGTGGCTGTGTGACACTTTTGTAAGCGAATGTTTTTTAAGTGAGGTGTAACTTGGGGTCTGTAAATCAAACTCCTGAAAGGGGTACAGTAGTATGGAAAAGTTGAGAGCCACTGCAATCCTTGGGCGAGCAGGGGCAGAGACTGGTGGGACGGGGGAGAAGGGGCAAAGAAGGTTCTCTCTGCCCCGGGCACAGACTGGGGGAGGGTTGGAACTGTGACAGAGTGGGAATTTTCTGTACTATTTTGTATGAATACTATGTGCCTCAGTTTCCCCTATGTGCTGCATGGTTAAGTAGGTGGTGGGAAAAGGTTGTTTATCCTTTGTAGAGACCCAGAGATTCAGACGTGGCCGACGCCTAGATGCCTGGGCCCTGGGGCCCCATGCCCATGGAGACCCCCCGAAGACAATGGCCACTCCAATTGCCCAGACATTTGGCACCCAGCAACTAACGACCATGGATGGCCCACCCTCTGCAGGAAGCCAGTGGGATGGGACCAGCTGGAAAACAAAGGGCTGAGGAGGAAGGCCAGGGGACAAGGTTTGCTCAGGAACAAAAACAAAGGGCTGAAGAGGAGCCACGTTGGGGGTTGTTCAGTGTGGGGTCGCTGGAATCGGGGACGCTCTCCAGAACTGGGACAACAAAGGGGTCAAAGGGCTCTCGGTTGACGCGGATGGACCATGCCGGAACTCTCTGTTCTAACCAAGGACTCTCTACGCTGTGTTCCAGACAGCTAATAAACCCTCCTGCTTTTACAACAGTGGCTGAGAGCCACATCAGTTTAAGGAAGTTGGGGGTACATTGCTCCCTTTGGGGGTACAAGTCTCCCTGATGTAAGGCGACTGTTGTCCACTTCCTAAAACTCAGTGGGGGTGTTTGGGTTAGCTAGCTGCCAGTACCAAAAGGAAGGGGAAGGGTCAATGGGAAATCAGGACCCTGAGACTGCCAGTCCCCAGGAACAATGGGGAGAGGCCAATGCGCCAGGTCAGCCTGATTGACAGGGCGGGCAGGTTAATCAGGGAGTCAGGAGGCCAGGGGGGTCCCATCCTCTGTGTGAGCCAGAATTGCCTGGGTCAGAGAGAGAGGGGCCGAGCTAAGGAGAAAGCAGGGGTCCAAGCTGAGCTGCGGAACAGGGTCATGCCAGCCAGGGGGGCCAGAAAAGCAGCCCAGGGAGCACGTCAGTGCTGGGAACAGAGCCAAGAAGCAGCCAGCCACAAACCCAAGGGAACAAAGTTTCCCTGGAAAATTGTGGAATGTAACTATCACTTGCCATTCATTCTCAACTCTGCCACACGCTTCTCTCCGGAATGGGGCCTCGGAGAGACAGCCCCATAGACATCTGGGGGCAGGGAGAGACCCAGGGGTGCAGGGAAAATGGGGGTAGGATGGAGGGAGCTGGAGAAAAGTAGAGATACATGGGGGGGGTGTTATGTGTTGGGACAGGGACTGACCAACTCTCAGTACATGCTGGGGGGGATGCTGGGGTGCCATTTCAGATGGGGGGGCAACTTTAACAGTTACTACTTAGGCATCTGAAAAATCTAGGGTTTTTTTTGCAGATAACTTGGAAATTAGCTGACAGGAGCACTGTATCTAATTCCTATGTAATTGTAACCCTTCTGCACGTCAGAGTCAGCAGCAACAAGGGCCAGGTTGAGTATCTAGGGGTTTCAATAACGCAATACAAAACCAGCTCGAGCCCCCACCCAGAGACCTGGGACAATTACAAACCACCCCCGGGTGCCTCCAAGAGGCAATACTTCCCCTCTCGCAAGCACAGAGTCTGAGTGTAGCAAAAGCCTTTTAATAAAGGAGGGAAACAATGCGGCATTATGCTGGGGAAACACCACCCACGGGATTCATAACACAACCCATGAGCAAAAGACCCACCCCCAAGTAAATCTGGCAGGGTCCTTTTCCCCTCAGGGTCTTGAGCCGGTGAGAAACGTGCAACCCACGCCGGGCTCGCTGGGGGAGCTCCGGGACACTGTGGGGCAGGGGCTGGAACCCCCCCCTCCAGAGCCCCCCCCCCGCCGGAACCCCGACTCATGGGCTGGGCATCGCCGTTTGGCGACCGCTCCCCCTAAGGGGCCCCCTCCCCCTCTTCGAGCTGGGGGGGGGCCTCTGTCACCCCTCTCCCCTCCCCTTCCCCCTCTCCGGGCTGGGGGGGTCCCCCGTCCCTTCCCCCTCTCCAGGCTGGGGGGCGGGGGGGCCCTCTGTCCCTCGCCTCTAATTCCCAGGTTTCTGATGCTTGAGTTTTGCTGATGCCCACGTTCTAAGAGGGAAGGAGCTGTCCCTGCCTGGCAAGCCGGACCTCTGCCTGCATGAAGTCTCTGCTGTTTAACTGATTTCAGATTCCTGCCCCTGGTTGGAGCTGAATTCACACTGCTGCGGGGTGGCGGGGGGGGACAGTCTCTCAGAACCCCACAAGTCTTGTCCATCCCAGCGGCCTTTCAACCCTCTGGCTCTCTTTCTGGGCATGCTCAGTGTAGTCCAGGGGTCCTCAAACTGGGGGTCGTGAGGTTATTATGTGGGGGTCATGAGCTGTCAGCCTCCACCCCCAAACCCTGCTTCATCCCCAGCCATTATAACAGTGTTAAATATATTAAAGTGGTTTAATAATTTATAACGGGGGGTTGCACTCAGAGGCTTGATGTGTGGAAGGGGTCACCAGGACAAAAGTTTGAGAACCACTGAAATGGTTCAATTAATTTTTTTTTTTTTTCAGAAAAATTGGGTGTTTGATTCAAGGCAACCTTTTGTGGAAAGTGTCGTCTTTAATAAAAAACATTCACTGTCTTCTTGGAAAATTCAAAAACCAAAAATTGTTCTGTTTTCAATCATTCTGGACTAATTTTTTCTGATTCTGGTAGAAGATTTTGGCGGGGTTGGCCATTTTTGTCAGAAGTTTTTCTTGTTCTAGCCCTCCTGGATGGGGAGAAAAGCTTGAAAAGGTGACCCCTAAAGGCTCCACCACCAGGAGATCAAGAACAGAACCCACAGTTGTTTTCAAAATCTCATCTTGTTTAAGCCAATCTGATGGTTTTGGGGGGCTCTGACTTGTGATTTTTGGTCACTGGGGGTTGGCCACATGGGCTAGAACCAGCTTGGCCAGGATCCAGATGTTAACCCCGGTGTAGAGGGCCCTGGCAGTGGCCCAAACCCAGCAGCTGTGGGGGACAGGAGAGAGATTTGATGTGTTCCCTGAGGTTCAAATTAGCAAGAGAAGCGGCCGGGGAGACGCATTCTAAACTGGGGGATCAGTGACATTCAGGGTGAGGCAACATTGAAAATACTCAGCAGTGTTACAGTTACTTTGCTCTGACACTCTCAGCCCTGATGGAGCAGAGCCCCCGGCCCTTCCCTGAACACACCCACAGATACCCCTGCAATGGGGGTCCAGAGCTAGGAGCAGGGGAGGGGGACCCCTGGGCACCAACTCCTCACCGCACTCTCCTCTCCCTGTTCTCTCTCCCTCTTTCCAGATCCAGCCAGCCGGAGCGGGGTGGAAGCTCCTCCCGCCCCACAGGGACCCCTTGCTGCAGCTGTCGTGAGTATGTGTTGGGGAGCGAACCCCTCTCCCAGGCCGGGATCTCGATGTCTGGGGTGGGGGGATTTGCTGGGGGGGTATCTCTGTTCTGCGCTCTCACAGCCCCGCTTTCCTCTCTCTGTTAAATCTCCTGGGGTGGGATCCACCTTCCACCCCTCCGCTGACCTGCCTGTGCCCCTCTGCTCTCTCTGCCAGGCCCCTGCCTTCGCTTGGAGCTCTCGCCGGGGAGGGGCTGCTGCTGCTGACTCTGCTCTGAGCTCTGCCTGAGGATGGGGGAGATGCACTCGGCCCCTGGAGGGGTTAGGAACTGAAGGTAGAGAGCATCTTGCAGGGGTTCCTGTTTCAAACCGATCGCTGCACCCAGGGCCTGCTGCACTGGGAGAGCCATCGAGGGCCTGATTCTGGGAGCTGCCTCCTCTGAGAATCGGCCCAGAGACACCTGGGAACTAGTTCATGGTTTGAGATTGTCTAGCTCGGCATTTGTCCAACTGGGAGTCCTGACCCAAAAGGGGGTTGCAAGGCTATGGCGGGGAGAAGGGGGGGGTCAAGAGATCACAAAAATATTCTCAGGGGAGGGGGGCAGGAGGGGAAGAGGGCTACAACAGCTGCCCCTCTCCAGCTGCCCAGCTCTGAGGGCAGTGCCCCGCCCGTAGCAGCCCAGAAGTAAGGGTGGCAATACCATGCGTATGTTTCTATGAGTCCGTACAGTAACTTGCTATGACTGTTTGGGGGTCGGGGGTTGTCATAGCCTGAAATACTTTCAAAGTGGGGCCAGCAAAAACAAAAGTTTGAGAAGCCCGGGTCTAGCTTATTCTGATATCTGTCGTTCCCAGCCTTCCCCCAGCTGGTTTTATAGAGCTGGTGAGGCTCTTCCTCCCCATCTAGTGTCCGATGATAGTAAAGCAAGAGGGAAAAAAGTGATCTAGGCAACTCCAGACCCATTCATCTAAGCAAAAAGAAAAGGAGGACTTGTGGCACCTTAGAGACTAACCAATTTAGTTGAGCATAAGCTTTCGTGAGCTACAGCTCACTTCATCGGATGCATTCAGTGGAAAATACAGTGAGGAGATTTATATACACACAGAACGTGAAAAAATGGGTGTTATCATACACACTCACTTCAGATGAGCTATTACCAGCAGGAGAGTGGAGGGGGGGAAAGAAAACCTTTTGTAGTGATAATCAAGGTGGGCCATTTCACTCTCACAAATCTTGGGAGACAGGCCAGTCCTTGACTACAGACAGCCCCCCAACCTGAAGCAAATACTCACCAGCAACCACACACCACACAACAGAGCCACTAACCCAGGAACCTATCCTTGCAACAAAGCCCGTTGCCAACTGTGTCCACATATCTATTCACGGGACACCATCATAGGGCCTAATCACATCAGCCACACTATCAGAGGCTCGTTCACCTGCACATCTACCAATGTGATCTATGCCATCATGTGCCAGCAATGCCCCCTGCCATGTACATTGGCCAAACCGGACAGTCTCTACGTAAAAGAATAAATGGACACAAATCAGATGTCAAGAATTATAACGTTCATAAACTAGTCGGAGAACACTTCAATCTCTCTGGTCACTTGACCTCTGACCTAAAAGTTGCTATATTACAACAAAAAGACTTCAAAAACAGACTCCAAGGAGAGACTGCTGAATTGGAGTTAATTTGCAAACTGGATACAATTAATTTAGGCTTGAATAAAGACTGGGAATGGATGAGTCATTACACAAAGTAAAACTATTTCCCCATGTTTATTCCCCCACCCCCACCCCCCACTGTTCCTCAGATGTTCTTGTTAACTGCTGGAAATGGCCCACCTTGATTATCACTACAAAAGGTTTTCTCCCCCCCGCCCCCCCGCCCCGCTGGTAGTAGCTCATCTGAAGTGAGTGTGTATGATAACACCCATTTTTTCACGTTCTGTGTGTATATAAATCTCCTCACTGTATTTTCCACTGAATGCATCCGATGAAGTGAAGTGAAGTGAAGTGCATCCAACTATACTCTTAGCCCAGCAGAAGAATCTGTCCTATCTCGGGGCCTCTCCTTCTGCCCCTGCACTTATTCCCTTCACCTGGGGATAGGTTCAGTTGAGCTACTACCCCTTTCATGGCCATCTCCCCCTGGGACAGCCTGAAACTGGAAACCTGTGCTCGAACAGGAACTGTTTGCTAGGGAAGGTGCTGAAGACACAATGGAAGAGGAAATCCTTTGGACTGGATTGAAATTATTCCAAAGGAAAGTGAATGAGAGAAAATGTCCAGCGTTACCCTCCTAGCGAAAGAAAAGAATTAAGGTCAGAAAGGACCATTCTGTCCATCTTCTGTGTAACACAGGCCCTAGAACATCACCGAGCGCTTCCTCCAGAAAACCTACGACATGGGACTGAGCCAGAGCACGTCTTCTGGAAAGACATCTCCATGCATTAGAGCCAGCTGGTCAGAAACAATCTTTCTTCTGCAGTGACGTGAAGTTAAAGGACATGGAGATGAAGAAAACCTCGCCTCGGGTTGTTGCTGGAGCTGAAGCAGAGAGGCCAGGACAAACACGGCTAGGGCCCAGGACTGACTACCAGCAGATCTGCCGTTTTCTATTCCTGGCTTTTTGACCATGAGAGAATCTCTTTGCTTCTCTGTGCCTCAGTTTCCACGACTATAAAATAAAGCTAATCAAGGTTCTGTTTTTTTCTCTCCTCTTTTTCAAGGCGGGACACTTAGATACATTTGGGGCCTGTCTACGCTACCGGTCTAGAATGTATTTGTAAGCTGATGACCCCCACATGTTGTTCAGAAGCTATGGATGACAGAAGCTCCTAAGGTTGTTCTGTGCTTAGCCCCTAGGGCACAGCTGGGCCGGGCGGCCTTTTCTCACTGTGCTGTGTAGAGCAGGTTCTAGGCACTAGGGATATGAAGAGGCTGTCGGGGACTAATTCTTGAAAATAAATATCAATGAACTGCAACCCAAATAAAAAATCACTGCTGCTAACATTGGTGGGTGATAAAATAGTAGCAGAGTGGTAACTAATGATGAGGACAGGGCAGTGACACAGAGAAATCGGATCCCTTGAGAAGCTGGACCCATTCAAAGAAAACAAGTTTGAAAATAACCAAAGGAAGGGTCCTATAGCTAGCGACAAAGCATGCAGGCCACACCTACAGAGTGGGGAAGTGTATCCAGGAAAGCACTGACTGTGAAGAGGATTTCGGGGCCATGCTGGGCAAGCCATTCAACATGAGCACCCAGGGTGATGCTGTGGTGAACAGGGCTAAAGCCATCATTAGATGTATGAAAAGAGCAGTGAGGCGCAGAGGGAGGTGACACACCATGAGGAAGACTGATCATGGAATCCTGCATCCAGTTTTGGCGTCCACCTTTGAAAAAAGATTTTGAAATATTGGAGATGGGGCAGCAAAAAGCAACGAAACGTTTTGAGGGCTGGAGAAAAATGCCTGCGAATGAGCTATTGAAAGAGCTCAGCCTGTTTAGATGATAAAAAAGATCGGGAGGTGATGTCATTGAAGTGTTGAAGTGACTTCATGGAGAGAAAATATCTGGTATTAAAGGGCTCATTAATCTAGCAGAGAAAAGCATAACAAGACCCAGTGGCTGGAAACTCAAAAGAGACCAATTCGTATTCGAAAGAGGGCACACATATTCAACAGTGAGGATGAATCACCAAAGGAACAAACTAGAAAGGGAAGTGGTGGAATTCCCCACCTCTTGATGTCTTCTAATGAAGACTAGATGCCTTTCTGGAACATGTGTAGTCAAAAACTAGCTCCTATGCTCTACAGAAAGCATGTGATATGCGGGGGGTCGGATGACATGCTCTAATTGTCTCTTCTGTCCATAAAGTCTGCTAATTTATGAAAAACTGAGCGTAGCATGGGGAGAAGCCTCTGATGTTTTACTGTGTTCGGCTTGAGCCCACAATGAACGCTCATTGAGAGGGGTGATCCAGGGGAAGCGGCTGAAACATCCAATGTGGCTGGGCAGGGGCAGGACATAAGCACTGCAGGGGAGGGGTGGGTGTAGCTGTGACATCACAAGGGCCTTTGGCAGGACCTCAGCCTATTGGACAAAAATGGTGGTGGGGAGGCGATGACCTCACAGAGAGATCTTGACATCAGCCAGGCAGGACAGGGGTGCAGGACAGGGGCAACCTGGGAGATCCCTGTGGCTTTGCTTCAGGACGTGTCCTTCTCGAGGTCTCTCCTGGAGGACTAAGAGAGCATTCACTTGCACGTACGTGAGCGCAAGGAGGACCCTCTTCAGAGTTTTCTCCTTTTCTTGTAGTGGTTTTGCTTGAAAACAGACGTCCCTGTATAGAAGGTAAGAGCCTCGGAGAGGTTTGGAACCTGTTCAGTCTGATCCATCAGGTGCCGGCTGATTTTTAGGAATGCAAAACACTAGATTGTGGGGGCAGCATTTTATTTCCGACCTAGGACTTTGTCCCTTAGAATTACTGGGGACATTGGGGTTTCTCCTTTTTGTTTTCCCTTTTCCTGTCTCTCCCTCCTTTCTCGTCTTCTCTTGCATCTTTGTCCTTTTCCCCTGCTTTCCTTTCACCACCAGGACCTGTCTGTGGGTGTGGAGTTGGGGACGGAGGGGGGGCGGGAGGGGTTGCACTCCAACTCTCATTGCGGGAGGCCCTCCCAAAGACATGTGGCTGGAATGGTGCTCTAAGAGTGACTCCCTCCGGTGGTGACCCGGGACATCTGGTGAGAACTCTCAGCTTTCTGCTTCTCAGAGTCTCAATGCTGATTGGGGGAGCTTGGGGCTATTGTGAGGGAGGAGGCTCAGGTCCTTGTTACCCTCTTTTAAGACCAAGGAAATAGGCCGTAACCAAATATGTATTTGATTGCTCTTGCCCCTTTTCTCCATTCATTGTCTTTGAGTAATTCACGATTCTCTCTCTAATGGGCTAGTTCTTCTCTAATATTTACTAAATAATTAGGTTTTAATCAAGCCAAATGCAACCCCATACCTCCAGTAACAAAGGAGTCAGGCGGCACCCTAGAGAATTGGGGACAATCCGCTGGAAAGCAGTGACCCTGAAAAGGATTTTGGGGCCATAGTGGACGAGCTGCTCAACATGAGCTGTCAATGTGAAACTGTGTTAAAAAAGGTTAAAGCCATTCTTGGCTGGATAGAGTAGTGAGGATGGAAATGGAAGTGAAAGAGCATTGGTGAGACTGATGTTGGAATGTTGAATCCAGTTCTTGTGTGCACATTTTGAATATTACGTTAAAACAATTGGAGAGGGTGCAGAAAAGATTCATAACTGAGTGATGGGGATGATGCCCTATAATGAGACATTGAAAAACCTCAATCTGTTTAGTATCTACAAGAGAAGAATGAGAAGTGAGTTGCTTGACTTCATGGAGAGAAAATGTTGAGTATAAAAGGGCTCTTTTATGTCGCAGAGAAAGGCATGACAAGACCCCATGGATGGAAGCAGAAATCAGAAAAAGTATAATGACAATAAGACCCAGATTTGTAAGAGGGTGGTTCGTCATTGGCACAAAGAACCAAGAGAAACGATGGCTTCTCCATCTCTTGATCTCTTCGAATAAAGACTAGATGCCTTTCTGGAAAATGTTTGAGTAAAAGAAAAGCCCAGCTCTTCTGACATACAGGAGGCCTCAGGATACGCAGGGGATGAGATTAAATGCTCGAACGGTTCCTTCTGACCATAAAGTCGACTAACTTGTGAAACCTAATTGTGGCCTGGGGAAGAACCTCTGTGTTCTACTGTGTAGTCGGTGTCACCCCACAAGGAAGTGTCATTGAGTGGGGTGATCCAGGGGAAGCAGCTGAAACATCCAATGTAGCTGGACAGGGGCAGGACATCAGCACTGCAGGGGAGGGGTGGGTGTGGCAGTGACATCACAAGGGCCTTTGGCAGGACCTCAGCCTATTGGACAAAGGTGGTGGGGAGGCGATGACCTCACAGAGAGATCTTGACATCAGCCAGGCAGGACAGGGGTGCAGGACAGGGGCAACCTGGGAGATCCCTGTGGCTTTGCTTCAGCACGTCTCCTTCTCGAGGTCTCTCCTGGAGGACTGAGAGAGCATTCACTTTCACATTCGTGAGCGCAAGGAGGACCCTCTTTGGAGTTTTCTCCTTTTCTTTCAGTGGTTTTGCTCGAAAACAGACGTCCCTGTAGAGAAGGTAAGAGCCTCGGAGAGGTTTGGAACCTGTTCAGTCTGATCCATCAGGTGCTGGCTGATTTTTAGGAAAGAAAAACATTAGATTGTGGAGGCAGCATTTTATTTCCGACCTAGGACTTTGTCCCTTAGAATTACTGGGGACACTGGGGTTTCTCCTTTTTGTTTTCCCTTTTCCTCTGTCCCTCCTACCTTTCTCTTCTTGCTTCCTTTGTCCTTTTCCTCTGCTCTCCTCCCACCACCAGGAGCCCTGGATTTGGAGCAGGAGGAAGGGGTGGACATGGCCAAAGATGAAGCTGCTCTCAAGGTCATCCGAGAGCAGCTCCAGTGCAGAGATAAGGTACAAATGTTCCCCACCTGGGCTGGAAGCAAGATTGCCCTGTCCCTTCCCAGCATCCCCACCCCCTGCCGAGGGTCTTGTCCCTCCTGATCCACCACCCCTAATGGGGCCCATTTACATCCATGATGTGGGACCCCCAAGATGGGGGTGTTTGTCCCACAAAAGCCGAGGTCATCTCCCCCCACAGGCACTGTCCCAGTTCCTGATCCTGCTTGTGTAGGAGTGGTGGGGAATTTGGACAATAGGCGGGTCCCCACAATTCCCCATTGAGGCCTGAGCCCTGGAGCTGGTGTGGGTGGGGCAGGAAGTTCCCTAGCTAACAGGTTCTCTCTCGCTATACCCCACTCCTGGTGGGTCCAGGATGAGGGGCAGCAGCTCCTGTTCCTTCAGGCCATCTACCCCGCATGTCTGGCTGCACGGGAGAGAGGGGAGGACACGCTGGAGCCGCGCTGCTGCAAGGCGGCTGTGGTGAAGAGGATCGTGGTGAGTGAGACACGCCATATGGCAGCTGGAGGGAGGAGAGAGACACGGGATTGGCAGGGGTATGGCCGGGCTAATGGGTGGGGGCTGAGTGGTGTTGGAGGGGGCAGCAGAGGACAAGGGTTGCTGGGGCTCAAGACTTGGGATAAGAGAAGGGAGAAATTGTGAGATTGGTCAGTAGTGGGCAGGGGGGGACTTGTGGGGCTGGAGGGCAGCTGAGAGTGGGGGCCAAGGAATCACATGGTCCCAGCTCGGTCGTCGGGATGGGGCTGAATGGGGGCAGTTTTGAGAGGGAGGAGGAGAGAAGGGGATTGGGAGTGAGCTGGGCACGAATCCGGGAAGGGGGACAAGTCTGATGGGCAGGAAGGAATGGGAGGAGCGGGAGGTGGTGGGGGATCCTGCTGGCCATGTGGGGCACTGGCTGTGTCATCTCCTCACTGGGAGGTGTGAGTCGGGCCTGAATCTCACATGCTCCTTTGTCTCCTTCGCATCTCACAGGAGCTCATCGAGGAGCTTCCCGATGACTCGTCACCCAGCGCCATCCTCGCCCACTCCCTGGCTGCAGTGGGCAACCTCTGGTACTGAGACAGCCCCACCCCCAACCCCGCCGGCTCCCCTCACCCCAGTGCTGCTCAGGCCCAAGGCTGGGAGTCACCGTCAGTGTCGCTCCCAGGTCACCTCTCAAGAGTGGCGCCTCTGGCAGAGATGGTGGGGTGGGAAGGGTCACTCTCTCCTGGCAGGGCTGTTCTTTTCACTCCCATAACATGACAGGGGCCTTGGGGAGGGGCTCACTCCCCGGCTCAGATACAGGAGGGGCAGCAGGCTCCAGGGTACAGGAGCTATTCCTGTCCTGCCACTGTCTGTCTGGGAAGCCTTGGCCTTGTCATTCCCTAGCTAAGTGCCTCAGTTTCCATTCTCGCCAGCCTGTGCCTCTATCCCTGTGGCTTGGTGTCCATGTTGGCGACAGTCCCACGCCCGTACTGCACAGTCTAATACCAGCTCCTCTCTCTTGCCAGCACCATGAAACCTGCGCTGGAGCCAGCCCTAGAGACACACCTCTTGCGAGCTGCCCTTCACTCCGTCTTCACCCTGGGCACGGAGAAGGACACCACCGACATCCAGGTACCTCCTCCTCCTCCGTCCTCTTACTTTTCCAGAGTAGTCCTTGGTCCCTGCTCCCTTGATTCGCTGGAGCTCCAGATTTAGGGGTGGGGTAGCGGAGATGGAACAAGCTGCAGGGTTGGATCCTTCCCTCCAGCAGGGAAGAGATTACCCCTCCCTGGGGGATTTCTTTCTTTCTTTCTTTCTTTCTTTCTTTCTTTCTTTCTTTCTTTCTTTCTTTCTTTCTTTCTTTCTTTCTTTCTTTCTTTCTTTCTTTCTTTCTTTCATAAGCCGTGTTTTGCCCAGAAGCCCAGCTTCCATGCATGGCAACTTGGCTGTTTCATACTCTTCTGCCTACAAGGCCCACTGCAGAGACCTGCTAAGCTCATGGATCAAAGGTCTAGGGGTCATCAATTCTTGTGAATTGCCTGCAGTGGGATGTGAAGGAGAGAGGCCAGGAGATGTGTTTGGGAGTCTCCCCAGTGCTTCCCAGAGACCCCTCTTCCCATCCTGTGGCAGGTGTAGGCCCAGGTTCCCTAACTCTGACCCATGCTTTGCAGGCTCTGCACAAAGTCATCCCAGAGGTCCTGGATGCCATGCTGGGGAACCTGCTGGCAGAGTCCCCAGACACAGACAGGCTCCACTTCATCTTGGAGGTGAGCCCCATTTGACCGTAACTCTTTGGAAGACTGGTAAGGAGAGACTGGAAGATCCATTTTCTACTCTGTCCTCCTAGCTGGGTCCCCAGTGGGCCGTCCTTGGTTCGGGAGGTCAGTGCAATGCAGTGTGAGGTCCTTCCTTCTTGAGGGACAGAGGAAGGAGCTGGGACTTCAAGCCAGAGCTCTGCCTGGTTCTGCTGAGCACTAAGCACAGGGCTCCTGGCTGTCTTGGGGAGTGAGAGTCTGAAAACCCAGTTCTCAGTCACTCCCTACATCCCCGCAAGGATTTTCGTAGCAGGGAAAGGCCGAGGGTTCAGTCTCCTTTCTGGTGAACTGTTCAGGAATCAGGAGTTCTGGAAGGATGGGACCAGCCCCGACCCCAAACATTGTCCCAATCTAGAGAGACGCTGAGAAGTTGTGACCTGCAGGGTACAAGCTGCGTCCTGGGGGAAAGAATCCCCTTCTAAAGCTCTGCCATCAAGGACTCACATATTCCCCCCTGCACAGATTGTCTCAGGCCCCTGGGGCTGGGGGCGTGGGGCTCATTTGCAAAGCAGGTGCACCTGGCCACTGAGTCTGACCTGCCTCCTTTCCCCACAGCATGTCAACTTGTGGGTCGTGTCCAGGGTGTCGCAGGAGCGAGCCAGGGCTATCAGGAGCAGCACAGCCCTGCTGAGATACACAGTCACCCTCCCTGAGTTTGACGTAAGTGAGCTCCGCGACCAGCTTGCTGGCTCCAGGTGGAGGCGGGCTGGCTCCAGCGGGCTGCAGGATCTGCTGCTGCCGGGGCTGTGGCTTAGGAGGTTACTTCATGGGGAGGCAGAGTGAGAGCAGGGACTGAGCTAGGCTTGAGTCAAGTTCTTCTTGTCCTGGTTCAGTGTTGTCCCTGGGCCTTTAAGGGGCCCATGCTCCAGCCCCTGCTTGGCATCCCAAAGCAGCTCCAGGCTCCCTTGGCAGCAGAGCAAATGAAGGGTCGATCTCAAGCTCCTCTCCCCCAGCATCTCCTGCAGAGGGGCTAAGGGGAAGGAGCCCTCTGGCCCAGGGGAGTTGAGAGGAAAATGCTGATGGAGTCCCCTCTCCTCTCCCTTCCATTAGATCTCAGCTGAGTTCCCTAGGATGGGTCACCATGTGGCCCAGCTGGCTCTATTTGTCAGCGATCCAGACAAGGACATCAGCCGGCAGGCCAGGGAGGGGACTTACCGGCTCTACCAACTGCTGCTCCAACAGAGGGGTAAGGAATCCAGCTGGGACACGGAACCCAATAGGGGACTATGAGTGACCACAGGTGGATAATGGGACCCCAGACCATTTCTTTCAGACTGACCCCAGCTGGAGGACAAGTCTCTCTCTGCCTCTGTTCTTCTCCACTCCACTGTGCAGCCACCAATGGGATTGGAAGGACACAGACACTGCAACCAGAATGAGAAAAGTCTCTCTCTCTCTCTCTCTCTCTCTCTCTCTCTTCCAGGCCTGACCATACATGACGCGGAAGATCTCTGGTGCTATGACTGGCACCAGGACAGAAGGCTCTTGGGCTACAAGAATACAGCCAGAGTGGGGGAGGTAAGGGCACTGTGCCAGGGCATGAGACAGCTCAGGGAGTGTGGCTGGCTGGGTTCCCTGCAGCGGATGCCTCCTGGAGACAGGAAAAGAGCCCACTCCTTATTTCCAGCTCAGAGTTCCTCATCCAGCAACCAGTGGGACAGGCTGGTGCTAAAGGTCCCACATTGGAACCTCGCTAGTTGCCGTGATTTGAGTGTCTTACATGGCTGCATTGCTACGTGGCATAAGGAGGATCCCCGGGTGGGTGAGTTAATATAGGATTATGGCTCTGGGTGTCTCTGTACTCCTTGACCTCCTGGCTGATCGCCAAGTGTCTGAGAGGAGAGCCCTGAGTCAGTCAGTCACGATTGCTTGATCAGACCCTTGTTTAATTCCCTGCACCCTGTAGAAGCAGAGAAAGGAGGTGGGCTTTGCCCAATTCCATTGCCGGTCAGGAAGCAGAACGCCCCAACCTGGGAACTGGGTAGGGGACACAGTGAGCTCCAGAGCCAGTATGGACTTGGGGAAAGGTCTCAAGCTCTCCCCATCCCACTTCACTGCTGCCAGAATCCCTCCTGCCCCCCGCCACCCTGCTAGAGTCCCCTCCCTTCCCTAGCTGGGTGGGGATGGAGGTAGGGGTGGAGGAGAGAGTTCTACGAACTTGAGCGGTGTCCCCAGGTGGGTTGGAGGTGGAACAGCTGTCAGGGGCATGGACGGGGAGGTGGCAGAAGTTCAGCCGACAAGGAGGGGGGTTGGCACTGGAGGTCACTAGAGAGGACAGCAAGCCTCCATCCTGGGGGTCGGGAGGGTGAATCCACCACTCAGACATGAGCAGCTGCTGGGTGGAAATGATGGTGCTGATTCCAGGTGCCCTTCATCCTCCCTGATCCCTGGGGAGTGTCTCCGTCTCTGACATGTTCTCGTTCCCCTGCAGCACGAGGATGTCACAGCCAAGGTCATGTGCCAGCTTCACATCATCAGGCACTTGCACCAGATGCCCGAGGCGCTGCAAGGGCTGTGGCTCATCTGATGCTCTTCAAGGTTCCCCTCCCTGTTCAGGAAGTCCCGCTTCCTGCTGCAGGTACTGCTCTGTCTCACTGTAAATGGGGGGCTAGTGGAAGAGGAAATGGAGGCCCCTGGCACTCACAGAAATTCTCTCCCCTCTCTGTGGAGCCGGGTCCTTCCCTCGGCCCCCCAAATTCCTTCATCTGGGGCAGGAGCTCTTTCCGTCACACCCATATCCCTCCCCTCTTTCCTTGATCTCACCCCCATCCCATTCTCCGTGCTCCCAGGTAGAGATCTTCCTGCCCCATGTGGCGCAGAAGGACCTTTGTGTCAGAGCTACAGACTGTCTGCCCAACTGAAGCTCAGGAAGCTCCACATTTGAGGAGGTGAGGATGGGACAGAGGTTCAGGGCTAGCTTCATCTCCTGCCCTTTATTCTTCCTTTGGCCCTTCTCTGGACTCTGCGAGTCTGAGATGAAGAGGAGCCTCCTCCCCCCGTGTCTTGTAGGCCGTGGGGTGTGTGACAGCCTCCCAGATGGGTGCAGTCAGAAGCTGAACCACCTCAGGGAGCAGTGGGGGCAGGTCCCTGGTCCGAGGAAACCAAGCAGTGGTAGGTCTCAAAGAGGCTGAGAGGGAAGACCCCGCTCCCTCATGGAGGTAAGAGTCATTGACTTCTTTGGGCATATGGGTTTCTTGGGGGAGAAATGGGATCTCTGCTGCATAGCCTGGCTGGGAGCTTCCCCCATCCCTGGGACAGAGACATCTCCATCAATGTGCCACCCTTGTTCTTTTCCTAGCAAGAGACTCCCCAGAGAACTCCTCAAACCTGTTCTCCTGGAAGCGTTTGTGGGAGGAGGCTCCCATCCCTCAGTCTCCAACTCCATCATGCAGTCTCTTTCACCTAACATCTCCGCTCTCCAGCTCCACTTCCCGCAGCAGGACAAACGGACCTTCAGCTCCTAGAGAACAGACTCTGACCTCCTTCTGATCAGCAATGGGGTTTCACCATCCCCTCAGCAAACCTGTCAGCTGGGCTGGACCGGATTTGAAGGAGGAGGGTATCTAAGAGGGTGGCTTGGCCTATGGCTGCCTAGCCTGGGGCTAGGCCAAATTGATGACCAAGTGAGCCCCACCTGAGAGGAAACAAGAGGAAACAGCCGCAAAAGTACAGAAGCAGAGCGAGCTGTTCAGTCAACGGCCTTGGGCCAAACCCTGGAGTCCAGGGTAGGACCGGCTTCTCTCACTGTCCCTAAGGAAGGGGACATAGAAGACCCTAGAAACCCAAGAAGGGCAGGCCGAGCCGAAATCAGGCTGAGACAGAACTCCCCTCGAGGGTGGAAGGCCTTGTTTCTGTTCAAGACATTTTTGGACTTTGTTTGGAAGGAGCACGACCCAGGAAGGAGTGGAGTAAAGGCCAGTCACCTGGTTGGAGGGCTGAGTTCCCAGCCAACAAACTGCAAGAGTGAGTATCAGCGGGGTTGCTAGCCCAGCTAGAAAGCAATGACACGAGGCCTGGCCAGCATCTAGCGGTGAGTGAACTCTGGTACACACCTGCTTCCATTCTGGAAACAGCCTGGTATTGGAGAGTGGGTGGGGAGAGCAGGGAGGTGGGAGGGGTTCCTGAGGCTGGGGTGGGGAGGAAGCTGTGGGGCTGGGAGGGGAAGGACATGGCCCAGCTTGTGGGAGGGATCCTGCTGGCTGTGTCTGGAGCCCTGTGTAGCCTCTTCTGTGGGAAGTTCCCATGGGTCAGTGGGGCCTGAATCTCTCCTGCTCCTTTGGTCTCTTTGGGCTTCACAGGAGGTGTCTGGTGAACTGCCCTTGGACTCTGGGCCCAGCACCGCTCAGAAATTATTCGCTACCTTCAGAGAGACAGGGCACAGCTCAGCCTGTTGGGTAGGCTGGAGACTCACACTTCACTCAAACACACAACCCAGAGGTGCTTTGGGAAGCACAGTAACAAAGAAGAGATTGAAGTGAAACTAAGCAAGAGAAAGAGACAAATTTCAAACAGAGAAACAAAACACAACACACTTTGTAGTGACTTAAACTGAATCTTAACAAGTCACAATCTTTGCCTTAGCAGTTTCCTGACTAGCATCTCAGCTTTCCTAACAGACCTTCTTTGATGTCCCTGTAGGGTACAAAACTTCTCTGTCGAATCCGCTGATTTGATTGCTTCGTCTTCTGGTTTCAGACCCTCTGTTCTCCTTCTGGGCTGCCTGGACCCTGACTGTAACATCTCTCTGGCCCAGCCTCTTACACAAATGTGTGCTGCAGCCAGCCCAGCGCAGGGAGCAGTGGGGACAGATGATCTCATCCTGTCAGACCAAGAAACAAGGGTCCCATTGAGGCTTAGATGGAAGATCCCAGGCATCTCCTGGAGGTAAGGACCATCCACTCTTCCGGGCACTTGGGGCTGTTGCAAGAAAGAGGGGACTCCTGTTCCATAGCCTATTTGTCATCGTGACTGTGTTTTTTTATTCTCAGAGGATGCGGCCGGGACCCTGCAGACTGTTTTGTGCAGGAGGTTTGAGCCGGGAGAGATCACTCCCTGTCATGACCCTTGGGTCATTAACCCGGGTCTGCAGGGTTCCTGGGAACAGCCACCCTCCAGCACGCCACCTGGAAGCCTACGAAAAACTGCTTACCTAGGACTGACGAAGTCCAGACCCAGTTTGAGGCTCCTATTGGCAGAGTCCCAGAGCAGCTAATCGGCCCCCAGGACCTCCTTAAACCAGCAGCAGGAAGAAGAAGCTGTCTGAACACCCGAGCTGCTCCCCGGCTCTGGACCGTGTGTTGGCTGTTCCTGCTCCCACTCCCCAGGCTTGATTTCCTGGCATGCGGACTCGGGGTGACTCATCTGACTTGAGGTGCTGAACACAATTTGGTCTTTTGCTTCTGCTCTTCCAGTGTCCTGACCCAGCTCACTCTCGACTCCTGTCTCATGAGTGTGGACTCTGCCTCTGACCACTAGGTCTGGCTGCCCATGACCCGGCCGTGACACTAACTTTTCTACATTCCTCCAGTGCCCTTTTCTGCTCTCCAGCTCTGCTCTCCCAGCAAGACACACCGATGCCTTTGCTCCCAGAGTCCTGCTTGCCTGCTAGTCAAGGGCACAGGGGGAGTGCTTTTCTTGCCCCCTCCCCTACCACAGCTGCTTTTCCTCGGGGACTCTCCGTAGAGCAGAAGAGAATCCGTCCTGGCAGCAATTCAGGAAGTCACGGAAGGGATGGTCTGCTCAGCTCCCTCTGCAATGCCACTGCCCGAGACCATTACGAGTGGGTGCCCAGTGACTGCGCCGGCAGCTCCTTGAGAGACTGCTGGGGGCAGGGTAGTCGTGTTTCCCGGTGACCGCGGGAAGCCATGCAAAGAGTGCGGCATTAAGGAGACTCTCCTGCTGTCCCAAAGGGTTTCTGTTCTCCTGCACGGTCAGACCGTGGGGCCGGCTGGCAGAATGGGGAAGAGCTGGTTGGTGATGAGTCGGAGGAATCACCATAGAGGTGGCAGCAGCTGCAGATCCTGGAGTCGCTGTGGTCGGGTTACCATGCGTCCGGATTTTCCCGGCCATGTCCGGCTTTTGGGGTTTTAAATCACCCTCCGTGAGGAATTTGTAAAACTCTCCAAAGGGCCGGGATTTCCCTCCCAATGCAGCACTCTGGGGGCTGGGGCGGGGGGAGCCGCGCGCTCTGCGGGGGAGTGCGGCACTGTGTCTGGCTCCGCACCCCAGACACACTGCTCTGAGCAGCAGGGTATGGGGGGCTGGAGAAGGGGCATGGGGTCCCAAGGGGCAGTCAGGGGACAGGGAGCAGGAGGGGTTGGATGGGTCAGGGGTTCTGGGGGGAGCCTGTCAGGGGGTGGGCATATGGAGAGGGGTCGGGGGAGACAAGGGACAGGGAGCAGGGGGGGTTGGATGGGGCAGAGGTTTGGGGGCAATGTCAGGGGCAGGGATCGGGGGGGTTAGATGGGTCGGGGGTTCTGCGAGGGCAGTCAGAGGACAGGGAGTGGTTGGATAGGTGTGGGAGACCCGGGGGTCTGTCAGGGGGCGGGGGTGCGGATAGGGGGCGGGGCAGTCAGGGGACAGGTAGGGGGAAAGTTCGAGGGGGGCAGTTAGGTTGGGGGGGTCAAAGGAGGGGGCAGTTGGAGACAGGGAGAAGGAAGGCTTAGATAGAAAGCAGGGTCCTGGGAGGGGGTGATCAGGGGACAAAGAGCAGCGGGGGTTGTATGGGTTGGCAGTTCTGGGGGGGGGGGCAGTCAGGGGGCAGGAAGTGGGAGGGAGTAGATAGGGGGCAGGGCTACAGCTCCCCCCCCCCCACTCCGGAGTGTCCTCTTTTTTGAAAGTTCAAATATGGTAACCCTACCCTATGGGCCCAGCCTCCATTCCTGAGAGTTCAGGCGAACCTCCCCCTGTTCTCAGGGAGTCTTTGGCTTTCGCGGCTGGGCCTGCCTGCCGAGACAGAGGACTCAGTATTTCCATCAGGCTGCTCAGTTGCAAATGCAGCCACCCAAAGACGTGAAGAATGGAAGCGAAAGAGCAAAGCTGGACCCTCCGCTGAGCTCCTGCAATCAAGTGAGCCCAGCCTGGGAGAGATGAGGGAAAGCTCCAAGGTGGCTGCAGGGAGCCAGGGGAGGAGAAATAAATAATTAATGATGAATCCTACGGGCTTTGTCTTGTGTGGTGAAGGGTTTAAAATGGGTCTAATTACGATCACATTCAACTTTACAATCGCTGTGTCTGATTGAAGGGCAGGTCTGGAAAGGTCAGAGGTCACTCTAGGAGCTTCAAGTCTCACATTCTGTCCCTATTGCCTCCTTTGACCAGCTGATCTCACCCCAACACATCCCTCAGGTGGTCGCAGTGGTGAGCTCTTTCCCTCTTTTTCTGGAGTAGCCGCCAGCATGGGGACAGGATACATGTGGCCAAGGAAATGGAGAGGCATGGGGGTCACTTGCAGAGGCATGCAGAGAACTTGCAGAGTTGCCTGTTAATGCAGCTCCTATGGGGGAAGCACAGTAGGGTACCGTGCACTCCGGGGCACCATTTCAAATTTTGGTGGTGACGGGGAGGATAATTTCACCATGATTCAAAGGGCTACTTTGGCACCTGAAATCTCTAGTGTTTTGGCAGATAACTTAGCAAAGAGCTGACAGGAACACTTGCCAGACTGCTTTCCGGGGAAGACAGCTATAAGAATGGATCCAGGGAATGGTTCTGTATCTCTGAGCTGTTTGGACACTTTCAGGGAACATTTCAGATGCAAGACAGAGATCCCCAAAGTTATCCTGGGTAACCCTGAGAGACTTCTGGAAAACTAGCAGATCCCACATCTCTGCTGTCACTTTGCACGACAAACTTGGACTGTCCGAACCTGTTCATGTATTTTACCTGCTTTAACCTCTCAATAACTTTCACATATAAAAGAAAGAAAACTAAATAAATGACGTAGTTACACCGATATAGGGCCGTAATGTAAACCCGACCTCAGAGTTGTCCCATTGAAATGGAATTATTCACAGCAGTCATTAAAGTTAAACATGCACGTAAGGGTTTCCAGGGCCAAGATTAAGGCCACAGTTTATGAGAGGTGCAGACGCAAGAAGAGAAGAGCTGTGCAAAAATTGAAATACCACTTGGAACTTGGCCCAAACAATGCAGCATGACAAATAAACTCATCTTGTTATACAGTAATAGAGCTGGTTCCAAATGGTTTTACACTCACAATGCAACCTTTGAACTGAAAATGCCACTTTGGATTACATTGATCATTTGAAAAAAGTTCCCTTTTTAAAAAAAACATTTTGGATTTCTCTGCCCACTTGAGAGAGAACGTGGAGTTTTTCCCACCGAAACTAAACAAAAATGTGATCATTAAAAACATTTGCAAATAAGTTTGAAGAATATGGGGGGGGGGAAGTGGTTTCTTCTTCAATTTTCATGACCCTCCCCACCCCCGCTATTTTTGACCAGTTCTAATTGTGAATAAATGTCTGTCTGTCCATGAATGATAAATATGTCTGCTACTGAAACATTTACAAACAAGGGCTCTCATCAGGAGCCCTGAGGTCACATGACGCAGAGAAACACCCAGGCCTGCGGGGTTCACATTCTCAGAGACATAAACCGCCCCAGGACGGGAATGTCACACACAGCACAGCGGGACTGGCCCGGGTTGGTGAGGTGCATGTTTTGCTGTTGCTGGCAAATTGTGCTTTTTTGAGGTCGGGGGGGGAGTTATATTTGAAAAGAGTTCTTCCTCCTCTCCCACTCTCAGCCCGGGGTGCCAGAACAGGGGGGACCAGGGCCCACCACTTTTTACTGGTCATAACTGTGAGCGACTGGATGAAGAGGGAGAGAAGGGAGCGGGGAGGGGGGGTTTGGGGCAAGGGGGGACATGAAGTGGGGGCTCAGGGAGAAATGCGGCAAGAGGGGGGGCCTCGGAAAGGGGCGGTTTGAGGGGGCCAGACGTCAAGGAGAAGGGATGGCACAGGGGCTAGGCCACAGTTTGGGTGCCAGCAGCCCCCCCTCCACTTGTAGGAAACTTTTGCCCATTCTGCCGTCGTCTCAAATAAATTTGTTACAGTAAGAAAACTTTGAGCAACAAGAAGACTCAGAGACCCACAATATAACCGCTAAAATCCACACCCGCCCCTGGAGCTGGGAAAAAACAGAATTTTCTGGTCACTGGCAATTCCAAAAAAAAAGATGGAAAAAAACTGGTTTCAGGTTGAACAAAACCTTTTCCAAATTTTTGATGAACCAAAAAGCTTTTTTTAAAAAAAACAAAAAAGACCCAGGAACATTTCAAGGGTTGTAACGTTTTGAATTTTTAAAATAAAACTGAAGGACATTTTTAAACAAAAAATTGTTTCAAACTGAAAAATCAAAATGGTTTGTTTGGAAAGTGTCTAAACGAAATGCGTCGACTTTTTAAGAACGGGGGGAGGGGCTGGACGTGAACAATTCAGCAGACTGGATATGAATTCGCAAACTGATGAATCTAAAATAGGTTTAGATGAAAAGTTTCGCCCAGTCTAGTCCCCACCATTGAGGGGCATCGTAAGAGGGATCAGCTCTTCTAGCTGGTTCCCCAGCCTAAGTCTGTCTCCATTTAATGGGTCCCTCCCCCCCACTCCGGTTTAGGGTTGCCAATTTTAATTGGACGTATTCCTGAAGATTTTATCACATGACATAATCTTTAATTAAAAATTAATCTTTAATTCCTGCAGACTCCCGGTCATCCTGGAGGATTGGCAATGCTACTCCAGTTTCCTGGGCCACACCCGTGTCCCCACCTAATGGATCCCTTCCTCTGGGTTCCTGGGTGAAGCGTCTGTCCTCCATGAGCAGGTCTCCTTCACCATTCTCCAGGGCTGGGTCTTGATTCCTGTTTCTAATTCCCTGGGCCTAGTCCCCGTCCCTGTCACACACTGCGGGGAGCTCAGATTCCTGTGAATCCTGCAGACTTCCAGGCTGCTGGGAGGGATGAGTCAGCAGCTTGCTGAAGACGAGTCGCAGGTAGGCAAACACTTTCCTCTACCTTTTCAAAACCCACATAGGTATAGTGAGACCAGCACCCCCACCACCCCCACCACTCCACGCACCATGAGATGGTTCCAGGACGCTGGCTCTGAAACAAAAGAGAGAGAAAGGCCCCATTACTAAGGGACTCCGTTAAATCATCCCACTGCTACCATGAGGATCCCAGAAGATGAAAATGTTCCTGGCATACAGTAAGAGCTGAGTTGGGTCGTGTGCACATGGGCAGCACTCAGAGCAGCGGGAATGAGATCTCCAGGCTCATTATCCCCATCGGCCAACCTGACGGAGGGAGAAAGGTGAGCCCGGCAAAGCAGCCCCTGTTCCAAAGTCTGGGAACTGGGATTTTTAAGATGCTCCAGGATGGGGTCCCTCAGGTCTTAAGGTTAGAGGGGAAGGTTATGATCATCTACTCCAGTGTCTCCTGAAGCGTGGGGAAGGGCTAGCCATGGTGGGAAAGGTGGGGTTTGAAGACGAGTACATGAAAATGGGGGGGTGGGGTCGCTAACACATTGCTGACGAGTGAGGGGCACGATTGGTTTCTTTGCCTTGAGGGGGGAGCTCAGCTTTTAAAAGTTTTGGGAAGAATAATTTAGTCTGAGCCCTGGCATAACCCAGGCCAGAGAACGTCGCCTACTGATTCCTGCATCCAGTCCAGTGATTTATGGCACTGACCTGGCATTGAGAGGGATTTTATCATACGCTGAAATCCAGCTGCAGAAGGGAAAGGGCATTAGAAGCTGAAAGACCCCAGAAGTGGCTCTGGTTTTCTACTCGAAATAACCACCGGGGCTGATTTTCCCCAGCCCAGCGCCTTGCAGTCATGCACCCAGCGATCTACTGAGTTCGGTGTGCAGGCAGGCTCCCAAATCCAGACAGTGGCACTTCACATCTGCTTTGCCCTGGCGTCAGGGACTGCCCTGAGCGCCCACCATGCAAACACTTACGCACCTGAGCCCTCCCACTGCGATCCAAGGCTACTCCTACGGATGGAGTTAAACACATGGCTAAAGCGTTTGCAGAGGTTCCAAAGAGCTGAGGCTCTGTGTAAAAGGAACATTACTTCAGTTATTCCAATCTTGGGTTGATGAGATGCTCCTGCCCGCCCCCTCCCTTCACAGCTGAGTCTCCCACCCAGTGGAATTCTCCAAGGAACTTCCCACTCCAAGAGACAGAGGTGCCTGAAGTGGCCATTAGCCTCTTAAGTCCCTTTGTGAATCCAGCCCTAACCATTCATCGGGACAAGTCCTCAGCTCCCTGCAGCTCTCCCGTTACGCAGGTCGCACGGTGCAGGTTTCCTCTCACCCATCAGACTTTGTTTTTAAAGGAAAGCTGAGATGCAGGAGATCAAGGTAGCGCTTCCAATGAACAAGTACCAGGTTGCCCACCCCATGGGATTCAGCCTCGTATGGTCCTTGCTCCAGACCCCCTAACTCTGTGCTTGTCAAGCAGGGCTACACGTATCCCTGGGGTACACAGAGGTCTTCCGAGGAGTAGGTCAACTCATCTAGATATTGGCCTAGTTTTACAACGGGCTACATAAAAAGCACTAGCGAAGTCAGTGCAAACTAAAATTTCAGACAGACACTGACTTGTTTACACTGTTCTATACGCTATACACGGATATGTAAGTACAATACTTATTTCCAGTGGATTTATTTTATAATTGTATGGTACAAATGAGAGTCAGCAATTTTTCAGCAATAGTGGCTGTGGCAACATTTGTATTTTTAGGTCTGATTTTCTAAGCAAGTCGTTTTTAAGTCAGGTGAAACTTGGGGTAAGCAAGTCAAATCAGACTCCTGAAAGGGGTGCAGTGGTCTGGAAAGGTTGAGAGCCACTGCACTAACTCACCTCACAGCCTGGGACGTCTTCTCGACTGACCCTCTGCAGGAAAGTTAGAGATGAAGGACAATACCAGAGCCCACCTTCCCATTACGGGGAGGGGAAGGAAAGACTCACCCCTGGGCCTTTCCTTGTTACAGGGACCCACAGTGACACGGACTCTCTCTCACTCTGCAGCTTCTCAGGCTCTGCTGGTGGGAACAGCTGCGGGTGGATAAAAGGCAGCCAGGTTCTGTCTGAGACGTGTGCCGCGGAGCTCAAATGGATCTGCCAGAAAGAAGCGGCCGTGATATAAACAGTGCAACTGAGGATCCACATTTGTGTATCTGTAATGTGAAGTACCCCCCTGTTTAGTCTCATGGGTAGGGACCTACCAAATTCACCCATCCAGTTTGGTAAATTTCATGGTCATGAGATTTTTAAAAGTCTTTTAAATTTCACAGTTTTAGCTATTTCAATCTGAAATGTCACCCTGTTGTAACTGTGTGGATCCCATCCCAAGAGAGGGTCAAGGGGGGGGTCTCAAGGCTATTGGGGGAGGGGTGTCATGGTATTGCTCCCCTTACTTCGGCACTGCTCCTGGCAGTGGTGCTACCTTCAGAGCTGGGCTCCCGGCCGGCAGCCACGTAGCTTTCTGCTGCTGGGGGAGGTTCCTGGCGGTGCCTCTGATCTGGCCCTGGGAGCAGCCCATGCAGGGGACGAGGTCCTGTTCCTCCCCAGCCCAGCTAGAACTTGCAGCTAGAGCCTGGCACACGGTAGGAGCCCCTGCCCGGGACGCTCCCAGCCCTGCCCCTCCCCCGTTCCAGGGTCCAGCACTCAGAGGTTACAAAGGCCTGGAGCTGGCGGTTGGCAGGGTTCCCTCCTGACCACCGTGCTCTGGGCAGTTGCCCGCATCACCCACCCGTAAGGTTGGCCCTTCCCCCCCCTCCCCCAACCTCCCACCCTCACTTCTGCACTGTTGCTGGCAGCAGTGCTGCCTTCAGAGCTGGGCACCAGACCAGCAGCTGCTGCTCTCTGGCTGCCCAGCACTGAAGGCAGCGTAGACGTAAGGGTGGCAGTACTGTGCCATATCCCCCCCTCCCCCGCTGAGCCAGATTTCACAGGGGAGACCAGATTTCAGTGTCTGTGATGCATTTTTCATGGTCATGAATTTGGTAAAGCCCTACTCACGGGGCGGGACTGTGGCTTTAGGCAGAGCAGAACTCTGGGAGGTGCTGGGACTCAGGTGCCCCGCGCAGTCACAGTTCCTCTCCTCGGTCCTCCTCACTGGGCTGGGGCCTTGGGGTGTAATTTTTAACTGCCCCAAACCTGCAGTAAGTTAATACCCTGCAATGTACCCGGGTACCCGGGGCTGGGAGGCACCTCACCACCACCTGCCCTTTGCCTGAGGGAGCCTTGTCTGTGCCTGCCAGGGGTCAGCTCCCCAACTCCACTGGCCACACGCACTCACTGCTGGGCCTGCCGTCACTGCAGGGGAGCAACAGGCCCACTCTGCCCTCCAGCCTTCTGAGCATCAGTCTGGAGCGTCCAGTCCCTGGTCCCCTGGGCACTGGCAGGATTCACAGATTCACTATTTCCAAAGAAACAGTAACATCCTCTGCCCCAGCTTACCAGCTCCAGCTCAGATCACTGCTCCACTTAACACACAGCGCTGCCATAGGCTCACAGAGAAATCACGCCTCAGTTCAACAAAGCCAAGAGTCAAGTGGAAGTGTTGGAAACAAATGGTTACATATAACAAAGTCATAACATGCGTTCTAGAGCCGAGACTGAACTAACAAGATATTCTCCTGTCTAACCAAGTACAGCTCACCCGAAATCCTTGCAGCACTTCACAGCCAGGCAGGCTCGGACCCTTCTTTCATGAGACATGCGTACTGTCAGTTTGTCTCCGAGGGGAAGGATCCAGCATGTCTCTGCACACCGAGAGAGATCAGACCAATCCTTTGTCTTTATGCTTAAATACGACAGATGGACACACACACACAGCCCCCTGCTGTTAATTTCTTCCTGTAGATTTCCCTTTTTTGTGGATTTTGCAATCTAATTTTGCACCTGGCTCAGTGTGCAAAGAGACATCCAACATCAGGCACACAATACACGGATGGCCAGACAGGGAGGTAACCTCAGTTGCCTCCTGTCTGAAAGGAGGATCTGAGGTACATCACCTCCCGTGGCCGGCCTTGACTCCAAGACCTTAAGGGCACCATTGTCAGTCTAGAGACACAGCTCCTTACATAGTATCTGTACAGAGGTCTTGCTCCGATTATGGTGACCATTGGGTTACTGGCCCTTGATACAGACCTCACATGCCCCCTTTGGTGAACTATTATGTAGACCACTGGTTCTCCACCGGGGTACATGTACTCCTGGTGATATGCAGAGGTCTTCCAGGGGATACATCAACTCATCCAGATATTTACCTAGTTTTAAAACAAGCTACATAAAAAGCACTAGCGAAGTCAGTAGAAACTAAAATTTCAGATAGTGACTTTTTTACACTGCTCTATAGCCTATACACTGAAATGGAAGTACAATATTTATATTTCCATTGACTTATTTTATTATATGGTAACAATGAGAACGTCAGCCATTATTTTCAGTAATAGTGGCTGTGACGCTTCTGTATTTTTTGTCTGTTTTTGTAAGCGAGTAGTTTTTAAGTGAGATGAAACTGGAGTTTCACTTTCTAAGTGAGGTGACAAATCAGACTCCTGAAAGAGGTACAGTCATCTGGAAAGGTTTAAAACTACTGATGTAAAGATCAGACCCAGGGGATTCCTGTAAAACCTTCTGTGCTGCCTGCCACTTGGCACCAAGGGGTCCCCGGGTCACATACGTCTTTCCCCCAAACTGCATCTCTGGGCAGGCTCAGCTCCTCTCTCCTGGAAGGAGGGAACTGGAGCCAAGGCCGTGCAGTAGTGCTGTCTGCAGTGTCTTGAGAGAGTGCGCGCCAACCTCAGGGCAGACTGCTGGGAACCAGGGCACAAATCCAGACTGGCTGAGAATTCTAGACATAGATTTCACCAACCAAACATGCAGGGTAACCTCCTCTGGCATCGTAACAGCCTAGCCATGCAGTCCCCTTGGGTACTCCGAGCTGTCTCGCAACCCAGGTGAGCCTGCCTTTGTGAGACAGATGGTCTCTTGCACTCAGAATCACAACAGTATTCAGGTTACTCCCAGTCCCACAGGTCCAGGACCCCCAGGTGAACTGCACCTTAGACATCGCACCAAAGACAGCGCATGTAGCCAGTCTTATTCTAGGATAATTTATTAAAAAAGAAATAAGATTTATTTACAAGGTTAAAGCGGGTGAACATATCTACACAACTCAGCTACAAAGTTTCAAAAAGGTAACAGAAGCATCTATAGCAGTGATGCTCTGAGCTCAGTGGTTCAGGAGCGAAATTAGTGATCAACCTTACCCAAAAGAGCCACAGTAGCGTGAATTCCTTGTTTCATTTACTATAGTACTACTCCTATTTAAACAAGGGAAATATTTAGTTTTTTATATAAATGCTTGCAGCAAATAACTTAGTGGCTAATAACATAGTAAAAGCATCCTGACTGGTTAACAATTAAATCACAGTGTTTTAATATCATGTGCTACAAAGAGCGGCAGGAGACACATTAAAGAGTGACTTGCAGCTCATGAGCCGCAGTCTGTGTATCACTGGTCCATTATAAACTCTGTGTCCTTTAGGGCTAACCCAGGCTAAGCAGCTGGGGATCTCTTGCTTATGCCTAGAAAACCTTGCCCCCCAGCATCAACGAGCTAGATTCAGTTCCTTCTTGTATCCCACCTCCTCCCCTGTGCTCTGAGCTGCTGGAGATCAGCACTTCATACTCCTTAATGCCTTCATTCACTCTCCAGTCTGGTGATTTACACAGTCACAGAGGCTCCCAAAACAAACGCTCCAATATTACCTTACAATGTGGGATACAGAGGTCAGAAGAAATGAGATTAATGCTGCAGCAGCTCACAAGCATTCAATAAAGGCTGAACACAGTCTTATAACGCTAATACCTATCTTAACACACAGGTGAGCCAGCCTGATCCCAGCTGTGTATTTCTCAGGGTCCCCTTGAGACATGGGGACTTTGGCATGACCTGGCACCTGGTCTGTCCGTGTCACACCGATCCCCTCCCTGCCCTTTTCAAGCCCACTGGGCTCCAGGAAGGGAGAGAACAGACATTTCTCCTCTTACTCCTACGTTCCAGGCCCCTCCCTTGGCAGGTGCAGCGCTCTTAAAACTAAAAGTGGAAAATTAAAACCAGATTAAAACGTTCATGCTTTCATCCAAAAGCAATATCTGGCAACAAAAACCAGGAACGGGTGGTGTAAACTTGCAAACTTCAAAATCAATTGGGTTTTCAAAACACCCCAAAAACTGACCCATAAAAAAATCTTGTTAAAAAGTTGCTGGGGCGGGGGGGGGGGGGGGGATTGAAAACATCCTCCCTCAGCTCTATTCCAGACCATAAAATGGGAATGATGAATATTTTTAAAAGATTCCATAGATAATTTTCTAGAGTAAAAAGCTTCTGTGGGGGAATGTCAGGGCAGTGAAAGCTGAGACTGCTGCCTTGGCTCAGTTAGGCAGAGTTCCTGGTCCAGCTGAGGTAGGCTGGAAAGGCTGGATTTGAGCCGTTCCACTGGCGGAAAAAGAGACGGCGCGGGTGGGGGGACAAGATGTGCAAATAGCATCTCTGGTTTTCACCTGCATCCACAGTGCTCTGCCCAGTGATGCGCAGAGCATTCCCCGATATTCTGGAATTGCTCAGATGTGATCTTGTAAAGAGATCAGTCCCACTTTTCCGGGACTAATTCCACAGTACTCTCCTTATGAGCCCCCTACCACGGCAGCCTCCTGTGCCTGTGTAAATGCATCGCGTTTGGTGCAGATCCAGGGTCTCTCACTGGCACATCGCAAGCTGCTGACCCCATTCGCATCATTCAGATACACGCAGTCTCCTCCTCCTCTTATCACAAACCTGCAAGACAGAAGCCAGGGAGCTGGTGTCAGGTAGGAGTTGGACATTTCCCATCAGTCACAGGCAGGGAGAGACGCTCTCGCACAGTGCAGGGAGCTGCTGCACTCACAGCCCCTCACGATTCCCCTTCCTGCACCTGCCACAGGCCCCAGCTAGAAAGGGGGCAGTGGGGCAGCAAGGCCAGGAAAGGTTCGAAGATCAACTGACCTCCATGGACCATTTATGCCGGGTGGGTATTAATCCAATTCCTACTCTCTCCCCCGCGCCCCCCCCCCCCCAGCTGGGTCTGGATGGGCCCCTGCAGGCCCAACCCACCCAAACTGCCCCGGGTGCAGGTTCCAGGTGACTCTCAGCGTGGCGAGGAGCAGCAGTAACGCCGCACAGAGGAGCTGGGTCCCGGGCTCCCTGGACAGTTTACATCAGCACTCAGGCCAGAGGCCTGTCAGGACAGGCTGTATTGCAGGGGGCGGCTGGAGTGAAATGCCAGCAGCACAAACCCGGCGGCCATGGTGTGACCCCAGCCACTCACACAGAGCTTCCCGTGAGAGCTGGAGGCCAGTGCTTCCCACCTGGAAACAGGGTGGAATCCAGGCCCACAGGCAAATCCTCCCCCATGGTCCCATCCTGGCTACTCACAGTAGTCATGTGCTGGGCTGGGAGGAGGCCCAGCACTACTCTTTGGGCAGGCCAGGATCTCCCTGCCCTCAGGCCACCAGCCTCTGGCTCGGGGTGAGATCTGTCCCAGAGAAGGGAGAGCCCAGCCCACAGCCACCTGAGCAGATGGCTGTGGGTGGCTCCCTCACCAACATCACCCCAGAAGAGCTCTGATGGGATGGCAATGATGCACCCAGAGCCTTCTGCTGGGGTGGGCGCCCCCAGGGTGGCAGATTTCAGGGTTAACACCCCACTGAGATGCCTGTTTACCCAGTTCGCGTAAATTGGCGTCACATTAGCTATCCTCCAGTCATCGGGTACAGAAGCGGATTTAAATGATAGGTTACAGACTACAGTTAGTAGTCCTGCAATTTCACCTTTGAGTTCCTGGTCCTGGTGACTTGTTACTGTTTAGTTTCTCAATTTGTTCCAAAACCTACTCTAATGACACCTCCATCTGGGACAGTTCCTCAGATTTGTCACCTAAAAAGGACGGCTCAGGTTTGGGAATCTCCCTCACACGCTCAGCCATGAAGACTGCTGCAAAGAATTCATTTAGTTTCTCTGCAATGGCATGGTGCCAGCTGCGGTGTGGACAGACTCCAAACAGGCCTGCTAACAGATGGGCTCATGATGCAATCACAAAGACAGACTGCTGCCGACATCAGGGCATCCTTGCTGGAATATGTGAAAATATCTGACTGGGATCAAACAACAGGTCATCAAGTGACTTGTTTCCTGAGCCTCCTCTGGGCACATTTTCCAGCTTCCCATCAATCGCAAAGGGCTTTTTTAAAAACACCATTCAGCTGTAAGTACACAAGATTGGCCACATGGGTGAGACCAACGGCCCATCTAGCCCAGTGTCCTGTCCTGCGATACTGGCCAGCGGTAGGTGCTTCCGAGGGAATGAACAGAACAGGGTCAGTATCGAGTGATCCATCCCATTCACACCCAGCTTCTGGCAGTCAGATGTTTATGGACACTCAGAGCATGGGGTTGCATCCCTGACCATCCTGGCTAATAGGAACTAGTCGAGCTATCCTCTGTGAACTTGTCTACTTCTTGTTTGAACAGAGTTATACTATTGGCCTTCACAACATCCCCTGGCAACAAGCTCCACAGGTTGACTGTGTGTTGTGTGAAGAAATACTTCCTTTTGTTTGTTTCAAACCTTCTGCCTATTCATTTAATTGTGGCAGGTTTCAGAGTAGCAGCCGTGTTAGTCTGTATTCGCAAAGAGAAAAGGAGGACTTGTGGCATCTTAGAGACTAACCAATTTAGTTGAGCATAAGCTTTCGTGAGCTACAGCTCACTTCATCGGATGCATTCAGTGGAAAATAACAGTGAGTAAATTTATATATACACAGAACATGAAAAAATGGGTGTTTAAAACTATTTCCCCTTGTTTATTTCTCCCCCCGCTCCCCCACTCTTCCTCAGACGCTCATGTTAACTCCTGGAAATGTACTGGAAATGGCTCACCTTGATTATCACTTCAAAAGGTTTTCTCTCTCTCCCCCCACCCCACTCCTCTGCTGGTAATAGCTCATCTTAAGTGATCACACTCCTTACAGTATGCATGTTGAACACCCATTTTTTCATGTTCTGTGTGTATATAAATTTACTCACTGTTATTTTCCACTGAATGCATCCAATGAAGTGAGCTGTAGCTCACGAAAGCTGATTCTCAACTAAATTGGTTAGTCTCTAAGGTGCCACAAGTCCTCCTTTTCTTTTTTCATTTAATTGTGTGACTGCCAGTTCTTGCATTATGTGAAGGAGTAAATAACACTTCCCTCTTCACTTTCTCGACCCCACTCATGATTTTATAGACCTCTTATATCCCCCCCTTAGTCGTCTCCCCTCATATGGAAGCTGTTCCATATCTCTAATCATTTTCGTTGCCTGCCTCTGTACCATTTCCAATTCTCATAGATCCTTTTTGAGATGGGGCAACCAGATCTGCACACAGTGTTCCAGGTGTGGGGGTACCATGGATTTATACAGTGGCATGATGATATTTTATGCCTTTTTCCCTATCCCTTTCCTAACGTTTTTTAAAGGATGCTCGTTTTTTGCCTCTAACCACCTGGCATTTCCCCCCCACACAAGGATGTTAAATTTAATTACATTATGGTCACTATTACCGAGCAGTTCAGCTACATTCCCCACTTGGACCGGCCCCTGTGCTCCGCTTAGGCCTAAATCAAGAATTGCCCCTTCCCTTGTGGGTGCCAGGATTAGCTGCTCCAACAAGCCGTCATTGATGGTGTCTAAAAATCACTTCTCTGCATCCCATCCAGAGGGGACATGTTCCCAGACAATATGGGGATAGTTGAAAACCCCCATTATTATTCGGTTTTCTCCTTTGGTAGCCTCTCAAATCTCTGTAAATTTCACAGTCACCATCCTGGTCAGTAGTATACTCCTGCTGCTAGATTCTTATTCTTCAAGTGTGGAATTCCTGCTGTTAGAGATGCTAGGATACAGTTGGGTTCGTTTAAGATTTTTACTGTACTTTACTCTATGCTTTCCTGGACATATAGTGCCACTCTCCCGCCAGCGTGACCTACTCTGCCGTTCTTTCAGTGCTGATGGTCCAGGGTCAAACCCTGCTATGGGTTCAACCTTAAGACCTGAGGGACCCCATCCTGGAGCATCTTAAAAATCCCACTTCCCAGACTCTGGAACAGGGGCTGCTTTGCCGGGCTCACCTTTCTCCCTCCGTCAGGTTGGCCGATGGGGATAATGAGCCTGGAGATCTCATTCCCGCTGCTCTGAGTGCTGCCCATGTGCACATGACCCAGCTCAGCTCTTACTGTATCCCAGGAACGTCTTCATCTTCTGGGATCCTCATGGCAGCAGTGGGATGATTTAACGGAGTCCCTTAGTAATGGGGCCTTTCTCTCTCTTTTGTTTCAGAGCCAGCGTCCTGGAATCGTCTCATGGTGCGTGGAGTGGTGGGGGTGGTGGGGGTGCTGGTCTCACTATACCTATGTGGGTTTTGAAAAGGTAGAGGGAAAGTGTTTGCCTACCCGCGACTCGTCTTCAGCAAGCTGCTGACTCATCCCTCCCAGCAGCCTGGAAGTCTGTAGGATTCACAGGAATCTGAGCTCCCCGCAGTGTGTGACAGGGATGGGGACTAGGCCCAGGGAATTAGAAACAGGAATCGAGACCCAGCCCTGGAGCATGGTGAAGGAGACCTGCTCATGGAGGACAGACGCTTCACCCAGGAACCCAGAGGAAGGGATCCATTAGGTGGGGACACGGGTGTGGCCCAGGAAACTGGAGTAGCATTGCCAATCCTCCAGGATGACCGGGAGTCTGCAGGAATTAAAGATTAATTTTTAATTAAAGATTATGTCATGTGATAAAATCTTCAGGAATACGTCCAATTAAAATTGGCAACCCTAAACCGGAGTGGGGGGGAGGGACCCATTAAATGGAGACAGACTTGGGCTGGGGAACCAGCTAGAAGAGCTGATCCCTCTTACGATGCCCCTCAATGGTGGGGACTAGACTGGGCGAAACTTTTCATCTAAACCTATTTTAGATTCATCAGTTTGCGAATTCATATCCAGTCTGCTGAATTGTTCACGTCCAGCCCCTCCCCCCGTTCTTAAAAAGTCGAAGCATTTCGTTTAGACACTTTCCAAACAAACCATTTTGATTTTTCAGTTTGAAACAATTTTTTGTTTAAAAATGTCCTTCAGTTTTATTTTAAAAATTCAAAATGTTACAACCCTTGAAATGTTCCTGGGTCTTTTTTGTTTTTTTTAAAAAAAGCTTTTTGGTTCATCAAAAATTTGGAAAAATGTTTTGTTCAACCTGAAACCAGTTTTTTTCCATCTTTTTTTTTGGAATGGCCAGTGACCAGAAAATTCTGTTTGCCCAGCTCCAGGGGCGGTTGAGGATTTTAGCGGTTATATTGTGGGTCTCTGAGTCTCCTTGTTGCTCAAAGTTTTCTTACTGTAACAAATTTGTTTGAGACAACGGCAGGATGGGCAAAAGCTTCCTACAAGTGGGGGGGGGGGGCTGCGGGCACCCAAACTGTGGCCTAGCCCCTGTGCCATCCCTTCTCCTTGACGTCTGGCCCCCTCAAACCGCCCCTTTCCGAGGCCCCCCCTCTTGCCGCCTTTCTCCCTGAGCCCCCACTTCATGCTCCCCCTTGCACCCAAATCCCCCCCCCACTCCCTTCTCTCCCTCTTCATCCAGTCGCTCACAGTTATGGCCAGTAAAAAGTGGTGGGCCCTGGTCCCCCCTGTTCCGGCACCCCTGGCTGAGAGTGGGAGAGGATGAAGAACTCCTTTCAAATATAACTCCCCCCCCGACCTCAAAAAAGCACAATTTGCCAGCAACAGCAAAACATGCACCTCACCAACCCAGGCCAGTCCCGCTGTGCTGTGTGTGACATTCCCGTCCTGGGGCGGTTTATGTCTCTGAGAATGTGAACCCCGCAGGCCTGGGTGTTTCTCTGCGTCATGTGACCTCAGGGCTCCTGATGAGAGCCCTTGTTTGTATATGTTTCAGTAGCAGACATATTTATCATTCATGGACAGACAGACATTTATTCATAATTAGAACTGGTCAAAAATAGCGGGGGTGGGGAGGGTCATGAAAATTGAAGAAGAAACCACTTCCCCCCCCCCATATTCTTCAAACTTATTTGCAAATGTTTTTAATGATCACATTTTTGTTTAGTTTCGGTGGGAAAAACTCCACGTTCTCTCTCAAGTGGGCAGAGAAATCCAAAATGTTTTTTTTAAAAAGGGAACTTTTTTCAAATGATCAATGTAATCCAAAGTGGCATTTTTCGTTCAAAGGTTGCATTGTGAGTGTAAAACCATTTGGAACCAGCTCTATTACTGTATAACAAGATGAGTTTATTTGTCATGCTGCATTGTTTGGGCCAAGTTCCAAGTGGCATTTCAGTTTTTGCACAGCTCTTCTCTTCTTGCGTCTGCACCTCTCATAAGCTGTGGCCTTAATCTCGGCCCTGGAAACCCTTACGTGCATGTTTAACTTTAATGACTGCTGTGAATAATTCCATTTCAATGGGACAACTCTGAGGTCGGGTTTACATTACAGCCCTATATCGGTGTAACTACGTCATTTATTTAGTTTTCTTTCTTTTATATATGAAAGTTATTGAGAGGTTAAAGCAGGTAAAATACATGAACAGGTTCGGACAGTCCAAGTTTGTCAGTGCAAAGTGACAGCAGAGATGTGGGATCTGCTAGTTTTCCAGAAGTCTCTCAGGGTTACCCAGGATAACTTTGGGGATCTCTGTCTTGCATCTGGAATGTTCCCTGAAAGTGTCCAAACAGCTCAGAGATACAGAACCATTCCCTGGATCCATTCTTATAGCTGTCTTCCCCGGAAAGCAGTCTGGCAAGTGTTCCTGTCAGCTCTTTGCTAAGTTATCTGCCAAAACACTAGAGTTTTCAGGTGCCGAAGTAGCCCTTTGAATCATGGTGAAATTATCCTCCCCGTCACCACCAAAATTTGAAATGGTGCCCCTGAGTGCACGGTACCCTACCGTGTTCCCCCATAGGAGCTGCATTAACAGGCAACTCTGCAAGTTCTCTGCATGCCTCTGCAAGTGACCCCCATGCCTCTCCATTTCCTTGGCCACATGTATCCTGTCCCCATGCTGGCGGCTAATCCAGAAAAAGAGGGAAAGAGCTCACCACTGCCACCACCTGAGGGATGTGTTGGGGTGAGATCAGCTGGTCAAAGGAGGCAATAGGGACAGAATCTGAGACTTGAAGCTCCTAGAGTGACCTCTGACCTTTCCAGACCTGCCCTTCAATCAGACACAGCAATTGTAAAGTTGAATGTGATCCTAACTAGACCCATTTTAAACCCTTCACCACATAAGACAAAGCCCGTAGGATTCATCATTAATAATTTATTTCTCCTCCCCTGGCTCCCTGCAGCCACCTTGGAGCTTTCCCTCGTCTCTCCCAGGCTGGGCTCACTTGATTGCAGGAGCTCAGCGGAGGGTCCAGCTTTGCTCTTTCGCTTCCATTCTTCACGTCTTTGGGTGGCTGCATTTGCAACTGAGCAGCCTGATGGAAACACTGAGTCCTCTGTCTCGGCAGGCAGGCCCAGCCGCGAAAGCCAAAGACTCCCTGAGAACAGGGGGAGGTTCGCCTGAATTCTCAGGAATGGAGGCTGGGCCCATAGGGTAGGGTTACCATATTTGAACTTTCAAAAAAGAGGACACTCCGGGGGGGTGGGGGGGGAGGAGTTGTAACCCTGCCCCCTATCTACTCCTTCCCACTTCCTGCCCCCTGACTGCCCCCCACAGACCTGCCAAACCATACAACCCCCGCTACTCCTTGTCCCCTGATCGCCCCCTCCCAGGACCCTGCTCTCTATCTAAGCCTCCCTTCTCCCTGTCTCCAACTGCCCCCTCCTTTGACCTCCCCAACCTCACTGCCCCCCTCGAACTTCCCCCCTACCTGTTCCCTGACTGCCCCGCCCCCTATCCGCACCCCCGCCCCCTGAGAGACCCCCGGGTCTCCCACACCTATCCAACTACTCCCTGTCCTCTGACTGCCCTCGCAGAACCCCCGACCCATCTAACCCCCCCTGATCCCTGCCCCTGACATTGCCCCCAAACCTCTGCCCCATCCAACCCCCCCTGCTCCCTGTCCCTTGTCTCCCCCTATCCCTCTCCATATGCCCACCCCCTGACAGGCTCCCCCCAGAACCCCTGACCCATCCAACCCCTCCTGCTCCCTGTCCCCTGACTGCCCCTTGGGACCCCATGCCCCTTCTCGAGCCCCCCATACCCTGCTGCTCAGAGCAGTGTGTCTGGGGTGCGGAGCCAGACACAGTGCCGCGCTCCCCCGCAGAGCGCGCAGCTCCCCCCCAACCACCCCCAGAGTGCTGCATTGGGAGGGAAATCCCGGTCCTTTGGAGAGTTTTACAAATTCCTCCCGGAGGGCGATTTAAAACCCAAAAAGCCGGACATGGCCGGGAAAATCCGGACGCATGGTAACCCGACCGCAGGGACTCCAGGATCTGCAGCTGCTGCCACCTCTATGGTGAATCCTCCGACTCATCACCAACCAGCTCTTCCCCATTCTGCCAGCCGGCCCCACGGTCTGACCGTGCAGGAGAACAGAAACCCTTTGGGACAGCAGGAGAGTCTCCTCAATGCCGCACTCTTTGCATGGCTTCCCGCGGTCACCGGGAAACACGACTACCCTGCCCCAGCAGTCTCTCAAGGAGCTGCCGGCGCAGTCACTGGGCACCCACTCGTAATGGTCTCGGGCAGTGGCATTGCAGAGGGAGCTGAGCAGACCGTCCCTTCTGTGACTTCCTGAATTCCTGCCAGGATGGATTCTCTTCTGCGCTAGGGAGAGTCCCCGAGGAAAAGCAGCTGTGGTAGGGGAGGGGGCAAGACAAGCACTCCCCCTGTGCCCTTGACTAGCAGGCAAGCAGGACTCTGGGAGCAAAGGCATCGGTGTGTCTTGCTGGGAGAGAAGAGCTGGAGAGCAGAAAAGGGCACTGGAGGAATGTAGAAAAGTCAGTGTCACGGCCGGGTCATGGGCAGCCAGACCTAGTGGTCAGAGGCAGAGTCCACACTCATGAGACAGGAGTCGAGAGTGAGCTGGGTCAGGACACTGGAAGAGCAGGGGCAAAAGACCAAATTGTGTCCAGCACCTCAAGTCAGATGAGTCACCCCGAGTCCGCATGCCAGGAAATCAAGCCTGGGGAGTGGGAGCAGGAACAGCAACACACGGTCCAGAGCCGGGGAGCAGCTCGGGTGTTCAGACAGCTTCTTCTTCCTGCTGCTGGTTTAAGGAGGTCCCGGGGGCCGATTAGCTGCTCTGGGACTCTGCCAATAGGAGCCTCAAACTGGGTCTGCACTTCGTCAGTCCTAGATAAGCAGTTTTTCGTAGGCTTCCAGGTGGCGTGCTGGAGGGTGGCTGCTCCCAGGAACCCTGCAGACCCGGGTTAATGACCCATGGGTCATGACAGTGAGTGATCTCTCCCCGCTTAAACCTCCTGCACGAAACAGTCTCCAGGGTCCCGGCCGCATCCTCTGAGAATAAAAAAACACAGTCACGATGACAAATAGGCTATGGAACAGGAGTCCCCTCTTTCTTGCAACAGCCCCAAGTGCCCGGAAGAGTGGATGGTTCTTACCTCCAGGAGATGCCTGGGATCTTCCATCTAAGCCTCAATGGGACCCTTGTTTCTTGGTCTGACAGGATGAGATCATCTGTCCCCACTGCTCCCTGCGCTGGGCTGGCTGCAGCACACATTTGTGTAAGAGGCTGGGCCAGAGAGATGTTACAGTCAGGGTCCAGGCAGCCCAGAAGGAGAACAGAGGGTCTGAAACCAGAAGACGAAGCAATCAAATCAGCGGATTCGACAGAGAAGTTTTGTACCCTACAGGGACATCAAAGAAGGTCTGTTAGAAAAGCTGAGATGTTAGTCTGGAAACTTCTAAGGCAAAGATTGTGACTTGTTAAGATTCAGTTTAAGTCACTACAAAGTGTGTTGTGTTTTGTTTCTGTTTGAAATTTGTCTCTTTCTCTTGCTTAGTTTCACTTAAATCTCTTCTTTGTTACTGTGCTTCCCAAAGCACCTCAGCGTTTTGTGTTCGAGTGAAGTGTGAGTCTCCAGCCTACCCAACAGGCTGAGCTGTGCCCTGTCTCTCTGAAGGTAGCGAATAATTTCTGAGCGGTGCTGGGCCCAGAGTCCAAGGGCAGTTCACCAGACATCTCCTGTGAAGCCCAAAGAGACCAAAGGAGCAGGAGAGATTCAGGCCCCACTGACCCATGGGAACTTCCCACAGAAGAGGCTACACAGGGCTCCAGACACAGCCAGCAGGATCCCTCCCACAAGCTGGGCCATGTCCTTCCCCTCCCAGCCCCACAGCTTCCTCTCCACCCCAGCCTCAGGAACCCCTCCCACCTCCCTGCTCTCCCCACCCACTCTCCAATACCAGGCTGTTTCCAGAATGGAAGCAGGTGTGTACCAGAGTTCACTCACCGCTAGATGCTGGCCAGGCCTCGTGTCACCGCTTTCTAGCTGGGCTAGCAACCCCGCTGATACTCACTCTTGCAGTTTGTTGGCTGGGAACTCAGCCCTCCAACCAGGTGACTGGCCTTTACTCCACTCCTTCCTGGGTCGTGCTCCTTCCAAACAAAGTCCAAAAATGTCTTGAACAGAAACAAGGCCTTCCACCCTCGTGGGGAGTTCTCTCTCAGCCTGATTTCAGCTCGGCCTGCCCTTCTTGGGTTTCTAGGGTCTTCTATGTCCCCTTCCTTAGGGACGGTGAGAGAAGCCGGTCCTACCCTGGACTCCAGGGTTTGGCCCAAGGCCGTCGACTGAACAGCTCGCTCTGCTTCTGTACTTTTGCTGCTGTTTCCTCTTGTTTCTTCTCAGGTGGGGCTCACTTGATCATCAATTTGGCCTAGCCCCAGGCTAGGCAGCCATAGGCCAAGCCACCCTCTTAGATACCCTCCTCCTTCAAATCCGGTCCAGCCCAGCTGACAGGTTTGCTGTGGGGATGATGAAACCCCATTGCTGATCAGAAGGAGGTCAGAGTCTGTTCTCTAGGAGCTGAAGGTCCGTTTGTCCTGCTGCGGGAAGTGGAGCTGGAGAGCGGAGATGTTAGGTGAAAGAGACTGCATGATGGAGTTGGAGACTGAGGGATGGGAGCCTCCTCCCACAAACGCTTCCAGGAGAACAGGTTTGAGGAGTTCTCTGGGGAGTCTCTTGCTAGGAAAAGAACAAGGGTGGCACATTGATGGAGATGTCTCTGTCCCAGGGATGGGGGAAGCTCCCAGCCAGGCTATGCAGCAGAGATCCCATTTCTCCCCCAAGAAACCCATATGCCCAAAGAAGTCAATGACTCTTATCTCCATGAGGGAGCGGGGTCTTCCCTCTCAGCCTCTTTGAGAACTACCACTGCTTGGTTTCCTCGGACCAGGGACCTGCCCCCACTGCTCCCTGAGGTGGTTCAGCGTCTGACTGCACCCATCTGGGAGGCTGTCACACACCCCAGGGCCTAGAAGACACGGGGGGAGGAGGCTCCTCTTCATCTCAGACTCGCAGAGTCCAGAGAAGGGCCAAAGGAAGAATAAAGGGCAGGAGATGAAGCTAGCCCTGAACCTCTGTCCCATCCTCACCTCCTCAAATGTGGAGCTTCCTGAGCTTCAGTTGGGCAGACAGTCTGTAGCCCTGACCCAAAGGTCCTTCTGCGCCACATGGGGCAGGAAGATCTCTACCTGGGAGCACGGAGAATGGGATGGGGGTGAGATCAAGGAAAGAGGGGAGGGATATGGGTGTGAGGGAAAGAGCTCCTGCCCCAGATGAAGGAATTTGGGGGGCCGAGGGAAGAACCCGGCTCCACAGAGAGGGGAGAGAATTTCTGTGAGTGCCAGGGGCCTCCATTTCCTCTTCCACTAGCCCCCCATTTACAGTGAGACAGAGCAGTACCTGCAGCAGGGAGTGGGACTTGCTGAACAGGGAGGGGAACCTTTGAGAGCATCAGATGAGCCACAGCCCTTGCAGCACCTCGGGCATCTGTTGCAAGTGCCTGATGATGTGAAGCTGGCACATGACCTTGGCTGTGACATCCTCGTGCTGCAGGGGAACGAGAACATGTCAGAGACGGAGACACTCCCCAGGAATCAGGGAGGATGAAGGGCACCTGGAATCAGCACCATCATTTCCACCCAGCAGCTGTTCATGTCTGAGTGGTGGATTCACCCTCCTGACCCCCAGGATGGAGGCTTGCTGTCCTCTCTAGTGACCTCCAGTGCCAACGCCCCTCCTTGTCGGCTGAACTTCTGCCACCTCCCCATCCGTGACCCTGACAGCTGTTCCACCTCCAACCCACCTGGGGACACCGCTCAAGTTCCTAGAACCCTCTCCTCCACCCCTACCTCCATCCCCACCCAGGTAGGGAAGGGAGGGGGCTCTAGCAGGGTGGCGGGGGGCAGGAGGGATTCTGGCAGCAGTGAAGTGGGATGGGGAGAGGTTGAGACCTTTCCCCAAGTCACCCCAGTGACAAAAGCTGAAGCCACAGGATGGCAGGCCTGGGGAACGGGGCAGGTCAGCAGCCCCGGCTGACTGAATCCTCCCAATCACTCTAGAGCGGGTCCAGCCCTGCCAGCAGCAAGACCCAGCTTCCCACGCCCATGTGCCTCAGCCCTTCCTGCTCAGTCGCCATCACCTGTCAGTCCTTGGCCTCCCAGGCTGCCAGGGAAGGGAGCAACTCTCGATGGTGGCTCAGGTGACATGGACACTAGGCTATGGGGAAATGGGTGCAGCTCTGTGGGGCAGGAAAGGTTCCCAGAGGGCACTTAGGGGACTCTCCTGTCCTTCCCAGGAGTGATAGCAGAGCACCACATCCTAAGAAGAGAAGTCCATGAAGTCCAGAAGTCCCCACTAGGCTCCTTGCCACCAGGCCAGCGAATGGCGATAGGATGGGAATGAGGCCCCGGCCCCCACCTCAAGCTCTTGAGTCGATTGCAGCTGCTTACCGTGACCCCCATCAGTTGCTGGGCTTCCCCCAGGAGGGAGTAGACGAGCACCAGCCCAGCCTGGCTGACACGCAGCAGGGGGTCGTGAATGGCCAGCACTGCAGTCTGCAGGAAGGATCTTTTCTGCCCGATGGAGAAGAATTTTCCAAAGACCTAAAACCAAGAGGACACGAGGCTTGAGCAGATTGCCCACAGCCAGCCTCCAAGTCCCGGCGGTACAATGGCCTCTAGTGCCCCAAAGGGCGGGGAAGAGAGCTGCTGTGGCCAAGGCACTTCATTCCCCAGGAGGCTTTCAGGCTCCCAGGGCTCAGGGAAGCCCCTTTATTAAAAGGTCGCAGATGCTGAGGGACCAAAGCCTCCAGTGGCTCTTTCAGGAGGGCAATTTATGGCAGGGGCCAGGATGGGCTGGAAATGGATCTCTAATGTGTGTGAGCAGGCCCACTCTGCTGTGCAAGGCACAGAGACCACAGGGGACCCTGTGTTGCTTCCAGCAGAGAGATCTCCTGCACCTCAGCGGCTAGAGGAGTGTGTGTGTGTTGTGGGGGGCAAGGGGGTTGGAGCTGACAGACCAAAGGTCTCTTCCCCGCAGCTTAGTGATTTCTCTCGTCACTGGGAATGGCCTCTGCAGCTCCTTGGTTTCTTCACAGGGAATCCAACCTGCAGCCTGACAAGGACATGGAGACTCATGGCCCAGTCCCCATCCCAGACACTCCTCGGGGACTTTTCTTCTGCTGCATCAATTCAGCTTGTGGGAGGCGAGACATGCTCACACAGTCTCTCTCACGGGGCGTCTGTGGAGCAGCGTTCTGTCGATGCCCTTGTCGATCCAGGAGCCACTCCAAGGCCTCCTCTATGATGTTGTGGAAATCACCCATTTCACCTTTGACTCCAGTCTGGGGGCACTGTGTTACGGTGTGTTCGAAGGTTTGGATATTCTCACCACAGTTGTGAGACGGGGGCGGGGGGGTGTCTTTGATTTTCTACTTGTGCAGCAAGTAGCCGCAACTTGGCTCAGTGACAATGTGCTTCTTTGGAACAGTGGCTGAGGTCCAGATACTCTGCCATTCCCTGGCCGGGTCTGGAGACATGAGGGGGGCGCATGTGGTCCATACTGGCTCTGGAGCTCACTGTGTCCCCTACCCAGTTCCCAGGTTGGGGTGTTCTGCTTCCTGACCGGCAATGGAATTGGGCAAAGCCCACCTCCTTTCTCTGCTTCTACAGGGTGCAGGGAATTAAACAAGGGTCTGATCAAGCAATCGTGACTGACTGACTCAGGGCTCTCCTCTCAGACACTTGGCGATCAGCCAGGAGGTCAAGGAGTACAGAGACACCCAGAGCCATAATCCTATATTAACTCACCCACCCGGGGATCCTCCTTATGCCACGTAGCAATGCAGCCATGTAAGACACTCAAATCACGGCAACTAGCGAGGTTCCAATGTGGGACCTTTAGAACGAGCCTGTCCCACTGGTTGCTGGATGAGGAACTCTGAGCTGGAAATAAGGAGTGGGCTCTTTTCCTGTCTCCAGGAGGCATCCGCTGCAGGGAACCCAGCCAGCCACACTCCCTGAGCTGTCTCATGCCCTGGCACAGTGCCCTTACCTCCCCCACTCTGGCTGTATTCTTGTAGCCCAAGAGCCTTCTGTCCTGGTGCCAGTCATAGCACCAGAGATCTTCCGCGTCATGTATGGTCAGGCCTGGAAGAGAGAGAGAGAGAGAGAGAGAGAGAGAGACTTTTCTCATTCTGGTTGCAGTTTCTGTGTCCTTCCAATCCCATTGGTGGCTGCACAGTGGAGTGGAGAAGAACAGAGGCAGAGAGAGACTTGTCCTCCAGCTGGGGTCAGTCTGAGAGAAATGGTCTGGGGTCCCATTATCCACCTGTGGTCACTCATAGTCCCCTATTGGGTTCCGTCTCCCAGCTGGATTCCTTACCCCTCTGTTGGAGCAGCAGTTGGTAGAGCCGGTAAGTCCCCTCCCTGGCCTGCCGGCTGATGTCCTTGTCTGGATCGCTGACAAATAGAGCCAGCTGGGCCACATGGTGACCCATCCTAGGGAACTCAGCTGAGATCTAATGGAAGGGAGAGGAGAGGGGACTCCATCAGCACTTTCCTCTCAGCTCCCCTGGGCCAGAGGGCTCCTTCCCCTTAACCCCTCTGCAGGAGATGCTGGGGGAGAGGAGCTTGAGATCGACCCTTCATTTGCTCTGCTGCCAAGGGAGCCCGGAGCTGCTTTGGGATGCCAAGCAGGGGCTGGAGCATGGTCCCCTTAAAGGCCCAGGGACAACACTGAACCAGGACAAGAAGAACTTGACTCAAGCCTAGCTCAGTCCCTGCTCTCACTCTGCCTCCCCATGAAGTAACCTCCTAAGCCACAGCCCCGGCAGCAGCAGATCCTGCAGCCCGCTGGAGCCAGCCCGCCTCCGCCTGGAGCCAGCAAGCTGGGCTTGGAGCTCACTTACGTCAAACTCAGCGAGGGTGACTGTGTATCTCAGCAGGGCTGTGCTGCTCCTGATAGCCCTGGCTCGCTCCTGCGACACCCTGGACACGACCCACAAGTTGACATGCTGTGGGGAAAGGAGGCAGGTCAGACTCAGTGGCCAGGTGCACCTGCTTTGCAAATGAGCCCCACGCCCCCAGCCCCAGGGGCCTGAGACATTCTGTGCAGGGGGGAATAGCTGAGTCATTGATGGCAGAGCTTTAGAAGGGGATTCTTTCCCCCAGGACGCAGCTTGTACCCTGCAGGTCACAACTTCTCAGCGTCTCTCTAGATTGGGACAATGTTTGGGGTCGGGGCTGGTCCCATCCTTCCAGAACTCCTGATTCCTGAACAGTTCACCAGAAAGGAGACTGAACCCTCGGCCCTTCCCTGCTACGAAAATCCTTGCGGGGATGTAGGGAGTGACTGAGAACACAATCCCCCCAGGAATTTCAGAGCAGATAAGAGGGAAGGGCTGATTCCCTGGGAACCTCCTGTTTCTGTAGGAAGGAGCCTGTGCCTCTTCTCTGAGAACCGTCTCCCAGATCTCATGGGGTGTGTGTGTTGGAGGGGTGGGGGAAGGGTGGGTTTTCAGACTGTCACTCCCCAAGAAAGCCAGGAGCCCTGTGCTTAGTGCTCAGCAGAACCAGGCAGAGCTCTGGCTTGAAGTCCCAGCTCCTTCCTCTGTCCCTCAAGAAGGAAGGACCTGACACTGCATTGCACTGAGCTCCCCAACCAAGGACAGCCCACTGGGGACCCAGCTAGGAGGACAGAGTAGAAAATGGATCTTCCAGTCTCTCCTTACCAGTCTTCCAAAGAGTTACGGTCAAATGGGGCTCACCTCCAAGATGAAGTGGAGCCTGTCTGTGTCTGGGGACTCTGCCAGCAGGTTCCCCAGCATGGCATCCAGGACCTCTGGGATGACTTTGTGCAGAGCCTGCAAAGCATGGGTCAGAGTTAGCGAACCTGGGCCTACACCTGCCACAGGATGGGAAGAGGGGTCTCTGGGAAGCACTGGGGAGACTCCCAAACACATCTCCTGGCCTCTCTCCTTCACATCCCACTGCAGACAATTCCCAAGAATTGATGACCCCTGGACCTTTGATCCATGAGCTTAGCAGGTCTCTGCAGAGGACCTTGTAGGCAGAAGAGTATGAAACAGCCAAGTTGCCATGCATGGAAGCTGGGCTTCTGGGCAAAACACGGCTTATGAAAGAAAGAAAGAAAGAAAGAAAGAAAGAAAGAAAGAAAGAAAGAAAGAAAGAAAGAAAGAAAGAAAGAAAGAAAGAAATCCCCCAGGGAGGGGTAATCTCTTCCCTGCTGGAGGGAAGGATCCAACCCTGCAGCTTGTTCCATCTCCGCCACCCCACCCCTAAATCTGGAGCTCCAGCGAATCAAGGGAGCAGGGACCAAGGACTACTCTGGAAAAGTAAGAGGATGGAGGAGGAGGAGGTACCTGGATGTCGGTGGTGTCCTTCTCCGTGCCCAGGGTGAAGACGGAGTGAAGGGCAGCTCGCAAGAGGTGGGTCTCTAGGGCTGGCTCCAGGGCAGGTTTCATGGTGCTGGCAAGAGAGAGGAGCTGGTATTAGACTGTGCAGTACGGGCGTGGGACTGTCGCCAACACGGACACCAAGCCACAGGGATAGAGGCACAGGCTGGCGAGAATGGAAACTGAGGCACTTAGCTAGGGAATGACAAGGCCAAGGCGTCCCAGACAGACAGTGGCAGGACAGGAATAGCTCCTGTTCCCTGGAGCCTGCTGCCCCTCCTGTATCTGAGCCGGGGAGTGAGCCCCTCCCCAAGGCCCCTGTCATATTATGGGAGTGAAAAGAACAGCCCTGCCAGGAGAGAGTGACCCTTCCCACCCCACCATGTCTGCCAGAGGCGCCACTCTTGGGAGGTGACCTGGGAGGGACAGTGACGGTGACTCCCAGCCTTGGGCCTGAGCAGCACTGGGGTGAGGGGAGCCGGCCGGGTTGGGGGTGGGGCTGTCTCAGTACCAGAGGTTACCCACTGCAGCCAGGGAGTGGGCGAGGATGGCGCTGGGTGACGAGTCATCGGGAAGCTCCTCGATGAGCTCCTGTGAGATGCGAAGGAGACAACGGAGCATGTGAGATTCAGGCCCGACTCACACCTCCCAGTGAGGAGATGACACAGCCAGTGCCCCACATGGCCAGCAGGATCCCCCACCACCTCCCGCTCCTCCCATTCCTTCCTGCCCATCAGACTTGTCCCCCTTCCCGGATTCCTGCAAAGCTCACTCCCAATCCCCTTCTCTCCTCCTCCCTCTCAAAACTGCCCCCATTCAGCCCCATCCCGATGACTGAGCTGGGACCATGTGATTCCTTGGCCCCCACTCTCAGCTGCCCTTCAGCCCCACAATTCCCCCCCTGCCCACTACTGACCAATCTCACAATTTCTCCCTTCTCTTATCCCAAGTCTTGAACCCCAGCAATCCTTGTCCTCTGCTGCCCCCTCCAACACCACCCAGCCCCCACCCATTAGCCCGGCCATACCCCTGCCAATCCCGTGTCTCTCTCCTCCCTCCAGCTGCCATATGGCGTGTCTCACTCACCACGATCCTCTTCACCACAGCCGCCTTGCAGCAGCGCGGCTCCAGCGTGTCCTCCCCTCTCTCCCGTGCAGCCAGACATGCGGGGTAGATGGCCTGAAGGAACAGGAGCTGCTGCCCCTCATCCTGGACCCACCAGGAGTGGGGTATAGCGAGAGAAAACCTGTTAGCTAGGGAACTTCCTGCCCCACCCACACCAGCTCCAGGGCTCAGGCCTCAATGGGGGATTGTGGGGACCCGCCTATTGTCCAAATTCCCCACCACTCCTACACAAGCAGGATCAGGAACTGGGACAGTGCCTGTGGGGGGAGATGACCTCGGCTTTTGTGGGACAAACACCCCCATCTTGGGGGTCCCACATCATGGATGTAAAAGGGCCCCATTAGGGGTGGTGGATCAGGAGGGACAAGACCCTCGGCAGGGGGTGGGGATGCTGGGAAGGGACAGGGCAATCTTGCTTCCAGCCCAGGTGGGGAACATTTGTACCTTATCTCTGCACTGGAGCTGCTCTCGGATGACCTTGAGAGCAGCTTCATCTTTGGCCATGTCCACCCCTTCCTCCTGCTCCGAATCCAGGGGGGTCCCTGCACCAGGGAGGGAAGGACAGGGGTGTGGTGGGCAGAGCAGGATTCAAGATCCCCCTTCCCACCTCAGGCACCCAGGGCAGATCGGGCCCCACACCTCCCTCTCAGGGATGCCTTCAGCCCCCAACAGCTGCAGAAGCCCAGAGCAGAGCCCCCCTCCCCTGCCCAGGACTCCAGGGGAGGTGCCTGTTCCCCCCGCCCGGAGCAGCAAGGACCAACATGGCAGCAGGTCCCCGTGTGGAAGGGTCAGCTGTGTGACGGCTGCTGCTGTCCGTGGGGTTCGCGGGGCTCAGGCCAGACACCTGGGCTGGGGACCCCCCCCCCGTATCCCTGGAGAGCGTCTGGGCCCAGGGTGTTCACATCCCATCCTCAGCCCTCCCTCAACCCAGCCTGGCTCCTCACCTGGAACAAAGCAGTGGCGCCCGTCAGCCTGGCTGCTGCCAGAGGCCCAGGTGCTGCCGCTGTCCCATGCTGAGCTGCCGGTGCTGGGACAGGGACCTTCCCCCTCCTGGCCGGCGGGGGCTGGAAGGGCCTCAGAGACCGGGCAGGGCGATGCCTCCTGATGGGAAGGAGGGCTGGGCTCCTGGGGCCGCTGCTGCCCACACAACAAGCCCCAGAGCCACCCTGCCCGGCGCCCCTCCTGGGCTGGGTCCTGTCTGCGAAACCGCAGCCTGGGCCAGCTCCACTGGGGCCTGGTCGGGGCCTCTCCCAGCTCGGTGCCTGCGCCAGGAGCTGGGTTCCTTTTCCAGAAGGCCGGGCACTTCCGCCGTCTGGCCTGGACGGGAGCTGCTTCCCCGCCAGCGGGGACGCAGGGCTTGCTCTGCCCCTTGGGAAGGTGGCAGCTGCTTCCCTCAGGCTCTGGGGCCACCTGCAGAGCCTTCCTCCGGAACATCCGCAGGAGCCTGGCCATCCTGGAACCGAGCGGGGAGCAGGGGTGAGTCTGGGCTCAAGGCAGCCTTTCACTCATGGGCCTTTTCCGTCCCTCCTCCTCCCTGCTCCAACCACACCAGCCCCCTCTGCCCCCACAGGAGTGCAGGGAGTGCCATCTACACACACGGGCAGGAGTTCATTGCATGATCTGCTCCCAACATTCCCCCTCGTAATCCCTGCTGCTGCAATAGCCAGGAAGTCTCATCCTTTTCCAGCAAGGGGGTCAGTCCCAAAGACCATCCGTTACTCTGGACAAGCAGCCCCCTCCTGTCGTCCCAGGCCACTCTCCCGCCCAGGCTAGAGAAGGAACAGAACCCAGGAGCCCGGACTTCTCCCGCAAAACCATTCTCCACGTCAAAGTCACAAAGACCCTAAGCACAGGAAGACCAGGGCCCTCCTCTTTCCCCATTGATTTCCAGACTCAGCAGCTCACAGGGTCTGCCCCAGCTCAGAGACTCTCAGCCTGGGGAACAGTGTCCCACAAGGGAAGGGCTGGGAGCCCCATTGCTGGAACCTTTCCAAACACACCGGAGACGGCTCTGGAGAAGCCCCTGCCCGGTCTAAGAGTGAGGGGCTCTTGGGGGCTGTTTGCAACTGAAATCCCCCTTTGGAGATAGTCTCTCCCCCTGTTTCTCCTCTCCCCAGACAGACAGGGGAAGACACGGAGGAACCCGAATGCCACTCACTTGCTCTCAGTGATGGGATGATGGATGGCGGATGTTCAGGGTCAGCAGATGTCCCTCGCCCTCCTCCTCACTCTCCAAGCCCAAGGCAGGCTGGAGAGGGTGGTGACCTCAGGAGTTACCCTGCCCAGCCAGCAGGCAGGGTGATGACACGAGGGCGATCGACTGGCTGTGAAAACAAGAGTCTGTCTTATTGCCAAGGGATGGAGAAACTCAGCCAGCAGCAGGGGGGTGCAGAACACTGCCCTAGGGCGGAGGTGACAGCGCCTCCAGGATCCTGACATCCCAGCACTTTACACACCTTCCTGGAGCCTCCCAACCCCGCTGGGCTGTAGTCATGGGACCCCAACCCTACTGATAGCAAACGGGCCTCAGCTACCAGCTCAGGGTCACACTGAGTGTCAGAGCCATGGATGGACCCCTTCACTAACCACTGCCGCACACTCCCTCCCACAGCTGGCAATTGCAACCAGGCCCTAATGTCTGGTCCCCCTGCCTTTGAGAGGGAGGGTCACTCCTGCTTCCATTGCTGCTTCTTGATCTGTGGGACTTTGGGCAAGTTGCTCCCCCTCTCTATGGCTCTCTGGGACTCACATCCCTGAATGGCCTTTAAAAAAGACAATGGTTAAAGTTTGGCCCCAACTAGTTCTTGTTTCTCGAGACTAGCCATTTTAGCAAAGTTTAGAGTTCTTGACATTCAGCACCTGGAAACATCCCTTTCTCCTTCGCAGACGGCCTTAACATCCCTTATCTCACCCAGGCTCACTGCTGCCTGGAGTTAGAGAATTGACCCTGTTCCCATTGGACCTACCCAAGGTGTCACACAGCAAAGCGGTGACGGAGCCAGAAAGAGAAGACAACAGTCCTGACTCCTGTTCTAACAGACAACAACCCCCCCCCCCCCCGAAGGCAGGGATAAAGCCCAGGAAATAAGGTGTGAACATTTGCATGGAAACCGTTTTCTGTCAGAAAATCCATTCAGACGAAACCACTTTGTTTCTTGAAATCGTAACAGGTAGGATGAAAATTCTTTGCAAAAATATTTGTTTGCAAAACAAGAGCATCTCCTGTCCGACACAGCGCATTAAACTGTCTCATCGTACACAAAGGGGAGACACTATGCTCTAGAAAATTAGATGAGATGCTTCAGTCTGAGCTAAGTAGTTGCTGCTTTTCACAATTTCAAAACAATAAAATACAAATGAAATCGAATATTAGGTCATAATCTGCTATGGCTCAGCGTGATAGGACACCCTCTAGTCTGCACTGCTCCGAGTGACACTCTTCAGTGGATCCCCAGCATCCACCCATGGCGAGGTAGGTGGGAGAGGATTGTTATTTGTACTTGACAGAAGGAGAAACGAAGGCTGAGAAAGGAGCAGTGACTTGTCTTAGCTGATGCAGCCAGTCAGTAGCAGAGTTGCTCTCAAATGAGCTACAGACCAACAATTGTTCCTAGTAATTATTCAGCAATTATTTCAGAAGAATTGGAATGTTCGAGAGGATCATGAACTGCTCCGAGACAATGAATGGAGAGCAGCGTCAACATTGGTCAAACATCTAACTGGTTGTGACTTATTTGCTTGGTCATAAAAGAGAACAACAAAGACCAGAGTTTCCTCCCTGTCAATAGCCCCCTCCTCAGCCAATCAAGGTTGGGACTTTGAGGGGTGGGAGGCTAAGGGTTCTCATCAAATAGCCCAAAGAATGGCCCTGGTCACCACCAAGGGGATCACTCTCGGAGCACTAGTCCAGTCTCACCTCTCTGTGAGGGCCTCCCACAACCCCCCGCCCCCCGGCCCCCGCTCCACCCACAGAGCTCCTGGTGGTGGGAGGAGAGCAGAGGAAAAGGACAAAGGAAGCAAGAAGAGAAAGGTAGGAGGGACAGAGGAAAAGGGAAAACAAAAAGGAGAAACCCCAGTGTCCCCAGTAATTCTAAGGGACAAAGTCCTAGGTCGGAAATAAAATGCTGCCTCCACAATCTAATGTTTTTCTTTCCTAAAAATCAGCCAGCACCTGATGGATCAGACTGAACAGGTTCCAAACCTCTCCGAGGCTCTTACCTTCTCTACAGGGACGTCTGTTTTCGAGCAAAACCACTGAAAGAAAAGGAGAAAACTCCAAAGAGGGTCCTCCTTGCGCTCACGAATGTGAAAGTGAATGCTCTCTCAGTCCTCCAGGAGAGACCTCGAGAAGGAGACGTGCTGAAGCAAAGCCACAGGGATCTCCCAGGTTGCCCCTGTCCTGCACCCCTGTCCTGCCTGGCTGATGTCAAGATCTCTCTGTGAGGTCATCGCCTCCCCACCACCTTTGTCCAATAGGCTGAGGTCCTGCCAAAGGCCCTTGTGATGTCACTGCCACACCCACCCCTCCCCTGCAGTGCTGATGTCCTGCCCCTGTCCAGCTACATTGGATGTTTCAGCTGCTTCCCCTGGATCACCCCACTCAATGACACTTCCTTGTGGGGTGACACCGACTACACAGTAGAACACAGAGGTTCTTCCCCAGGCCACAATTAGGTTTCACAAGTTAGTCGACTTTATGGTCAGAAGGAACCGTTCGAGCATTTAATCTCATCCCCTGCGTATCCTGAGGCCTCCTGTATGTCAGAAGAGCTGGGCTTTTCTTTTACTCAAACATTTTCCAGAAAGGCATCTAGTCTTTATTCGAAGAGATCAAGAGATGGAGAAGCCATCGTTTCTCTTGGTTCTTTGTGCCAATGACGAACCACCCTCTTACAAATCTGGGTCTTATTGTCATTATACTTTTTCTGATTTCTGCTTCCATCCATGGGGTCTTGTCATGCCTTTCTCTGCGACATAAAAGAGCCCTTTTATACTCAACATTTTCTCTCCATGAAGTCAAGCAACTCACTTCTCATTCTTCTCTTGTAGATACTAAACAGATTGAGGTTTTTCAATGTCTCATTATAGGGCATCATCCCCATCACTCAGTTATGAATCTTTTCTGCACCCTCTCCAATTGTTTTAACGTAATATTCAAAATGTGCACACAAGAACTGGATTCAACATTCCAACATCAGTCTCACCAATGCTCTTTCACTTCCATTTCCATCCTCACTACTCTATCCAGCCAAGAATGGCTTTAACCTTTTTTAACACAGTTTCACATTGACAGCTCATGTTGAGCAGCTCGTCCACTATGGCCCCAAAATCCTTTTCAGGGTCACTGCTTTCCAGCGGATTGTCCCCAATTCTCTAGGGTGCCGCCTGACTCCTTTGTTACTGGAGGTATGGGGTTGCATTTGGCTTGATTAAAACCTAATTATTTAGTAAGTATTTGAGAAGAACTAGCCCATTAGAGAGAGAATCGTGAATTACTCAAAGACAATGAATGGAGAAAAGCGGCAAGAGCAATCAAATACATATTTGGTTACGGCCTATTTCCTTGGTCTTAAAAGAGGGTAACAAGGACCTGAGCCTCCTTCCTCACAATAGCCCCAAGCTCCCCCAATCAGCATTGAGATTCTGAGAAGCAGAAAGCTGAGAGTTCTCACCAGATGTCCCGGGTCACCACCGGAGGGAGTCACTCTTAGAGCACCATTCCAGCCACATGTCTTTGGGAGGGCCTCCCGCAATGAGAGTTGGAGTGCAACCCCTCCTGCCCCCGCTCCGTCCCCAACTCCACACCCACAGACAGGTCCTGGTGGTGAAAGGAAAGCAGGGGAAAAGGACAAAGATGCAAGAGAAGACGAGAAAGGAGGGAGAGACAGGAAAAGGGAAAACAAAAAGGAGAAACCCCAATGTCCCCAGTAATTCTAAGGGACAAAGTCCTAGGTCGGAAATAAAATGCTGCCCCCACAATCTAGTGTTTTGCATTCCTAAAAATCAGCCGGCACCTGATGGATCAGACTGAACAGGTTCCAAACCTCTCCGAGGCTCTTACCTTCTATACAGGGACGTCTGTTTTCAAGCAAAACCACTACAAGAAAAGGAGAAAACTCCGAAGAGGGTCCTCCTTGCGCTCACGAATGTGAAAGTGAATGCTCTCTCAGTCCTCCAGGAGAGACCTCGAGAAGGAGACGTGCTGAAGCAAAGCCACAGGGATCTCCGAGCTTGCCCCTGTCCTGCACCCCTGTCCTGCCTGGCTGATGTCAAGATCTCTCTGTGAGGTCACCGCCTCCCCACCACCTTTGTCCAATAGGCTGAGGTCCTGCCAAAGGCCCTTGTGATGTCACTGCCACACCCACCCCTCCCCTGCAGTGCTTATGTCCTGCCCCGTCCAGCCACATTGGATGTTTCAGCCGCTTCCCCTGGATCACCCCTCTCAATGAGCGTTCATTGTGGGCTCAAGCCGAACACAGTAAAACATCAGAGGCTTCTCCCCATGCTACGCTCAGTTTTTCATCAATTAGCAGACTTTATGGACAGAAGAGACAATTAGAGCATGTCATCTGACCCCCTGCATATCACATGCTTTCTGTAGAGCATAGGAGCTAGTTTTTGACTACACACATTCCAGAAAGGCATCTAGTCTTCATTAGAAGACATCAAGAGGTGTGGAATTCCCACCACTTCCCTTTCTAGTTTGTTCCTTTGGTGATTCATCCTCATGGTTGAATATGTGTGCCCTCTTTCGAATATGAATTGGTCTCTTTTGAGTTTCCAGCCACTGGGGTCTTGTTATGCTTTTCTCTGCTAGATTAATGAGCCCTTTAATACCCGATATTTTCTCTCCATGAAGTCACTTCAACACTTCAATGACATCACCTCCCGATCTTTTTTATCATCTAAACAGGCTGAGCTCTTTCAATAGCCCACGAGCAGGCATTTTTCTCCAGCCCTCAAAACGTTTCGTTGCTTTTTGCTGCCCCATCTCCAATATTTCAAAATCTTTTTTCAAAAGTGGATGCCAAAACTGGATGCAGTATTCCATGATCAGTCTTCCTCATGGTGTGTCACCTCCCTCTGCGCCTCACTGCTCTTTTCAAACATCTAATGATGGCTTTAGCCCCGTTCACCACAGCATCACCCTGGGTGCTCATGTTGAATGGCTTGCCCAGCATGGCCCCGAAATCCTCTTCACAGTCAGTGCTTTCCTGGATACACTTCCCCACTCTGTAGGTGTGGCCTGAATGCTTTGTCGCTAGCTATAGGACCCTTCCTTTGGTTATTTTCAAACTTGTTTTCTTTGAATGGGTCCAGCTTCTCAAGGGATCCGATTTCTCTGTGTCACTGCCCTGTCCTCGTCATTAGTTACCACTCTACTACTATTTTATCACCCACCAATGTTAGCAGCAGTGATTTTTTATTTGGGTTGCAGTTCATTGATATTTATTTTCAAGAATTAGTCCCCGACAGCCTCTTCATATCCCTAGTGCCTAGAACCTGCTCCACACAGCACAGCGAGAAAAGGCCGCCCAGCCCAGCTGTGCCATAGGGACTAAGCACAGAACAACCTTAGGAGCTTGTGTCATCCATAGCTTCTGAACAACATGTGGGGGTCATCAGCTTACAAATACATTCTAGACCGGTAACGTAGACAGGCCCCAAATGTATCTAAGTGTCCCGCCTTGAAAAAGAGGAGAGAAAAAAACAGAACCTTGATTAGCTTTATTTTATAGTCGTGGAAACTGAGGCACAGAGAAGCAAAGAGATTCGCTCATGGTCAAAAAGCCAGAAATAGAAAACGGCAGATCTGCTGATAGTCAGTCCTGGGCCCTAGCCGTGTTTGTCCTGGCCTCTCTGCTTCAGCTCCAGCAACAACCCGAGTCGAGGTTTTCTTCGTCTCCATGTCCTTTTAACTTCACGTCACTGCAGAAGAAAGATTGTTTCTGACCAGCTGGCTCTAATGCATGGAGATGTCTTTCCAGAAGACGTGCTCTGGCTCAGTCCCATGTCGTAGGTTTTCTGGAGGAAGCGCTCGGTGACGTTCTAGGGCCTGTGTTACACAGAAGATGGACAGAATGGTCCTTTCTGACCTTAATTCTTTTCTTTCGCTAGGAGGGTAACGCTGGACATTTTCTCTCATTCACTTTCCTTTGGAATAATTTCAATCCAGTCCAAAGGATTTCCTCTTCCATTGTGTCTTCAGCACCTTTCCTAGCAAACAGTTCCTGTTTGAGCACAGGTTTCCAGTTTCAGGCTGTCCCAGGGGGAGATGGCCATGAAAGGGGTAGTAGCTCAACTGAACCTATCCCCAGGTGAAGGGAATAAGTGCAGGGGCAGAAGGAGAGGCCCCGAGATAGGACAGATTCTTCTGCTGGGCTAAGAGTATAGTTGGATGCACTTCACTTCACTTCACTTCATCGGATGCATTCAGTGGAAAATACAGTGAGGAGATTTATATACACACAGAACGTGAAAAAATGGGTGTTATCATACACACTCACTTCAGATGAGCTATTACCAGCAGTGGGGGGGGGGAAGAAAACCTTTTGTAGTGATAATCAAGGTGGGCCATTTCCAGCAGTTAACAAGAATGTCTGAGGAGCAGTGGGGGGTGGGGGTGGGGGAATAAACATGGGGAAATAGTTTTACTTTGTGTAATGACTCATCCATTCCCAGTCTTTATTCAAGCCTAAATTAATTGTATCCAGTTTGCAAATTAACTCCAATTCAGCAGTCTCTCCTTGGAGTCTGTTTTTGAAGTCTTTTTGTTGTAATATAGCAACTTTTAGGTCAGAGATCGAGTGACCAGAGAGATTGAAGTGTTCTCCGACTGGTTTATGAACATTATAATTCTTGTCATCTGATTTGTGTCCATTTATTCTTTTACGTAGAGACTGTCCAGTTTGGCCAATGTACATGGCAGGGGGCATTGCTGGCACATGATGGCATAGATCACATTGGTAGATGTGCAGGTGAACGAGCCTCTGATAGTGTGGCTGATGTGATTAGGCCCTATGATGGTGTTCGCTGAATAGATATGTGGACACAGTTGGCAACGGGCTTTGTTGCAAGGATAGGTTCCTGGGTTAGTGGTTCTGTTGTGTGGTGTGTGGTTGCTGGTGAGTATTTGCTTCAGGTTGGGGGGCTGTCTGTAGTCAAGGACTGGCCTGTCTCCCAAGATTTGTGAGAGTGAAATGGCCCACCTTGATTATCACTACAAAAGGTTTTCTTCCCCCCCCCCCACTCTCCTGCTGGTAATAGCTCATCTGAAGTGAGTGTGTATGATAACACCCATTTTTTCACGTTCTGTGTGTATATAAATCTCCTCACTGTATTTTCCACTGAATGCATCCGATGAAGTGAGCTGTAGCTCACGAAAGCTTATGCTCAACTAAATTGGTTAGTCTCTAAGGTGCCACAAGTCCTCCTTTTCTTTTTGCTTAGATGAATGGGTCTGTAGTTGCCTGGATCACTTTTTCCCCTCTTGCTTTACTATCATCGGATACTAGATGGGGAGGAAGAGCCTCACCAGCTGTATAAAACCAGCTGGGGGAAGGCTGGGAGCAACAGGTATCAGAATAAGCTAGACCCGGGCTTCTCAAACTTTTGTTTTTGCTGGCCCCACTTTGAAAGTATTTCAGGCTATGACAACCCCCGACCCCCAAACAGTCATAGCAAGTTACTGTACGGACTCATAGAAACATACGCATGGTATTGCCACCCTTACTTCTGGGCTGCTACGGGCGGGGCACTGCCCTCAGAGCTGGGCAGCTGGAGAGGGGCAGCTGTTGTAGCCCTCTTCCCCTCCTGCCCCCCTCCCCTGAGAATATTTTTGTGATCTCTTGACCCCCCCCTCCCCCCGCCATAGCCTTGCAACCCCCTTTTGGGTCAGGACTCCCAGTTGGACAAATGCCGAGCTAGACAATCTCAAACCATGAACTAGTTCCCAGGTGTCTCTGGGCCGATTCTCAGAGGAGGCAGCTCCCAGAATCAGGCCCTCGATGGCTCTCCCAGTGCAGCAGGCCCTGGGTGCAGCGATTGGTTTGAAACAGGAACCCCTGCAAGATGCTCTCTACCTTCAGTTCCTGACCCCTCCAGGGGCCGAGTGCATCTCCCCCATCCTCAGGCAGAGCTCAGAGCAGAGTCAGCAGCAGCAGCCCCTCCCCGGCGAGAGCTCCAAGCGAAGGCAGGGGCCTGGCAGAGAGAGCAGAGGGGCACAGGCAGGTCAGCGGAGGGGTGGAAGGTGGATCCCACCCCAGGAGATTTAACAGAGAGAGGAAAGCGGGGCTGTGAGAGCGCAGAACAGAGATACCCCCCCAGCAAATCCCCCCACCCCAGACATCGAGATCCCGGCCTGGGACTGGGGTTCGCTCCCCAACACTTACTCACGACAGCTGCAGCAAGGGGTCCCTGTGGGGCGGGAGGAGCTTCCACCCCGCTCCGGCTGGCTGGATCTGGAAAGAGAGAGAGAGAACAGGGAGAGGAGAGTGCGGTGAGGAGTTGGTGCCCAGGGGTCCCCCTCCCCCGCTCCTAGCTCTGGACCCCCATTGCAGGGGTATCTGTGGGTGTGTTCAGGGAAGGGCCGGGGGCTCTGCTCCATCAGGCCTGAGAGTGTCAGAGCAAAGTAACTGTAACACTGCTGAGTATTTTCAATGTTGCCTCACCCTGAATGTCACTGATCCCCCAGTTTAGAATGCGTCTCCCCGGCCGCTTCTCTTGCTAATTTGAACCTCAGGGAACACATCAAAGCTCTCTCCTGTCCCCCACAGCTGCTGGGTTTGGGCCACTGCCAGGGCCCTCTACACCGGAGTTAACATCTGGATCCTGGCCAAGCTGGTTCTAGCCCATGTGGCCAACCCCCAGTGACCAAAAATCACAAGTCAGAGCCCCCCAAAACCATCAGATTGGCTTAAACAAGATGAGATTTTGAAAACAACTGTGGGTTCTGTTCTTGATCTCCTGGTGGTGGAGCCTTTAGGGGTCACCTTTTCAAGCTTTTCTCCCCATCCAGGAGGGCTAGAACAAGAAAAACTTCTGACAAAAATGGCCAACCCCGCCAAAATCTTCTACCAGAATCAGAAAAAATTAGTCCAGAATGATTGAAAACAGAACAATTTTTGGTTTTTGAATTTTCCAAGAAGACAGTGAATGTTTTTTATTAAAGACGACACTTTCCACAAAAGGTTGCCTTGAATCAAACACCCAATTTTTCTGAAAAAAAAAAAAAAATTAATTGAACCATTTCAGTGGTTCTCAAACTTTTGTCCTGGTGACCCCTTCCACACATCAAGCCTCTGAGTGCAACCCCCCGTTATAAATTATTAAACCACTTTAATATATTTAACACTGTTATAATGGCTGGGGATGAAGCAGGGTTTGGGGGTGGAGGCTGACAGCTCATGACCCCCACATAATAACCTCACGACCCCCAGTTTGAGGACCCCTGGACTACACTGAGCATGCCCAGAAAGAGAGCCAGAGGGTTGAAAGGCCGCTGGGATGGACAAGACTTGTGGGGCTCTGAGAGACTGTCCCCCCCCGCCACCCCGCAGCAGTGTGAATTCAGCTCCAACCAGGGGCAGGAATCTGAAATCAGTTAAACAGCAGAGACTTCATGCAGGCAGAGGTCCGGCTTGCCAGGCAGGGACAGCTCCTTCCCTTTTAGAACGTGGGCATCAGCAAAACTCAAGCATCAGAAACCTGGGAATTAGAGGCGAGGGACAGAGGGCCCCCCCGCCCCCCAGCCCGGAGAGGGGGAAGGGGAGGGGAGAGGGGGGACAGAGGCCCCCCCCAGCTCGAAGAGGGGGAGGGGACCCCTTAGGGGGAGCGGTCGCCAAACGGCGATGCCCAGCCCATGAGTTGGGGTTCCGGCGGGGGGGGGGGCTCTGGAGGGGGGGTTCCAGCCCCTGCCCCCCAGTGTCCCGGAGCTCCCCCAGCGAGCCCGGCGTGGGTTGCACGTTTCTCACCGGCTCAAGACCCTGAGGGGAAAAGGACCCTGCCAGATTTACTTGGGGGTGGGTCTTTTGCTCATGGGTTGTGTTATGAATCCCGTGGGTGGTGTTTCCCCAGCATAATGCCGCATTGTTTCCCTCCTTTATTAAAAGGCTTTTGCTACACTCAGACTCTGTGCTTGCGAGAGGGGAAGTATTGCCTCTTGGAGGCACCCGGGGGTGGTTTGTAATTGTCCCAGGTCTCTGGGTGGGGGCTCGAGCTGGTTTTGTATTGCGTTATTGAAACCCCTAGATACTCAACCTGGCCCTTGTTGCTGCTAACTCTGACGTGCAGAAGGGTTACAGTTACATAGGAATTAGATACAGTGCTCCTGTCAGCTAATTTCCAAGTTATCTGCAAAAAAAACCCTAGATTTTTCAGATGCCTAAGTAGTACCTGTTAAAGTTGCCCCCCCACCTGAAATGGCACCCCAGCACCCCCCCCCCAGCATGTACTGAGAGTTGGTCAGTCCCTGTCCCAACACATAACATCCCCCCCATGTATCTCTACTTTTCTCCAGCTCCCTCCATCCTACCCCCATTTTCCCTGCACCCCTGGGTCTCTCCCTGCCCCCTATGGGGCTGTCTCTCCGAGGCCCCATTCCGGAGAGAAGCGTGTGGCAGAGTTGAGAATGAATGGCAAGTGATAGTTACATTCCACAATTTTCCAGGGAAACTTTGTTCCCTTGGGTTTGTGGCTGGCTGCTTCTTGGCTCTGTTCCCAGCACTGACGTGCTCCCTGGGCTGCTTTTCTGGCCCCCCTGGCTGGCATGACCCTGTTCCCCAGCTCAGCTTGGACCCCTGCTTTCTCCTTAGCTCGGCCCCTCTCTCTCTGACCCAGGCAATTCTGGCTCACACAGACAATGGGACCCCCCTGGCCTCCTGACTCCCTGATTAACCTGCCCGCCCTGTCAATCAGGCTGACCTGGCGCATTGGCCTCTCCCCATTTTTCCTGGGGACCGGCAGTCTCAGGGTCCTGATTTCCCATTGACCCTTCCCCTTCCTTTTGGTACTGGCAGCTAGCTAACCCAAACACCCCCACTGAGTTTTAGTAAGTGGCAACAGTCACCTTACATCAGGGAGACTTGTACCCCCAAAGGGAGCAATGTACCCCCAACTTCCTTAAACTGATGTGGCTCTCAGCCACTGTTGTAAAAGCAGGAGGGTTTATTAGCTGTCTGGAACCCAGCATAGAGAGTCCTTGGTTAGAACAGAGAGTTCCGGCATGGTCCATCCGCGTCAACTGAGAGCCCTTTGACCCCTTTGTTGTCCCAGTTCAGGAGAGCGTCCCCGATTCCAGCGACCCCACACTGAACAACCCCCAACGTGGCTCCTCTTCAGCCCTTTGTTTTTGTTCCTGGGCAAACCTTGTCCCCTGGCCTTCCTCCTCAGCCCTTTGTTCTCCAGCTGGTCCCATCCCACTGGTTTCCTGCAGAGGGTGGGCCATCCATGGTCGTTAGTTGCTGGGTGCCAAATGTCTGGGCAATTGGAGTGGCCATTGTCTTCTGGGGGTCTCCATGGGCATGGGGCCCCAGGGCCCAGGCATCTAGGCGTCGGCCACGTCTGTATCTCTGGGTCTCTACAAAGGATAAACAACCTTTTCCCACCACCTACTTAACCATGCAGCACATAGGGGAAACTGAGGCACATAGTATTCATACAAAATAGTACAGAAAATTCCCACTCTGTCACAGTTCCAACCCTCCCCCAGTCTGTGCCCGGGGCAGAGAGGCCCTTCTTTGCCCCTTCTCCCCCGTCCCACCAGTCTCTGCCCCTGCTCGCCCAAGGATTGCAGTGGCTCTCAACTTTTCCATACTACTGTACCCCTTTCAGGACTCTGATTTACAGACCCCAAGTTACACCTCACTTAAAAAACATTCGCTTACAAAAGTGTCACACAGCCACTATTACGGAAAAATTGCTGACTCTCTCGTCGTTACCATATAATTATAAAATAAATCAGCTGGAAATGTACATGTCGGTGTACACTCCATAGAGCAAGGTGAAGACGTCACTGTCCGGAATGTTGGTTTGCACTGATGTCACCGGTGCTTTTAGGCAGCCCCTTGTAAAACTAGGCCATTAGCGAGATGAGCAGAGGCGGAGGAGGGTTTCCTGGGGCCCTGGGCCAGAGCAAGTGGACCCTCCTCCCCCTGCGGGGCGCCCGCCCCTTGTCCAATCAGAAGCAATATGCTAATAAGGCGTAGGATCTCCCCCGCGCTGTGTAGTTTCATTCTCCTCGCAGCTGGCTTTTTCGGGCGCTTTCCCTTGCCCGAGCCATGGGGGAAGACATGATGTGTGTGAAGGGGGGAGTTGGGGCTCCCCGCTCAGCTAATGCGCAGAGAGGGGGAGATGGAGCAGGGACCTGCCTTGCAAAGGATGCTGCAGCCATGGAGTCCCTGGAGGAGGTAAGCTGTGATCTTCCTCCAGAGCAGTGCCCTGGGAACCTGACTCCCACCCCGGCTCTGCAATGGGGGACTGGGGTTGGGGTGGAGACGGGGGGTTATTCTGAAGATCCCGGTGTCATCGCAGCCCTGTGATTATTGTTACAGCCCCCACAGGCAGGCTGCAGGGCCCCGCAGTGTCTGTGAATGACGTACGATTTGTACTGCAGCCGCTGTTGAATTGTGTGTCCATTCTTCGGCCACAAACTGAGCTTGAAGATTTTCGTTTCCCCCAAAGTGAGGTGTTGGGTTAAGGGGAGACTGGGGGGGGGGGGTTCCAGGAAATGAACAGGAGCTTTTCGACGTGCCAGAAAACCCAGTAAAACACCCAGAATTGCTCCCAAGTCGGCGAGACGTCCTGCCTGTCAGAAAGGGCTCCTGTTCTCCGGCAAATCCTCCCTTCGGGGGACAAACCGACCCCGTGTGCAGACGCCACTTCTCCCTTCCCGAGGAGCCTGGCCCAGAGTGCGGCGCGCATCGCTTGGCCTCCTGCCCCGCTCCCTCCAACCTCTGGGGTCCCATGCTCCTGGCCGGGGGCGGGGGTGTTACGGCAGCTGGCGGGGGGCAGGCTCCTGGGGGACAGGGGAGCCGGGGTCTTTGCAGGAGCCTTGGCGAGAGAAGCTCACCCCTGAGCAACCCGACAGCTGCGCTCGCCCCTCGGGGGCTGCGAGCAGGAGCTGCGAACAGGCCGCGTGGCCGGGGAGCTCTCCGGGGGAAGGGCAGACGGTGTCTGACCCTGCATTGGCCTGGCTGGGGCGGGCGGGCTCGCTCTGCTCGTAACTCCAGCAGGAGAACAATGGTCCGCCGCCAGGGTGATGTTTAAGTTGAGGGGGGGGGCGGGGGGAGAGACACCTTTAAATCTGCTTGAACGCTCTGGGTGCCGTTGTGATGCGCTGTCACCCCCAGCGCCCCTGTCTTCTTTCACTTCGTCTCTCCCAGGCGGTGGGTGCAAGACCCAGGCTGTGGCTGCCTTTGTCTGTGCCCCGATGGCCGGGTTCCTCTCCCTTCTCGGGGGCAGCGGCGTTGTGGCCGGGCTGGGCCCGGAATGTGAGAGAGACAAGGCGGGGAGCTGACAGCTTTTCTTGGACCAACTTCTGGCGGTGAAAGGTACAAACTCTGGAGCTCCACAGAGCTCTTCTTCGGGTTTCCTCTGATGGCCTCCCCCAGCCCTGAAGACGAGCTCTGTGGAGCTCCGAGTTTGTATCTTCCACCAGTGGAAGTTAGTCCAGGAACAGGAATTACCCAGCTGGTCTCTCTCTTGCCTTGTTGCCGTCCTCCTCTTTCTCTCCACCCGTTTCACATCAGATGTTCAGGCTGGGAGCTCTTTGTGGCAGAGATTGTCTTACTATCTGTGCGCAGCATCCCTAGACCAACCCCTAACCCGATCCAGGACAGGAACCTCTCAGCTCCACCCTATTTCTTTCCACTGCAGTCCTGCCTCAGGGATGGAGGCCCCATTGTGCCAGATGCCATCAAAAACACATCACAGAAAGACAATCCTTTCCCCAGGGAGCGTGCAGGCGAAGCACAATAAGTAATTCTCAGCCGTTTGTGCAGAGGAGCAGCAGTGACCTCTAGTGGGAAGAGGAATTCCCATTGCTGGAGCACAGACAATCATAACAATAGTGTAATAAAGAATACAACTGCTCTAGAGGTTGGATCCCAAAGTGCTTTACCAACCAGGTCGTACTCATGGGAATCCTTTCCCCCCACTACTGACATGCAGCCACCTCTGGAGTGAAACTCCACAACTGTTCAGCAGCACACAACACGGGCAGACGATGTCTTAGGGGAATGGTTGAAGCAGAATCCACTCACCTATTGGAATTTCACAGGGCATTTGAGGGAGGCAAATTGTAGTCCCCCGAACTGTCATTTGAATCGACTCAGATCTCCCCCATTAAAGAAGAGCCATAGGATTTGTAATGACCATAATGGGACCTTGCTTTTAACTCCCAGCTGAATCCTGACACCAGCAGAGGTACAGCGCCCGCAGCTGCCAGGTTGAGTCTCTGGGTTCAGTACTGCCTTAGTCAGGGGTGTCATCCGTCTTCTTTGTTACAACACTGAGTTTCCCTTGAGGTTTCCCATTGGGAAACAGCCTGGGTCTGACTCTGTTCAGCTTTTATAAGCTCACACGGTCAAACCTCAAGGAATTACATTTGAATGCACCAAGCCAGAGATTTCATAGAATCATAGAATCATAGAATATCAGGGTTGGAAGGGACCCCAGAAGGTCATCTAGTCCAACCCCCAATCTCCCAGCCAGTAATTCCTACATCGAGCCCAGAACTTGTGACTGAGTTAGAGCAGATCATTCGTAAGAGAGCAACTCCGTGTAAAGACTTGGAGTGAATTCTCTCCTCTCTGGCCTCCCAGCACCTTGCTTTCCTGACCTACAGCGTGCCCGGCTGTTTGAGTGCTGACCCTGAGAAAAGCCCTCACTACTACATTGAGCCTGAAGGCTTTTTACTAGGGCTGGCAAGCGATTAAAAAAAATAATCGCGCTTAATCGCACTGTTAAACCATAAGAGAATATCATTTCTTTAAATATTTTTGGATGGTTTCTACATTTTCAAATATATTGATTTCAATTCCAACGGAATACAAAGTGTACGGTGCTCACTTTATATTTTTGGTTACCAATATTTGCACTGTAAAAAACAAAAGAAAGAGAATATTTCAATTCACCTAATACAAGTACTGGAGTGCAATCTCTTTATCATGAAAGTTGAACTTACAAATGTAGCATTATGTGCAAAAAATAACTGCATTCAAAAATAAAACAATGTAAAACTTTCAAGCCTACAAGTCCACTCAGTCCTACTTCAGCCAATCGCTCAGACAAACAAGTTTGCTTACAATTTGCAGGAGATAATGTTGCCCACTTCTTATTTACAATATGACCTGAAAGTGGGAACAGACGTTCGCATGGCACTGTTGTAGCCGGCATCACAAGATATTTATGTGCCAGATGCGTTAAAGATTCATATGTCCCTCCATGCTTAAACCACCATTCCGGAGGCCATGCGTCCATGCTGATGAGGGGTTCTGCTCAATAACGATCCATGGCAGAGCAGACCGAGGCATGTTCATTTTCATCATCTGAGTCAGATGCCACCAGCAGAGGGCTGATTTTCTTTTTTGGTGGTTTGGGTTCTGTAGTTTCCGTATCAGAGTGTTGCTCTTTGAAGACATCTGACAGCATGCTCCACACCCCGTCCCGATCAGATTTTGGAAGGGACTTCAGATTCTTAAACCTTGGGTTGAGTGCTGAATCTATCTTTAGAAATCTCACACTGGTACCTTCTTTGCATTTTGTCAAATCTGCTGTGAAAGTGTTCTTTAAATGAACATGTGTTGGGTCATCAGCCGAGACTGCTATAGCATGAACTATAGGGCAGAATGTGGGTAAAACAGAACAGGAGACCTACAATTCTCCCCCAAGGAGTTCAATCACAAATTTAATTAACGCATTTATTTTTTTTAACGAGCATTATCAGCATGGAAGCATGTCCTCTGGAATGGTGGCCGAAGCATGAAGGGAGAGATGAATGTTTAGCATATCTGGCACATAAATACCTTGCAATGCCGGCTACAAAAGTGCCATGCGAATGCCTGTTCTCACTTTCAGGTGACGTTGTAAATAAGAAGGGGGCAGCAGTATCTCCTGTCAATGTAAACAAAACTTGTTTGTCTTAGCGATTGGCTGAACAAGAAGTAGGACTGACTGGACTTGTAGGCTCTAAAGTTTTACATTGTTTCGTTTTTGAGTGCAGTTATGTAAGAAAAAAATCCACATCTGTAAGTTACACTTTCATGATAAAGAGATTGCACGACAGGACTTGTATGAGGTGAATTGAAAAATACTATTTCTTTTATCATTTTTACAGTGCAAATATTTGGAATCAAAAATAATCATGTAAAGTGAGCACTGTGCCCTTTGTGTTCGGTGTTGTAATAGCAATCAATATATTTGCAAATGTAGAAAAACATCCAAAAATATTTAATCAATTTCAATTGGTATTCTATTGTTTAACAGTGAGATTAATCACGATTAATTTTTTTAATCACAGTTGATTTTTTGAGTTAATCACGTGAGTTAACGGCGATTAATTGACAGCCCTGCTTTTTACACAACTGTAGGGGACACTTCAGCAATGTCTAGAACTAGAGCGGATACAGTGTAAGCCTAGTTCATGAAAAACGTGAAAAGAAATGACACTTTGATGTCCTTTGAAGGAAGCAGAAAAGTGAAAGTCCTCCCCCACTTTTCAAATGGAGGGAACTGTTAAGAGTAAATGTTTATTTCCCCTCCAAAAATGAATGAAATCCTCCCTCCCACCCTCAAAACCAGTATTTCCATTTTAAGTCCACTCCCCCATCAAAAAGTGAAAAATGGCAATCAGAATAAAAACTTTCATTTGGGTCCAAATGGCATTTTCCATTAAAAAACAACTTTGAACAAGAGTTTTCATCCAGCTGTAGTTTGAAGGTTCAGAATTAATGACACCTCAGTTCTCATCTCTCCCTCCAGAGGGATCCGGGTGCAAACTCTGCTCCAGGGACTGGCTGCTGCACGGGGACAAGTGCTACTGGCTGTCTAAGGAGCGTAAAGACTGGACTGGGAGCCGTGACGACTGCTCGGGGAAGAGCTCTCGCATGCTCGTGACCCAGAACCGGGAGGAGAAGGTAACATCAAATACAGGCTCATCCAACTCCAGCTGGAGAAAGACGTGTGTCACTAGTTACAATCCCAGTGTAGCCTGACTCTACCCCCCACCCCCACCCCAATCAAACTGCACACTGGGGTGTTTTCTCCCCTTCTGGGGCTCTGGCTTATTAACATACAGTTCAGAACAAGAACCCTACAGCTTTCCCACCCCAGACTGCCCAGCTGGCTCCTGTAGGCGTTTCACTCCCAGGCCCTCTGTCTGAGAGCTCAGCGGAGCCCTTCTGCATAGAGCTACTCACACAAACCTCCTACCCCATCAAATCTCTCCCTGCCCAGACTGGCTGCCCTTGTAGCCCCACCAGGCCTGGCTCCTGGTCACCTGCTTCCATCACCTTTGCCTCTGAGTCCAGGGGCACCTAGTCACAGGTGAGGCTCAACCCAGGACTCCCTTAAAGGGCCAGCTCACCCTGTGCCACCAAGGACTGGTGCTGATGTTACCATGTCTGCATAGAGAGAGCCACGTTTACCTGCACTGGGACCCTGCCCACCCAGGGGAGAGGGTGAACTAACTCAGGGGCTGGTGGGGTCTCCTGCTGGCATTATGGGCAGAGCTACTGAAGGAGAGAGCAGGCACTTCATGGGATCACTAAGGGAATTCTAGCATGTTACAGGATACTCATCCCCACCCCCTCTGCTTTGCCCATCACAGGATTTCATACAAGATGTTGTACAAGATGCAAACCACATCTGGATTGGCCTTAAAGTGACACCCCCAGGGGGGAAATGGACCTGGGTGGACGGTTCCCCATTAGATCCAGTGCGGTGAGTGCTGCTTGACGTTTACTCTTTGAGATGTTTGGGGAAAGCTCCCATTGTATAACTTGCTCGTGTTAAATGTCCAGCGTCTGTCTGAGGCCTGGTCTACACTGAAAAGTCTTCCCAGCGTAACTACGTGGGCTAAGGGTATTTTCCTAACAGAGGGGTGCCAGCAAAGGCCCTGGTGTAACGGCAGTTCTACCAATAGCTCTGTGTGTAGAGCAGTGTAGCTTAGGGGGATCGGGGAGCTGGCATAAGCGATAGCGGTAGAAGCAGTTGTATATGGATATAACTGTACTTATCCTGAGGGGACCCAGCTATTTTCCTCTTTCCATGGTGAAAACTGAGCATTTATTCCTGTTGTTTCCTATCTTTTAACCAGTTACTGATCCATGAGAGGACCTTCCCCCTTATCCCATGACAGCTTCCTTTGCTTAAAAGCCTTTGGTGAGGGACCTTATATTTTCCTACTTCTAATGTACTTAATTTTTTTAGGTTTTGCATCTTTAGGAAGTTGCTTCTCAAACTCTTCCTTGGCCTGCCTCCTTATACTTTACAATTTACTTGCTGGAGTTTGTGCTCCGTCCTAGTTTCCTCATTAGGTTTAGACTTCCAGTTTTTCAAGGATGCTTTTTGCCTCTAATGGCCTCCATTACTCTGCTGTTTAGCCAGGATAGCATTTTTTTGCTCCTCCTCCTGTCTTTTTTTATTTGGGGTACACACTTAGCCCTGGTCTACACTGGGTGTGTGTGTGTGCGGGGGGATCGACCTAAGATATGCAACTTCAGCTAGGAGACTAGCATAGCTGAAGTGGACGTATCTAGCTCGACTAACCTTGGCATCTTCACGGCACTCCCCCCTCCACTCCGCCTGCACCTCTCGCGGCGCTGGAGTGCCGGAGTCGACGGGAGAGCGCTCAGGGTTCGATTTATCGCGTCTAGACTAGACGTGATAAATTGACCCCCAATAGATAGATCGCTACCTGCATTTCCGGCGGGTAGTGTAGACCTGCCCTTAGACCCGGTCTACATTACAGACTTATGACGGTATAACTATGCTGCTCAAGGGTGTGAAAAATCCACCCCCCAAGCGATGCAGGTATCCTGACCTCACCCCCAGTGTAGACAGCGCTACGTTGAGGGGAGCGCTTCTCCTGTCACCATAGCTATGGCCCTTGGGGAGGGGGATTGGCTCTGCTGATGGGAGAAGCTCTCTGGTCAGCGTAGGTAGCGTCTTCACTGCAGCGCTGTGAGTGTAGACAAGCCCCTCGTCTGAGCCTCTCATGCTGTTTTTAAGTCGTGTCTGTGATACTAGGAGACATTTGACCCTGGTGACAGCTCTGTGCAATTTCCATCCAACAAGCATCCACATGGTTTTGTGGTTCCCCTTTTAGAAGTGAAATGTGGGGGCTAGAAATCATCTCTCTGCATCATGCCCCGAGGTGACAGTTAGTCTGTCTGCTCCAATCACTCTTCATCCCGAGTCTGGAACAGGGTTAACAGGAGAGAATAAGGGACCCCCACCACCACCACCTCAGACTGTCCGCTAGCTCAGTGGCGTGAGCCTCCTCCTAAGAGGTGAGAGACGCCTGTTCAAATCCCTTCTCCTACCCAGCTACAAGGGGGACTTGAGTTGGGGTCTCCTACTTTCCAGGTGAGTGCCAGAACCCCTGGGCTAAATGTTACCAGGAAGCGCTTGCTCCTCTCTGGTTTCAGAGTAGCAGCCGTGTTAGTCTGTATGCGCAAAAAGAAAAGGAGGACTTGTGGCACCTTAGAGACTAACCAATTTAGTTGAGCATAAGCTTTCGTGAGCTACAGCTCACTTCATCGGCTGCATTCATCGGCTGCATGCTCCTCGCTGCCAGTCTGTGGACGCTCACCTGTGGGGCCCAAGCTGGTACGGGTCCTTTGAACATGCCCACTGGCTTGGGGCCCCAAGGCAAGTCAGGCGGAGACTGGCTCCTGGATCGTACTGGGGCTTAGGCAGCCAGCAGCCTAGAGGGAGGGAGCAGCACAGGTGCTCGGGGCGCACACAGACGCCTCGTAAACTTTGACTCAGAAAATTGAGGCACCGAGCAAGTTCAGGCGCTTCCAGGGTTTGGTGGCAACTGAGCTGGGGTTTGGTGAATCCCAGGGGGATGCGGTTCTGGGACGGAGGTGTCTGAAGTGGCCATTAGCCTCTTAAGTCTCTTTGTGAATCCAGCCCTAACCGTTCATCGGGACAAGTCCTCAGCTCCCTGCAGCTGTCCCGTTACCCAGGTCGCACGGTGCAGGTTTCCTCTCACCCATCAGACTTTGTTTTTAAAGGAAAGCTGAGATGTAGGAGATCAAGGTGGCGCTTCCAATGAACAAGTACCAGCTCACCAACCCCATGGGATTCAGCCTCGTATGGTCCTTGCTCCAGACCCCCTAACTCTGTGGGTCTCAAGCAGGGCTACATGTATCCCTGGGGTACACAGAGGTCTTCCGAGGAGTAGGTCAACTCATCTAGATATTGGCCTAGTTTTACAACGGGCTACATAAAAAGCACTAGCCAAGTCAGTGCAAACTAAAATTTCAGACAGACACTGACTTGTTTACACTGTTCTATACGCTATACACGGATATGTAAGTACAATACTTATTTCCAATGGATTTATTTTATAATTGTGTGGTACAAATGAGAGTCAGCAATTTTTCAGCAATAGTGGCTGTGGCAACATTTGTATTTTTAGGTCTGATTTTCTAAGCAAGTCGTTTTTAAGTCAGGTGAAACTTGGGGTACGCAAGACAAATCAGACTCCTGAAAGGGGTGCAGTGGTCTGGAAAGGTTGAGAGCCACTGCCCTAACTCACCTCACAGCCTGGGACGTCTTCTCGACTGACGCTCTGCAGGAAAGTTAGAGATGAAGGACAACACCAGAGCCCAGCTTCCCATTAGGGGGAGGGGAAGGAAAGACTCACCCCTGGCCCTTTCCTTGTTTCAGGGACCCACAGTGACACGGACTCTCTCTCACTCTGCAGCTTCTCAGGCTCTGCTGATGGGAACAGCTGCGGGTGGATAAAAGGCAGCCAGGTTCTGTCTGAGACGTGTGCCGCGGAGCTCAAATGGATCTGCCAAAAAGAAGCGGCCGTGATATAAACAGTGCAACTGAGGATCCACATTTGTGTATCTGTAATGTGAAGTACCCCCCTGTTCAGTTTCATGGGTATGGCCCTACCAAATTCACCCATCCAGTTGGTAAATTTCATGGTCATGAGATTTTTAAAAGTCTTTTAAATTTCACAGTTTTAGCTATTTCAATCTGAAATGTCACCCTGTTGTAACTGGGTGGATCCCATCCCAGAAGAGGGTCATGGGGGGGGCGGTCTCAAGGCTATTGGGGGAGGGGTGTCACGGTATTGCTCCCCTTACTTCGGCACTGCTCCTGGCAGTGGTGCTACCTTCAGAACTGGGCTCCCGGCCGGCAGCCACGGAGCTTTCTGCTGCTGGGGGAGGTTCCTGGCGGTGGCTCTGATCTGGCCCTGGGAGCAGCCCATGCAGGGGACGAGGTCCTGTTCCTTCCCAGCCCAGCCCGAACTTGCAGCTAGAGCCTGGCACATGGTAGGAGCCCCTGCCCAGGACACTCCCAGCCCTGCCCCTCCCCCGTTCCAGGGTCCAGCACTCAGAGGTTAAAAGGGCCTGGAGCTGGCGGTTGGCGGGGTTTCCTCCTGACCACCGTCCTCTGGGCAGTTGCCCGCATCACCCACCCATAAGGTTGGCCCTTCCCCCTCTCCCCCCCCCATGCCACCCTCACTTCTGCACTGTTGCTGGCAGCAGTGCTGCCTTCAGAGCTGGGCACCAGACCAGCAGCTGAACTCTGGGCGGTGCTGGGACTCAGGTGCCCCCCCCCGCAGTCACAGTTTGACTTAGTGCTTTTTATGTAGCCTGTCGTAACACAAGGCAAATGTCTCGATGAGTTGATGTGCCCCGTGGAAGACCTCTTTTTAGCCCCAGGGGTACACGAACCGGTGGGTGAGAACCACTGTTCTAAGGCAGCTCCAGCCCTGGTGCTGTCGGGGAGACGTGTCCTCGCGGCCCTGCCTGACGAGTCTTTCTGTTTCAGACCCTCATCGTAACTACAAGAAATGTACAATTGTGCTCACAGTCGCCCTCGCAACCATGTTCTTAGTTCTCATCATTGTCCTGGCAGGTGAGTTCTTACCCTTCCCTTCCCCCTCTCTGCACATCCCATTCCCCCTGGAGCCACCACAGTCAGTCTCTCCTCCTGGCCTGTCTGGCTTCTGCCCCTGGGACAGAGGATTCCTGGGGGATGCTCCTCCAAGACCCTCCTCCTGCTCCCTCCCAGACCCCTGCACCTGGGCACTCTCTGTGTCGGGACTGAAATTAGCTCCCCCCAGCCCATCTCTGAGCACTTTGGGTCCAAGTCACTGTTGCCGGGCCCCAGGCACGGTCACTGATACCCGTGCAGAGTGGGGGTGACTGATGGTGCAGGGCAGCAATGAGCTGGGCCCTCTGCCTGCAGCGTGTCGCCCTGAGGTGCCAGCCTGGCCTTCCTGCATCCCCGGGTGGTGCCCAGTGCTGGGCAGGTGCTGGCGTGTCACTGAAATGAGCCGTGGAATGCAGTACCGACACCTCCCTTAACGCAGTGTGAAACCCACCCATTGGTGACCTCGGCAGGGCAGGGTCTCGTCGCGCTGTTGACGTCCCCGCCTGCACAGACAGCGTGTGCGAGCGCAGATGGCAGCTGTTTGTGGTGTCCGTGAACCTGGCTGGCTGTGCTGGACAGGCCGGGCAGCGGGCGTTCGGTCTCCTGAAGGGAAGGGAGTTTGTTCCCGTCTTCATCTCAACCTGCCTCTCCAGGGAAGCAAAGCGCAGAGCAGGGGGAGGGGGCAGCAGTCCAGGCTAGCAGAACTCCTTGGGATACTAGACCTGGCAAATCATGTTGAAGTTAATCTCCTACCCATTAATTATTGCCCCCCTGCTGGCCCCCTGGTAACTGTCCCCTCCCTCTGCGGCTCTCTGCCCACCCCGTGTTGTAACACTGAGCTTGGGCCCAGCTCTCTGTCCTGGGCTTCCTGGCATAAGCTGCTTGTCAGCTGCATCCCTGTTGAATGTGAACCCAAGAGAGGGAGAGCAGAGTCAGATAACTCCCCTCTGGGGCTGGATTCCCAGCATCCTCCTGGCTCCCTCACGGCCTTTCAGTACCCACCCTGGTTCGAGGTGTCTCAGAAGCCTGGGGCGCAGGGGCTGATCTCCCCCTGTTCTCCTCGTTGGCGGGTGGCGGGTCTCCCTCACACCACGTGTCGCTGTCTCATTCTCAGTGTGGAGACCTAAGCTTCCGTCAGCTGAACCGGGGCCCGTTGCTGGATCGGATACCGAGGGAAATGCTACTATTTCTCTGAGGCCGAAAGGAACTGGACCTACAGCCTGACCTACTGCTCTGCGCTCAGCGCCTCCCTGGCTGAGATCAACAGTGAGCAGGAAATGGTGAGAGATGCTCGAATTGCAACGTTCTGGTCTTGGCTCAGCAGCTGCTGCAGGAGAACCTGGGCTCGAGGAGCAGCTCTGAGTAAATGAGCTTCCAGTTGCTGAATGTCAGGCCTGGCTGGCTGGCCCGGGGCACCTCTAGTGTCCGTGTCTGACTGCAGGGATCACTCGCTGTCAGCCCTCTCAAAAGGAGACCGCCCCTCTCGAGGGCAAGGCTGGCTTGAGTGTCTTCTGGGTGGCATCGGGCCAAAGGGGTACTGAGATCCCAGATTGACTTGAAGAGCCAGTGCTCTAGGGTAGCCAGATGAGGATGGGGGGGGGGCTCCTCTTAGCCCTGGCCCCTTCTGGCTGAGGATTTGGTGGCTCTTCTCTCATCCCTGGCCCTTCCCAGCATCCCTTATTAAGATCAGCTGGGCTCTTTCCTTCCCCTTCCCCTGTGATGGGGAGGGGAGCTCAGCTGTTCTCTAAGGCGAGGCGAGGTTTGGGATGGGAAAGTTAATACTGAATTACCCAGAGCTGGGCAAGAGGGAGGTGAAAATCCCCAGCCGTTCCCTGAAAACAGAGCCCTTCAGTGTATACCTGTGAGTCTCTGGTGCACAGAGCCTGTGCTCTGACCCCACCTCTCCCTCTGCTGTTTTTAGGCTTTCCTGCTGCGCTATAAAGGCAAATTTGACCACTGGATTGGCCTCCGGAGGGACCCTGGGCAGCTCTGGAAATGGGCCAATGGCACCAAATTCAACAACCTGTAAGTCCTCTGTGAATTCCCTGGGCTTTGGGTCCCTGGCGTCTGAGATAGCGAGTTCAGCCGACTCACCAGTCAGTGCTATGTACTCTGTGTATTAGTGATGGGTGGAAGCAAGTGTTGTCTGCTGGGAGACTGGCCAAAGCTTTCAGATCTGTCTGGCTTTAGTGGGGCCATCTGCGTTAAAGATGCCTGATAGTCACAAATGCTGAGTGCCTGGGGCTGCCATGAGAAGTGGGGTACAGTAGAGATGGCCCAGACGACATCCCAAGAGGGATTTCAGTGGGATCTGGGAGGGATCAAATAACCAAACCCCAGTTGAGCCGATAGCAGGGTTTGACCCTGGACCATCAGCACTGAAAGAACGGCAGAGTAGGTCACGCTGGGGGGAGGGGCACTACATGTCCAGGAAAGCATAGAGTAAAGAACAGTAAAAATCTTAAACGAACCCAACTGTATCCTGGCATCTCTAAGAACAGGAATTCCACACTTGAAGAATAAGAATCTAGCAGCAGGAATATACTACTGACCAGGATGGTGACTGTGAAATTCACCGAGATTAGAGAGGCTACAAAAGCAGAAAACCCAATAATAATGGGGGTTTTCAACTATCCCCATATGATTAGAGATATGGAACAGCTTCCATAGGAGGGGAGACGACTAAGGGGGGGGATATAGGAGGTCGATAAAATCATGAGTGGCGTCGAGAAAGTGAAGAGGGAAGTGTTATTTACACCTTCACGTACCGCAAGGCCTAGCGGTCACACAATTAAATGAATAGGCAGCAGGTCTGACACAAACAAAAGGAAGTATTTCTTCACACAACACAGTCAACCTGTGGAGCTTGTTGCCAGGGGATGTTGTGAAGGCCAATAGTATAACTCTGTTCAAACAAGAAGTAGATAAGTTCACAGAGGATAGCTCGACCAGTTCCTATCAGCCAGGATGGTCAGGGATGCAACCCCATGCTCTGAGTGTCCATATACATCTGACTGCCAGAAGCTGGGTGTGAATGGGATGGATCACTCGATACTGACCCTGTTCTGTTCATTCCCTCGGAAGCACCTACCGCTGGCCAGTATCGGAGGACAGGACACTGGGCTAGATGGACCATTGGTCTGACCCATGTGGCCAGTCTTGTGTACTTACAGCTGAATGGTGTTTTTAAAAAAGCCCTTTGCGATTGATGGGAAGCTGGAAAATGTGCCCAGAGGAGGCTTAGGAAACAAGTCACTTGATGACCTGTTGTTTGATCCCAGTCAGATATTTTCACATATTCCAGCAAGGATGCCCTGATGTCGGCAGCAGTCTGTCTTTGTGATTGCATCATGAGCCCATCTGTTAGCAGGCCTGTTTGGGGTCTGTCCACACCGCAGCTGGCACCATGCCATTGCAGAGAAACTAAATGAATTCTTTGCAGCAGTCTTCATGGCTGAGCGTGTGAGGGAGATTCCCAAACCTGAGCCGTCCTTTTTAGGTGACAAATCTGAGGAACTGTCCCAGATGGAGGTGTCATTAGAGGAGGTTTTGGAACAAATTGAGAAACTAAACAGTAACAAGTCACCAGGACCAGGAACTCAAAGGTGAAATTGCAGGACTACTAACTGTAGTCTGTAACCTATCATTGAAATCCGCTTCTGTACCCGATGACTGGAGGATAGCTACTGTGACGCCAGTTTACCTGAACTGGGTAAACAGGCATCTCAGTGGGGTGTTAACCCTGAAATCTGCCACCCTGCGGGCACCCACCCCAGCAGAAGGCTCTGGGTGCATCATTGCCATCCCATCAGAGCTCTTCTGGGGTGATGCTGGTGGGGGAGCCACCCACAGCCATCTGCTCAGGTGGCTTTGGGCTGGGCTCTCCCTTCTCTGGGACAGATCTCACCCCGAGCCAGAGGCTGGTGGCCTGAGGGCAGGGAGATCTCGGCCTGCCCAAAGAGTAGTGCTGGGCCTCCTCCCAGCCCAGCACATGGCTACTGTGAGTAGCCAGGATGGGACCACGGGGGAGGATTTGCCTGTGGGCCTGGATCCCACCCTGTTCCCAGGTGGGAAGCGCTGGCCTCCAGCTCTCACGAGAAGCTCTGTGTGAGTGGCTGGGGTCACCCCATGGCCGCTGGGTTTGTGCTGCTGGCATTTCACTCCAGCCACCCCCTGCAATACAGCCTGTCCTGACAGGCCTCTGGCCTGAGAGCTGATGTAAACTGTCCAGGGAGACCTGGACCCAGCTCTTCTGTGCGGCGTTACTGCTACTCCTCGCCACGCTGAGAGTCACCTGGAACCTGCGCCCGGGGCAGTTTGGGTGGGTTGGGCCTGCAGGGGCCCATCCAGACCCAGCTGGGTGTGTGGTGGGGGGGAGAGTAGGACCTGGGTTAATGCCCACCCAGCATAAATGGTCCATGGAGGTCAGTTGATCTTCGAACCTTTCCTGGCCTTGCTGCCCCACTGCCCCCTTTCTAGCTGGGGCCTGTGGCAGGTGCAGGAAGGGGAATCGTGAGGGGCTGTGAGTGCAGCAGCTCCCTGCACTGTGCGAGAGCGTCTCTCCCTGCCTGTGACTGATGGGAAATGTCCAACTCCTACCTGACACCAGCTCCCTGGCTTCTCTCTTGCAGGTTTCCAATAGGAGAAGGAGGAGACTGCGCGTATCTGAACGGTGTGAGTGCGGTCAGCAGCTTGCGATGCGCCAGTGAGAGACCCTGGATCTGCACCAAACCCGATGCATTTACACAGGCACAGGAGGCTGCCGTGGAAGGGGGCTGGTAACAAGAGTATTATAGAATCTAGCCCTGGAAAAGCCTGACTGTGATTTCTTGTGACCATCACATCTGAGCAATTCCAGAATATCGGGGAATGCTCTGCGCATCACTGGGTTACTTCCCTGTCTGGCCATCCGTGTATTGTGTGCCTGATGTTGGATGTCTCTTTGCACACTGAGCCAGGTGCAAAATTAGATTGCAAAATCCACAAAAAAGGAAATCTACAGGAAGAAACTTACAGCACGGGGCTGTGTGTGTGTCCATCTGTGGTGTTTAAGCATAAAGACAAAGGATCGGTCTGATCTCTCTCGGTGTGCAGAGACATACTGGATCCTTCCCCTCGGAGACAAACTGACGGTATGCATGTCTCCTAAAAGAAGGGTCCGAGCCTGCCTGGCTGTAAAGTGCTGCAAGGATTTCGGGTGAGCTGTACTTGGTTACACAGGAGAATACCTTGTTAGTTCAGTCTAGGCTCTAGAACGCATGTTAGGACTTTGTTATATGTAACCATTTGTTTCCAACACTTTCACTCGCCTCTTGGCTTTGTTGAACTGAGGCGTGATTTCGCTGTGAGCCTATGGCAGCGCTGTGTGTTACGTGGAGCAGTGATCTGAGCTGGAGCTGGTAAGCTGGGGCCGAGGATGTGACTGTTCCTTTGGAAACAGTGAATCTGTGAATACTACTGGTGCCCAGGGGACCAGGGACTGGATGCTCCAGACAGACTCTCAAAGGACTTGAGGGCAGAGTGGGCCTATTGCTACCCTGCAGTGACGGCAGGCCCAGCAGCGAGTGCGTGTGGCCAGTGGAGTTGGGGAGCTGACCCCTGGCAGGCACAGACAAGGCTCCCTCAGGCAAAGGGCAGGTGGTGGCGAGGTGCCTCCCAGCCCCGGGTACCCGGGTACATTGCAGGGTATTAACTTACTGCAGGTTTGGGGCAGTTAAAAATTACACCCCAAGGCCCCAGCCCAGTGAGGAGGACCGAGGAGAGGAACTGTGACTGCGGGGGGCACCTGAGTCCCAGCACCGCCCAGAGTTCTGCTCTACTAGCTAAAAGTTCTAAGACTCCATTCCTGGTCTATCCCCGGCAAAGACAGAATATAGACAGACACACAGACCCTTTGTTTCTCTCCCTCCTCCCAGCTTTTGAAAGTATCTTGTCTCCTCATTGGTCATTTTGGTCAGGTGCCAGTGAGGTTACCTTTTGCTTCTTAACCCTTTACAGGTGAGCGGAGATTTCCTCTGGCCAGGAGGGATTTTAAAGGGGTTTACCCTTCCCTTTATATTTATGACACGCCCCCCAAATCTCAGCTAGGGTGAAACACTGGCTGGGATTTCTTCCTGGAGCTCTAGGACAAACAGAGTTAATAAGACACATGCATCTCTAAATATACTACCAAGTACATAAAGACTAACAATATTTTCTACATCTCAAGGACGATTTTAACCAGTTGATTCTGGGAAACTTTCACGGGAGAGTGCATCAGCCACTTTGTTAGAAGCTCCTGAGATGTGTTGGATGTCGAAATCAAAATCTTGGAGAGCTAAACTCCACCAAAGAAGTTTTTTGTTAGTTTCTTTGACGGTGTGAAGCCACTTCAGTGCAGCATGGTCGGTTTGCAGGTGGAAACGCCGTCCCCAAACATATGGGCGTAGCTTTTCTAGAGCGTAGACAATAGCGTAACATTCTTTTTCGGTGGTTGACCAGTTGCTTTCCCTCTCAGACAGTTTTTTGCTGAGAAACACTACAGGGTGGAATTCTTGATCAGGTCCTTTCTGCATTAAAACTGCTCCCACACCACGCTCGGACGCATCTGTGGTTACTAGGAACGGTTTGTCAAAGTCTGGGGCCCTTAGTACAGGGTCAGACATGAGTGTCGCTTTAAGCTTGTTAAAGGCCTTCTGACACTTTTCGGTCCACTGAACAGCATTTGGCTGTTTGTTTTTGGTTAGGTCTGTCAGAGGGGCGGCGATTTGGCTGTAGTGCGGTACAAATCGTCTGTAATAACCGGCCAAGCCTAAGAAGGATTGAACCTGTTTCTTTGACTTTGGGACAGGCCACTTTTGGATAGCATCCACTTTGGCCTGTAGGGGGCTGATAGTTCCTTGACCCCCCTGGTGTCCAAGGTAAGTCACTCTGTTTAGGCCTATTTGACACTTCTTAGCCTTAACAGTTAGTCCTGCCTCCCTTATGCGCTCAAGGACTTTTTGTAGATGTTCCAGGTGGTCTGCCCAGTAATCCGAAAATATGGCCACATCGTCAAGGTAGGCGACTGCATATTCTCCTAATCCCGCTCGGAGACCATCTACAAGTCTTTGGAAGGTGGCGGGTGCATTTCGCAGCCCGAAAGGGAGTACATTAAATTCATACAGCCCGAGATGTGTGGTGAAGGCTGACCTTTCCTTGGCAGATTCATCTAGCGGTACCTGCCAGTACCCCTTGGTTAAGTCCAAGGCAGAGATGAACTGGGCCCGTCCCAGTTTCTCTAATAGTTCATCTGTGCGTGGCATTGGATAGTTGTCTGGGCGAGTTACAGCATTTAGCTTACGGTAGTCCACGCAAAAACGTACTTCCCCATCTGGTTTGGGAACTAGAACCACTGGAGATGCCCATGCACTTTCAGAGGGGCGGATTACACCCATCTGTGACATATCCTGGATCTCCCGTTCTATAGCAGTTTTAGCTTGAGGAGACACTCGGTAAGGTTGGACCCTAATTGGGTGAGCATTACCTGTGTCAATGGAGTGGTTTGCCCGTTCAGTCAGTCCTGGGGTGGCTGAGAACGCTGGCGCGTAGCTAGTGCACAGCTCCTGGAACTGCTGTCGCTGCATACGCCCAAGGGTCATGGAGAGGTTCACCTCTTCCACACCACCAGCACATTTTCCTTCGTAGTAGACACCTTCAGGCCACTCAGCGTCGTCTCCTCCCTGGGCTGTAAACTGACAAACCCTTAATTCTCTGCAATAAAAGGGCTTTAGAGAATTAATATGGTACACCTTAGGTTTTCGGTTGGAGGTGGGGAATGGTATGAGATAATTAACAGCTCCCAGGCGCTCCTGGACCGTGAATGGCCCTTCCCACGACGCTTCCATTTTATGGGCCTGGAGCGCCTTTAAGACCATGACCTGGTCCCCTACTTTGAAGGAACGCTCTCTGGCATGTTTATCATACCAGGCTTTTTGCTCTTTTTGAGCATCCTGTAAGTTTTCTTTAGCAAGGGCTAAAGAGGTTCAGAGGGTGTTTTGTAGGTCGGTTACAAAGTCCAGAATGTTAGTTCCTGGAGAAGGTGTAAATCCCTCCCATTGCTGCTTCACCAACTGCAATGGCCCCTTAACCTCACGGCCATATACAAGTTCAAATGGGGAAAACCCTAAACTGGAGTGTGGTACAGCTCTGTAGGCAAAGAGCAACTGCTGCAACACTAGGTCCCAATCATTGGAGTGCTCACTTACGAATTTACGTATCATGGCCCCCAAAGTTCCATTAAACTTCTCCACCATGCCATTTGTTTGATGGTGGTAAGGAGTGGCAACCAAGTGATTTACCCCATGAGCTTCCCAAAGGTTTTTCATAGTTCCTGCCAGGAAATTAGTCCCTGCATCTGTGAGGATGTCGGAGGGCCAACCTACCCTGGCAAAAATGTCTGCTAGTGCCTGGCACACACTTTTAGCCCTGGTGTTGCTTAGAGCTACTGCTTCCGGCCATCGGGTGGCAAAATCCGTGAAGGTCAGTATGTACTGCTTTCCTCTGGGTGTCTTTTTCGGAAAAGGACCCAGAATATCCACAGCTACTTGCTGAAATGGAACTTCAATGATGGGGAGTGGCTGGAGAGGGGCTTTGACCTGGTCTTGGGGCTTTCCCACTCTTTGGCACACCTCACAAGACCGGACATAGGTAGAAACATCCTTGTCCATTCCCTCCCAGTGGAATGACCCGCCCAAACGGTCTTTGGTCCTGTTCACCCCAGCATGGCCACTAGGGTGATCATGGGCTAAGCTCAAGAGCTTGGCCCGGTATTTAGTTGGAACTACCAACTGTCTCCGAGGATGCCAGTCTTCCTGGTGCCCACCAGAAAGAGTTTCCTTGTATAAAAGTCCTCTTTCTACAACAAACCTGGATCGATTAGAAGAGCTGAGAGGCGGTGGGTTGCTCCATGCCGCCGTCCAAGCTCTCTGGAGGCTTTCATCTGCTTCCTGTTCGGTCTGGAACTGTTCCCTTGATGCTGGAGACATCAGTTCCTCATTGGATTGTGGACCTAGGCTTGGTCCCTCTGGAAGCGATATAGGGGATGGAGCTGTTTCTGTTGACTGTGAACCGCTCTCCGCTGGTGCACTATGTTGGGATTCAGGCTCCGGCTGAGCCTCTTGTGTCGGGTTATCGGCTGCTGCCAGTTCAGGGTCGGTGGGGCCCTCTGGTGTTGAGGTTGCAAGTACTGGATTCAGTGCTGACAATGGGTCTGGTGTTGGTTGTTCGGCTGGTTCCGGTTCTGGGACTGGTTCCGTCTGGTCTCTGGGACTGGATCCACTACTGCTGTTGCAGACATTGGCCTGGGGTCCGGGTCCATCACCTCTGACCGGGTCCTGATAGAAGTTTCCGGAACAGAGCTAGGCCTCACGGCTTGTTTAGCCTGGCTGCGGGTGACCGTTCCCACCCTCTTGGCCTGCTTCACATGATTGGCCAAGTCTTCCCCCAACAGCATGGGGATGGGATAATCATCATAGACTGCAAAAGTCCACATTCCTGACCAGCCCTTGTACTGGACAGGCAACTTGGCTGTAGGCAAATCGAAAGAGTTGGACTTGAAGGGTTGAATCGTCACTTGGATCTCTGGATTGATTAAATTGGGGTCCACTAAAGAAGCATGGATAGCTGACACTTGTGCTCCGGTGTCCCTCCACGCGGTGACCTTCTTCCCGCCCACACTCACAGTTTCCCTCCGCTCCAAGGGTATCTGGGAGGTATCTGGGCCTGTGGACCTCTGGTGTGATTCCGGTGCAATGAACTGTAATCTGTTGGGGTTCTTGGGGCAGTTGGCCTTTACATGCCCCAGCTCGTTACATTTAAAACATCGTCCAGCTGACGGATCACTGGGGCGAGGAGGGTTGCTGGAGAACGGGGTGGTGGGACGATAAGGGGTCTGGAGGGTTCTTTGGGAGGTAGGTGGGGCTTTGGGCGGCCCCCGGTAATAGGGTGGGGTCTGGGGTTGTCCCTTCTGGTCTCCGCTCCAACTGCGACCAGTTTTCTTCTTCTCTGCCACCTCCACCCACCTGGCTCCAATCTCTCCTGCCTCGATTACAGTTTTGGGCTTCCCATCTAGGATGGATCTTTCTATTTCCTCAGGAACACCCTCTAAGAATTGTTCCATTTGCATGAGGAAGGGCACATCTACTGGAGATTCAACACTTGCTCCTGATATCCAGGCATCCCAATGTTTCACAGTGTGGTAGGCATGTCGGGTAAATGACACGTCTGGTTTCCACCTTAGGGCTCTGAACCTCCGACGAGAATGCTCGGGTGTTATCCCCATTCTGACTCTTGCCTTGGATTTAAACAGTTCATACTCATTCATGTGTTCTCTAGGTATTTCAGCCGCCACCTCAGCTAAGGGTCCACTGAGCTGTGGCCTCAGCTCTACCATGTATTGGTCGGTAGAGATGCTGTACCCAAGGCAGGCCCTTTCAAAGTTTTCTAAGAAGGCAGTGCCCGGGCGATGCTCTGGAACTGCTCCCTATAAAGCCAGTCAGGACTCTGGGGCAGTCGCCTTCCGGTGAGCAGCCTGTCCGCAGGGCAAACAGCTCACATGGCTTCCACCTTCCTGGGTCTGACCTCGGAGCATTCAGCATCCTCTGCCCCTCCGTGTGCTTCCCACAGCGAGACCGCTCAGGCGGGGCTCCTGGGGAAGCCAGAGGGTCCTGCACCCCAACTCCGCAGTCAGACGGGACTCTCAGCCAGCCAGTAAAACAGAGGTTTATTAGACGACAGGAACATGGTCTAAAACAGAGCTTGCAGGTGCAGAGAACAGGACCCCTCAGCTGGGTCCATTTTGGAGGGCAGTGAGCCAGACAACCACGTCTGCACTTCACTCCATGTCCTAGCCAGCCTCCAAACTGAAACTCCCTCCAGCCCCTCCTCCTCTGGGCTTTGTTCCTTTCCCAGGCTAGGAGGTCACCTGATTCCTTTGTTCTCCAACCCTTTAGCTCTCACCTTGCAGGGGGGAAGGGTCCAGGCCATCAGTTGCCAGGAAACAGGGTGTCGGCCATTCTCTGTGTCCAGACCCCTGCACACACCTGCCCTCTAGGGCTCTGCAATGATCATACACCCTTACCCCACCACCTAGATACTTAAGAACTGCATAAGGGAAATTGAGGCACCCCCACAATATTCGGAGGAACCATTAAGAACAGTCCCACTTCGTCACAGGCCTCAGTATCATCACCTGCCTTGTAGGTGGGGAACTTTCTGGGATGGGAAGTGGTACCTGGAGAAGGATTGCTAGGGTTTGTTGGTATATTCTGCTGAGCCTTTATCTTCTCCACCTCCTCCACATGCTTCCTCTCTTTTTCCTTCTCCTCCTCCACATGCTTCCTTGCCTCCATTTCCCTCTTGGGGGCAGCTTCCTGTACCTCCTTCTCCAGCCGCATGAGTTCTATCTGTCTTTCATGTTCCCTTTGTTTTTCCTCAGCCTGAAATTTGGCTAATTCCAGCTGTAGTCGAGCCGCGGATTTTGTCATTCTAACCTCTCTGTTTTTAACTAACTTTACACCCGAGGTTTAGAAATAAACAAACAAAACTTGGCTGTAAAATTTTGCTGTGCTGGAATAGAATACCTATTCTCTGATAGTGATTGTCAGCCTACAGAAAAAGACAATTCCCTTGTCTCTGCTCTGGGCCCAAATCAAAGCAAAAAACCTCCAACTACTTGGAAACCTGCTTACCCAGCTCAAAGAAAAAGCAAATGGGTAGAACACACCCCCCCTATTTACTTTTAGGGAAAAAAAATAAAACTCTGGCTTGGAAGACTGTGAATTTCCCTGCAGGAGTTAAGTACCCTGCCTCCAGGCAAAGAAAACCTGCAATTCACAAAGATAATCCCCTTTTGTCTCTGCTTGGCCACAAAGCAGAGATAAAACAAGCTGCTTTCAGTTTCAGCTGCTTTTTGGACTTCCTTTCCAAAGGAAAAAACAATTCCTTTTTAAAATCTGTATTTCTAGTTCAAAAAATCTCAACTGGATCTCAAAATGATTTCAGGTTAATCCCACCACTATGCCACCATGTCAAGGTTCCTCCCCCACTCTGAACTCTAGGGTACAGATGTGGGGACCTGCATGAAAAACCTCCTAAGCTTATCTTTACCAGCTTAGGTCAAAACTTCCCCAAGGTACAAAATATTCCACCCTTTGTCCTTGGATTGGCCGCTACCACCACCAAACAAATACTGGTTACTGGGGAAGAGCTGTTTGGACACGTCTTTCCCCCCAAAATACTTCCCAAAACCTTGCACCCCACTTTCTGGGCAAGGTTTGGGAAAAAGCCTCACCAATTTGCCTAGGTGACTACAGACCTAGACCCTTGGATCCTAAGAACAATGAACAATCCTCCCGACACTTGCACCCCCCCTTTCCTGGGAAATGTTGGATAAAAAGCCTCACCAATTTGCATAGGTGACCACAGACCCAAACCCTTGGATCTGAGAACAATGAAAAAGCATTCAGTTTTCTTACAAGAAGACTTTTAATAAAAATAGAAGTAATTAGAAATAAGAAATCCCCCCTGTAAAATCAGGATGGTAGATACCTTACAGGGTAATTAGATTCAAAACATAGAGAACCCCTCTAGGCAAAACCTTAAGTTACAAAAAAGATACACAGACAGAAATAGTTATTCTATTCAGCACAATTCTTTTCTCAGCCATTTAAAGAAATCATAATCTAACACGTACCTAGCTAGATTACTTACTAAAAGTTCTAAGACTCCATTCCTGGTCTATCCCCGGCAAAGACAGAATATAGACAGACACACAGACCCTTTGTTTCTCTCCCTCCTCCCAGCTTTTGAAAGTATCTTGTCTCCTCATTGGTCATTTTGGTCAGGGGCCAGCGAGGTTACCTTTAGCTTCTTAACCCTTTACAGGTGAGAGGAGATTTCCTCTGGCCAGGAGGGATTTTAAAGGGGTTTACCCTTCCCTTTATATTTATGACACACCCCAAGGCCCCAGCCCAGTGAGGAGGACCGAGGAGAGGAACTGTGACTGCGCGGGGCACCTGAGTCCCAGCACCGCCCAGAGTTCTGCTCTGCCTAAAGCCACAGTCCCACCCTGTGAGTAGGGCTTTACCAAATTCATGACCATGAAAAATGCATCACAGACTGTGAAATCTGGTCTCCCCTGTGCAATCTTGCTGCGGGGGTGGGGGTGGGGGTGGGGGAAATATGTCACAGTACTGCCACCCTTACGTCTACGCTTCCTTCAGAGCTGGGTGGCCAGAGAGCAGCAGCTGCTGGTCTGGTGCCCAGCTCTGAAGGCAGCACTGCTGCCAGCAACAGTGCAGAAGAGAGGGTGGCATGGGGGGCGGAGGGGGAAGGGCCAACCTTATGGGTGGGTGATGCGGGCAACTGCCCAGAGGACGGTGGTCAGGAGGAAACCCCGCCAACCGCCAGCTCCAGGCCCTTTTAATCTCTGAGTGCTGGACCCTGGAACGGGGGAGGGGCAGGGCTGGGAGTGTCCTGGGCAGGGGCTCCTACCATGTGCCAGGCTCTAGCTGCAAGTTCGGGCTGGACTGGGGAGGAACAGGACCTCGTCCCCTGCATGGGCTGCTCCCAGGGCCAGATCAGAGCCACCGCCAGGAACCTCCCCCAGCAGCAGAAAGCTCCGTGGCTGCCAGCCGGGAGCCCAGCTCTGAAGGTAGCACCACTGCCAGGAGCAGTGCCGAAGTAAGGGGAGCAATACCGTGACACCCCTCCCCCAATAGCCTTGAGACCGTCCCCCCATGACCCTCTTCTGGGATGGGATCCACACAGTTACAACAGGGTGACATTTCAGATTGAAATAGCTAAAACTGTGAAATTTAAAAGACTTTTAAAAATCTCATGACCATGAAATTTATCAACTGGATGGGTGAATTTGGTAGGGCCATACCCATGAAACTGAACAGGGGGGTACTTCATGTGACGAAGTGGGACTGTTCTTAATGTTTCCTCTGAATAGTGTGGGGGTGCCTCACTTTCCCCTAGGCAGTTCTTAAGTATCTAGGTGGTGGGGTAAGGGTGTATGATCATTGCAGAGCCCTAGAGGGCAGGTGTGTGCAGCGGTCTGCACACAGAGAATGGCCGACACCCTGTTTCCTGGCAACTGATGGCCCGGGCCCTTCCCCCCTGCAAGGTGAGAGCTAAAGGGTTGGAGAACAAAGGAATCAGGTGACCTCCTGGCCCGGGAAAGGAACAAAGCCCAGGGGAGGAGGGGCTGGGGGGAGTTTCAGTTTGAGGCTGGCTGGGACATGGAGTGAAGGGCAGACGTGGTTGTCTGGCTCACGGCCCCCCAAAATGGACCCAGCTGAGGGGTCCCATTCTCTGCACCTACGAGCTCTGTTTTAGACCATGTTCCTGTCGTTTAATAAACCTCTGTTTTACTGGCTGGCTGAGAGTCACGTCTGACTGTGGAGTTGGGGTGCAGGACCCTCTGGCTTCCCCAGGAGCCCCGCCTGAGCGGACTCGCTGTGGGAAGTGCACGGAGGGGCAGAGGATGCTGAATGCTCCGAGGTCAGACCCAGGAAGGTGGAAGCGGTGTGAGCTGTGTGTCCTGAAGACAGGCTGCCCCCAGAAAGGAGACTGCCCCAGAGTCCTGACTGGCTTCATGGGGAGCAGTTCCAGAGCATCACCCGGGGACTCCGTGACACTTCACATTACAGATACACAAATGTGGATCCTCAGTTGCACTGTTTATATCACGGCCGCTTCTTTCTGCAGATCCATTTGAGCTCCGCGGCACACGTCTCAGACAGAACCTGGCTGCCCTTTATCCACCCGCAGCTGTTCCCATCAGCAGAGCCTGAGAAGCTGCAGAGTGAGAGAGAGTCCGTGTCACTGTGGGTCCCTGAAACAAGGAAAGGGCCAGGGGTGAGTCTTTCCTCCCCCTCCCCCTAATGGGAAGCTGGGCTCTGGTATTGTCCTTCATCTCTAACTTTCCTGCAGAGCGTCAGTCGAGAAGACGTCCCAGGCTGTGAGGTGAGTTAGGGCAGTGGCTCTCAACCTTTCCAGACCACTGCACCCCTTTCAGGAGTCTGATTTGTCTTGCGTACCCCAAGTTTCACCTGACTTAAAAACGACTTGCTTAGAAAATCAGACCTAAAAATACAAATGTTGCCACAGCCACTATTGCTGAAAAATTGCTGACTCTCATTTGTACCACACAATTATAAAATAAATCCATTGGAAATAAGTATTGTACTTACATATCCGTGTATAGCGTATAGAACAGTGTAAACAAGTCAGTGTCTGTCTGAAATTTTAGTTTGCACTGACTTGGCTAGTGCTTTTTATGTAGCCCGTTGTAAAACTAGGCCAATATCTAGATGAGTTGACCTACTCCTCGGAAGACCTCTGTGTACCCCAGGGATACATGTAGCCCTGCTTGAGACCCACAGAGTTAGGGGGTCTGGAGCAAGGACCATACGAGGCTGAATCCCATGGGGTTGGTGAGCTGGTACTTGTTCATTGGAAGCGCCACCTTGATCTCCTACATCTCAGCTTTCCTTTAAAAACAAAGTCTGATGGGTGAGAGGAAACCTGCACCGTGCGACCTGGGTAACGGGACAGCTGCAGGGAGCTGAGGACTTGTCCCGATGAACGGTTAGGGCTGGATTCACAAAGAGACTTAAGAGGCTAATGGCCACTTCAGACACCTCCGTCCCAGAACCGCATCCCCCTGGGATTCACCAAACCCCAGCTCAGTTGCCACCAAACCCTGGAAGCGCCTGAACTTGCTCGGTGCCTCAATTTTCTGAGTCAAAGTTTACGAGGCGTCTGTGTGCGCCCCGAGCACCTGTGCTGCTCCCTCCCTCTAGGCTGCTGGCTGCCTAAGCCCCAGTACGATCCAGGAGCCAGTCTCCGCCTGACTTGCCTTGGGGCCCCAAGCCAGTGGGCATGTTCAAAGGACCCGTACCAGCTTGGGCCCCACAGGTGAGCGTCCACAGACTGGCAGCGAGGAGCATGCAGCCGATGAATGCAGCCGATGAAGTGAGCTGTAGCTCACGAAAGCTTATGCTCAACTAAATTGGTTAGTCTCTAAGGTGCCACAAGTCCTCCTTTTCTTTTTGCGCATACAGACTAACACGGCTGCTACTCTGAAACCAGAGAGGAGCAAGCGCTTCCTGGTAACATTTAGCCCAGGGGTTCTGGCACTCACCTGGAAAGTAGGAGACCCCAACTCAAGTCCCCCTTGTAGCTGGGTAGGAGAAGGGATTTGAACAGGCGTCTCTCACCTCTTAGGAGGAGGCTCACGCCACTGAGCTAGCGGACAGTCTGAGGTGGTGGTGGTGGGGGTCCCTTATTCTCTCCTGTTAACCCTGTTCCAGACTCGGGATGAAGAGTGATTGGAGCAGACAGACTAACTGTCACCTCGGGGCATGATGCAGAGAGATGATTTCTAGCCCCCACATTTCACTTCTAAAAGGGGAACCACAAAACCATGTGGATGCTTGTTGGATGGAAATTGCACAGAGCTGTCACCAGGGTCAAATGTCTCCTAGTATCACAGACACGACTTAAAAACAGCATGAGAGGCTCAGACGAGGGGCTTGTCTACACTCACAGCGCTGCAGTGAAGACGCTACCTACGCTGACCAGAGAGCTTCTCCCATCAGCAGAGCCAATCCCCCTCCCCAAGGGCCATAGCTATGGTGACAGGAGAAGCGCTCCCCTCAACGTAGCGCTGTCTACACTGGGGGTGAGGTCAGGATACCTGCATCGCTTGGGGGGTGGATTTTTCACACCCTTGAGCAGCATAGTTATACCGTCATAAGTCTGTAATGTAGACCGGGTCTAAGGGCAGGTCTACACTACCCGCCGGAAATGCAGGTAGCGATCTATCTATTGGGGGTCAATTTATCACGTCTAGTCTAGACGCGATAAATCGAACCCTGAGCACTCTCCCGTCGACTCCGGCACTCCAGCGCCGCGAGAGGTGCAGGCGGAGTGGAGGGGGGAGTGCCGTGAAGATGCCAAGGTTAGTCGAGCTAGATACGTCCACTTCAGCTATGCTAGTCTCCTAGCTGAAGTTGCATATCTTAGGTCGATCCCCCCGCACACACACACACCCAGTGTAGACCAGGGCTAAGTGTGTACCCCAAATAAAAAAAGACAGGAGGAGGAGCAAAAAAATGCTATCCTGGCTAAACAGCAGAGTAATGGAGGCCATTAGAGGCAAAAAGCATCCTTGAAAAACTGGAAGTCTAAACCTAATGAGGAAACTAGGACGGAGCACAAACTCCAGCAAGTAAATTGTAAAGTATAAGGAGGCAGGCCAAGGAAGAGTTTGAGAAGCAACTTCCTAAAGATGCAAAACCTAAAAAAATTAAGTACATTAGAAGTAGGAAAATATAAGGTCCCTCACCAAAGGCTTTTAAGCAAAGGAAGCTGTCATGGGATAAGGGGGAAGGTCCTCTCATGGATCAGTAACTGGTTAAAAGATAGGAAACAACAGGAATAAATGCTCAGTTTTCACCATGGAAAGAGGAAAATAGCTGGGTCCCCTCAGGATAAGTACAGTTATATCCATATACAACTGCTTCTACCGCTATCGCTTATGCCAGCTCCCCGATCCCCCTAAGCTACACTGCTCTACACACAGAGCTATTGGTAGAACTGCCGTTACACCAGGGCCTTTGCTGGCACCCCTCTGTTAGGAAAATACCCTTAGCCCACGTAGTTACGCTGGGAAGACTTTTCAGTGTAGACCAGGCCTCAGACAGACGCTGGACATTTAACACGAGCAAGTTATACAATGGGAGCTTTCCCCAAACATCTCAAAGAGTAAACGTCAAGCAGCACTCACCGCACTGGATCTAATGGGGAACCGTCCACCCAGGTCCATTTCCCCCCTGGGGGTGTCACTTTAAGGCCAATCCAGATGTGGTTTGCATCTTGTACAACATCTTGTATGAAATCCTGTGATGGGCAAAGCAGAGGGGGTGGGGATGAGTATCCTGTAACATGCTAGAATTCCCTTAGTGATCCCATGAAGTGCCTGCTCTCTCCTTCAGTAGCTCTGCCCATAATGCCAGCAGGAGACCCCACCAGCCCCTGAGTTAGTTCACCCTCTCCCCTGGGTGGGCAGGGTCCCAGTGCAGGTAAACGTGGCTCTCTCTATGCAGACATGGTAACATCAGCACCAGTCCTTGGTGGCACAGGGTGAGCTGGCCCTTTAAGGGAGTCCTGGGTTGAGCCTCACCTGTGACTAGGTGCCCCTGGACTCAGAGGCAAAGGTGATGGAAGCAGGTGACCAGGAGCCAGGCCTGGTGGGGCTACAAGGGCAGCCAGTCTGGGCAGGGAGAGATTTGATGGGGTAGGAGGTTTGTGTGAGTAGCTCTATGCAGAAGGGCTCCGCTGAGCTCTCAGACAGAGGGCCTGGGAGTGAAACGCCTACAGGAGCCAGCTGGGCAGTCTGGGGTGGGAAAGCTGTAGGGTTCTTGTTCTGAACTGTATGTTAATAAGCCAGAGCCCCAGAAGGGGAGAAAACACCCCAGTGTGCAGTTTGATTGGGGTGGGGGTGGGGGGTAGAGTCAGGCTACACTGGGATTGTAACTAGTGACACACGTCTTTCTCCAGCTGGAGTTGGATGAGCCTGTATTTGATGTTACCTTCTCCTCCCGGTTCTGGGTCACGAGCATGCGAGAGCTCTTCCCCGAGCAGTCGTCACGGCTCCCAGTCCAGTCTTTACGCTCCTTAGACAGCCAGTAGCACTTGTCCCCGTGCAGCAGCCAGTCCCTGGAGCAGAGTTTGCACCCGGATCCCTCTGGAGGGAGAGATGAGAACTGAGGTGTCATTAATTCTGAACCTTCAAACTACAGCTGGATGAAAACTCTTGTTCAAAGTTGTTTTTTAATGGAAAATGCCATTTGGACCCAAATGAAAGTTTTTATTCTGATTGCCATTTTTCACTTTTTGATGGGGGAGTGGACTTAAAATGGAAATACTGGTTTTGAGGGTGGGAGGGAGGATTTCATTCATTTTTGGAGGGGAAATAAACATTTACTCTTAACAGTTCCCTCCATTTGAAAAGTGGGGGAGGACTTTCACTTTTCTGCTTCCTTCAAAGGACATCAAAGTGTCATTTCTTTTCACGTTTTTCATGAACTAGGCTTACACTGTATCCGCTCTAGTTCTAGACATTGCTGAAGTGTCCCCTACAGTTGTGTAAAAAGCAGGGCTGTCAATTAATCGCCGTTAACTCACGTGATTAACTCAAAAAATCAACTGTGATTAAAAAAATTAATCGTGATTAATCTCACTGTTAAACAATAGAATACCAATTGAAATTGATTAAATATTTTTGGATGTTTTTCTACATTTGCAAATATATTGATTGCTATTACAACACCGAACACAAAGGGCACAGTGCTCACTTTACATGATTATTTTTGATTACAAATATTTGCACTGTAAAAATGATAAAAGAAATAGTATTTTTCAATTCACCTCATACAAGTCCTGTAGTGCAATCTCTTTATCATGAAAGTGTAACTTACAGATGTGGATTTTTTTCTTACATAACTGCACTCAAAAACGAAACACTGTAAAACTTTAGAGCCTACAAGTCCAGTCAGTCCTACTTCTTGTTCAGCCAATCGCTAAGACAAACAAGTTTTGTTTACATTGACAGGAGATACTGCTGCCCCCTTCTTATTTACGACGTCACCTGAAAGTGAGAACAGGCATTCGCATGGCACTTTTGTAGCCGGCATTGCAAGGTATTTATGTGCCAGATATGCTAAACATTCATCTCTCCCTTCATGCTTCGGCCACCATTCCAGAGGACATGCTTCCATGCTGATAATGCTCGTTAAAAAAAATAAATGCGTTAATTAAATTTGTGATTGAACTCCTTGGGGGAGAATTGTAGGTCTCCTGTTCTGTTTTACCCACATTCTGCCCTATAGTTCATGCTATAGCAGTCTCGGCTGATGACCCAACACATGTTCATTTAAAGAACACTTTCACAGCAGATTTGACAAAATGCAAAGAAGGTACCAGTGTGAGATTTCTAAAGATAGATTCAGCACTCAACCCAAGGTTTAAGAATCTGAAGTCCCTTCCAAAATCTGATCGGGACGGGGTGTGGAGCATGCTGTCAGATGTCTTCAAAGAGCAACACTCTGATACGGAAACTACAGAACCCAAACCACCAAAAAAGAAAATCAACCCTCTGCTGGTGGCATCTGACTCAGATGATGAAAATGAACATGCCTCGGTCTGCTCTGCCATGGATCGTTATTGAGCAGAACCCCTCATCAGCATGGACGCATGGCCTCCGGAATGGTGGTTTAAGCATGGAGGGACATATGAATCTTTAACGCATCTGGCACATAAATATCTTGTGATGCCGGCTACAACAGTGCCATGCGAACGTCTGTTCCCACTTTCAGGTCATATTGTAAATAAGAAGTGGGCAACATTATCTCCTGCAAATTGTAAGCAAACTTGTTTGTCTGAGCGATTGGCTGAAGTAGGACTGAGTGGACTTGTAGGCTTGAAAGTTTTACATTGTTTTATTTTTGAATGCAGTTATTTTTTGCACATAATGCTACATTTGTAAGTTCAACTTTCATGATAAAGAGATTGCACTCCAGTACTTGTATTAGGTGAATTGAAATATTCTCTTTCTTTTGTTTTTTACAGTGCAAATATTGGTAACCAAAAATATAAAGTGAGCACCGTACACTTTGTATTCCGTTGGAATTGAAATCAATATATTTGAAAATGTAGAAACCATCCAAAAATATTTAAAGAAATGATATTCTCTTATGGTTTAACAGTGCGATTAAGCGCGATTATTTTTTTTAATCGCTTGCCAGCCCTAGTAAAAAGCCTTCAGGCTCAATGTAGTAGTGAGGGCTTTTCTCAGGGTCAGCACTCAAACAGCCGGGCACGCTGTAGGTCAGGAAAGCAAGGTGCTGGGAGGCCAGAGAGGAGAGAATTCACTCCAAGTCTTTACACGGAGTTGCTCTCTTACGAATGATCTGCTCTAACTCAGTCACAAGTTCTGGGCTCGATGTAGGAATTACTGGCTGGGAGATTGGGGGTTGGACTAGATGACCTTCTGGGGTCCCTTCCAACCCTGATATTCTATGATTCTATGATTCTATGAAATCTCTGGCTTGGTGCATTCAAATGTAATTCCTTGAGGTTTGACCGTGTGAGCTTATAAAAGCTGAACAGAGTCAGACCCAGGCTGTTTCCCAATGGGAAACCTCAAGGGAAACTCAGTGTTGTAACAAAGAAGACGGATGACACCCCTGACTAAGGCAGTACTGAACCCAGAGACTCAACCTGGCAGCTGCGGGCGCTGTACCTCTGCTGGTGTCAGGATTCAGCTGGGAGTTAAAAGCAAGGTCCCATTATGGTCATTACAAATCCTATGGCTCTTCTTTAATGGGGGAGATCTGAGTCGATTCAAATGACAGTTCGGGGGACTACAATTTGCCTCCCTCAAATGCCCTGTGAAATTCCAATAGGTGAGTGGATTCTGCTTCAACCATTCCCCTAAGACATCGTCTGCCCGTGTTGTGTGCTGCTGAACAGTTGTGGAGTTTCACTCCAGAGGTGGCTGCATGTCAGTAGTGGGGGGAAAGGATTCCCATGAGTACGACCTGGTTGGTAAAGCACTTTGGGATCCAACCTCTAGAGCAGTTGTATTCTTTATTACACTATTGTTATGATTGTCTGTGCTCCAGCAATGGGAATTCCTCTTCCCACTAGAGGTCACTGCTGCTCCTCTGCACAAACGGCTGAGAATTACTTATTGTGCTTCGCCTGCACGCTCCCTGGGGAAAGGATTGTCTTTCTGTGATGTGTTTTTGATGGCATCTGGCACAATGGGGCCTCCATCCCTGAGGCAGGACTGCAGTGGAAAGAAATAGGGTGGAGCTGAGAGGTTCCTGTCCTGGATCGGGTTAGGGGTTGGTCTAGGGATGCTGCGCACAGATAGTAAGACAATCTCTGCCACAAAGAGCTCCCAGCCTGAACATCTGATGTGAAACGGGTGGAGAGAAAGAGGAGGACGGCAACAAGGCAAGAGAGAGACCAGCTGGGTAATTCCTGTTCCTGGACTAACTTCCACTGGTGGAAGATACAAACTCGGAGCTCCACAGAGCTCGTCTTCAGGGCTGGGGGAGGCCATCAGAGGAAACCCGAAGAAGAGCTCTGTGGAGCTCCAGAGTTTGTACCTTTCACCGCCAGAAGTTGGTCCAAGAAAAGCTGTCAGCTCCCCGCCTTGTCTCTCTCACATTCCGGGCCCAGCCCGGCCACAACGCCGCTGCCCCCGAGAAGGGAGAGGAACCCGGCCATCGGGGCACAGACAAAGGCAGCCACAGCCTGGGTCTTGCACCCACCGCCTGGGAGAGACGAAGTGAAAGAAGACAGGGGCGCTGGGGGTGACAGCGCATCACAACGGCACCCAGAGCGTTCAAGCAGATTTAAAGGTGTCTCTCCCCCCGCCCCCCCCCTCAACTTAAACATCACCCTGGCGGCGGACCATTGTTCTCCTGCTGGAGTTACGAGCAGAGCGAGCCCGCCCGCCCCAGCCAGGCCAATGCAGGGTCAGACACCGTCTGCCCTTCCCCCGGAGAGCTCCCCGGCCACGCGGCCTGTTCGCAGCTCCTGCTCGCAGCCCCCGAGGGGCGAGCGCAGCTGTCGGGTTGCTCAGGGGTGAGCTTCTCTCGCCAAGGCTCCTGCAAAGACCCCGGCTCCCCTGTCCCCCAGGAGCCTGCCCCCCGCCAGCTGCCGTAACACCCCCGCCCCCGGCCAGGAGCATGGGACCCCAGAGGTTGGAGGGAGCGGGGCAGGAGGCCAAGCGATGCGCGCCGCACTCTGGGCCAGGCTCCTCGGGAAGGGAGAAGTGGCGTCTGCACACGGGGTCGGTTTGTCCCCCGAAGGGAGGATTTGCCGGAGAACAGGAGCCCTTTCTGACAGGCAGGACGTCTCGCCGACTTGGGAGCAATTCTGGGTGTTTTACTGGGTTTTCTGGCACGTCGAAAAGCTCCTGTTCATTTCCTGGAACCCCCCCCCCCAGTCTCCCCTTAACCCAACACCTCACTTTGGGGGAAACGAAAATCTTCAAGCTCAGTTTGTGGCCGAAGAATGGACACACAATTCAACAGCGGCTGCAGTACAAATCGTACGTCATTCACAGACACTGCGGGGCCCTGCAGCCTGCCTGTGGGGGCTGTAACAATAATCACAGGGCTGCGATGACACCGGGATCTTCAGAATAACCCCCCGTCTCCACCCCAACCCCAGTCCCCCATTGCAGAGCCGGGGTGGGAGTCAGGTTCCCAGGGCACTGCTCTGGAGGAAGATCACAGCTTACCTCCTCCAGGGACTCCATGGCTGCAGCATCCTTTGCAAGGCAGGTCCCTGCTCCATCTCCCCCTCTCTGCGCATTAGCTGAGCGGGGAGCCCCAACTCCCCCCTTCACACACATCATGTCTTCCCCCATGGCTCGGGCAAGGGAAAGCGCCCGAAAAAGCCAGCTGCGAGGAGAATGAAACTACACAGCGCGGGGGAGATCCTACGCCTTATTAGCATATTGCTTCTGATTGGACAAGGGGCGGGCGCCCCGCAGGGGGAGGAGGGTCCACTTGCTCTGGCCCAGGGCCCCAGGAAACCCTCCTCCGCCTCTGCTCATCTCGCTAATGGCCTAGTTTTACAAGGGGCTGCCTAAAAGCACCGGTGACATCAGTGCAAACCAACATTCCGGACAGTGACGTCTTCACCTTGCTCTATGGAGTGTACACCGACATGTACATTTCCAGCTGATTTATTTTATAATTATATGGTAACGACGAGAGAGTCAGCAATTTTTCCGTAATAGTGGCTGTGTGACACTTTTGTAAGCGAATGTTTTTTAAGTGAGGTGTAACTTGGGGTCTGTAAATCAAACTCCTGAAAGGGGTACAGTAGTATGGAAAAGTTGAGAGCCACTGCAATCCTTGGGCGAGCAGGGGCAGAGATTGGTGGGACGGGGGAGAAGGGGCAAAGAAGGGCCTCTCTGCCCCGGGCACAGACTGGGGGAGGGTTGGAACTGTGACAGAGTGGGAATTTTCTGTACTATTTTGTATGAATACTATGTGCCTCAGTTTCCCCTATGTGCTGCATGGTTAAGTAGGTGGTGGGAAAAGGTTGTTTATCCTTTGTAGAGACCCAGAGATACAGACGTGGCCGACGCCTAGATGCCTGGGCCCTGGGGCCCCATGCCCTGGAGACCCCCAGAAGACAATGGCCACTCCAATTGCCCAGACATTTGGCACCCAGCAACTAACGACCATGGATGGCCCACCCTCTGCAGGAAGCCAGTGGGATGGGACCAGCTGGAAAACAAAGGGCTGAGGAGGAAGGCCAGGGGACAAGGTTTGCTCAGGAACAAAAACAAAGGGCTGAAGAGGAGCCACGTTGGGGGTTGTTCAGTGTGGGGCCGCTGGAATCGGGGATGCTCTCCAGAACTGGGACAACAAAGGGGTCAAAGGGCTCTCGGTTGACGCGGATGGACCATGCCGGAACTCTCTGTTCTAACCAAGGACTCTCTACGCTGTGTTCCAGACAGCTAATAAACCCTCCTGCTTTTACAACAGTAGCTGAGAGCCACATCAGTTTAAGGAAGTTGGGGGTACATTGCTCCCTTTGGGGGTACAAGTCTCCCTGATGTAAGGCGACTGTTGTCCACTTCCTAAAACTCAGTGGGGGTGTTTGGGTTAGCTAGCTCCCAGTACCAAAAGGAAGGGGAAGGGTCAATGGGAAATCAGGACCCTGAGACTGCCGGTCCCCAGGAACAATGGGGAGAGGCCAATGCGCCAGGTCAGCCTGATTGACAGGGCGGGCAGGTTAATCAGGGAGTCAGGAGGCCAGGGGGGTCCCATCCTCTGTGTGAGCCAGAATTGCCTGGGTCAGAGAGAGAGGGGCCGAGCTAAGGAGAAAGCAGGGGTCCAAGCTGAGCTGCGGAACAGGGTCATGCCAGCCAGGGGGGCCAGAAAAGCAGCCCAGGGAGCACGTCAGTGCTGGGAACAGAGCCAAGAAGCAGCCAGCCACAAACCCAGGGGAACAAAGTTTCCCTGGAAAATTGTGGAATGTAACTATCACTTGCCATTCATTCTCAACTCTGCCACACGCTTCTCTCCGGAATGGGGCCTTGGAGAGACAGCCCCATAGACATCTGGGGGCAGGGAGAGACCCAGGGGTGCAGGGAAAATGGGGGTAGGATGGAGGGAGCTGGAGAAAAGTAGAGATACATGGGGGGCGGGGGGTGTTATGTGTTGGGACAGGGACTGACCAACTCTCAGTACATGCTGGGGGGGGTGCTGGGGTGCCATTTCAGATGGGGGGGCAACTTTAACAGTTACTACTTAGGCATCTGAAAAATCTAGGGTTTTTTTTGCAGATAACTTGGAAATTAGCTGACAGGAGCACTGTATCTAATTCCTATGTAACTGTAACCCTTCTGCACGTCAGAGTTAGCAGCAACAAGGGCCAGGTTGAGTATCTAGGGGTTTCAATAACGCAATACAAAACCAGCTTGAGCCCCCACCCAGAGACCTGGGACAATTACAAACCACCCCTGGGTGCCTCCAAGAGGCAATACTTCCCCTCTCGCAAGCACAGAGTCTGAGTGTAGCAAAAGCCTTTTAATAAAGGAGGGAAACAATGCAGCATTATGCTGGGGAAACACCACCCACAGGATTCATAACACAACCCATGAGCAAAAGACCCACCCCCAAGTAAATCTGGCAGGGTCCTTTTCCCCTCAGGGTCTTGAGCCGGTGAGAAACGTGCAACCCACGCCGGGCTCGTTGGGGGAGCTCCGGGACACTGGGGGGCAGGGGCTGGAACCCCCCCCATCAGAGCCCCCCCCCGCCGGAACCCCGACTCATGGGCTGGGCATCGCCGTTTGGCGACCGCTCCCCCTAAGGGGCCCCCTCCCCCTCTTCGAGCTGGGGGGGGGCCTCTGTCACCCCTCTCCCCTCCCCTTCCCCCTCTCTGGGCTGGGGGGGGTCCCCCGTCCCTTCCCCCTCTCCAGGCTGGGGGGCGGGGGGGCCCTCTGTCCCTCGCCTCTAATTCCCAGGTTTCTGATGCTCGAGTTTTGCTGATGCCCACGTTCTAAAAGGGAAGGAGCTGTCCCTGCGTGGCAAGCCGGACCTCTGCCTGCATGAAGTCTCTGCTGTTTAACTGATTTCAGATTCCTGCCCCTGGTTGGAGCTGAATTCACACTGCTGCGGGGTGGCGGGGGGGGACAGTCTCTCAGAGCCCCACAAGTCTTGTCCATCCCAGCGGCCTTTCAACCCTCTGGCTCTCTTTCTGGGCATGCTCAGTGTAGTCCAGGGGTCCTCAAACTGGGGGTCGTGAGGTTATTATGTGGGGGTCATGAGCTGTCAGCCTCCACCCCCAAACCCTGCTTCATCCCCAGCCATTATAACAGTGTTAAATATATTAAAGTGGTTTAATAATTTATAACGGGGGGTTGCACTCAGAGGCTTGCTGTGTGGAAGGGGTCACCAGGACAAAAGTTTGAGAACCAATGAAATCGTTCAATTAATTTTTTTTTTTCGGAAGAATTGTGTGTTTGATTCAAGGCAACCTTTTGTGGAAAGTGTCGTCTTTAATAAAAAACATTCACTGTCTTCTTGGAAAATTCAAAAACCAAAAATTGTTCTGTTTTCAATCATTCTGGACTAATTTTTTCTGATTCTGGTAGAAGATTTTGGCGGGGTTGGCCATTTTTGTCAGAAGTTTTTCTTGTTCTAGCCCTCCTGGATGGGGAGAAAAGCTTGAAAAGGTGACCCCTAAAGGCTCCACCACCAGGAGATCAAGAACAGAACCCACAGTTGTTTTCAAAATCTCATCTTGTTTAAGCCAATCTGATGGTTTTGGGGGGCTCTGACTTGTGATTTTTGGTCACTGGGGGTTGGCCACATGGGCTAGAACCAGCTTGGCCAGGATCCAGATGTTAACCCCGGTGTAGAGGGCCCTGGCAGTGGCCCAAACCCAGCAGCTGTGGGGGACAGGAGAGAGCTTTGATGTGTTCCCTGAGGTTCAAATTAGCAAGAGAAGCGGCCGGGGAGACGCATTCTAAACTGGGGGATCAGTGACATTCAGGGTGAGGCAACATTGAAAATACTCAGCAGTGTTACAGTTACTTTGCTCTGACACTCTCAGGCCTGATGGAGCAGAGCCCCCGGCCCTTCCCTGAACACACCCAAAGATACCCCTGCAATGGGGGTCCAGAGCTAGGAGCGGGGGAGGGGGACCCCTGGGCACCAACTCCTCACCGCACTCTCCTCTCCCTGTTCTCTCTCTCTCTTTCCAGATCCAGCCAGCCGGAGCGGGGTGGAAGCTCCTCCCGCCCCACAGGGACCCCTTGCTGCAGCTGTCGTGAGTAAGTGTTGGGAAGCGAACCCCACTCCCAGGCCGGGATCTCGGTGTCTGGGGTGGGGGGATTTGCTGGGGGGTGTCTCTGTTCTGCGCTCTCACAGCCCCGCTTTCCTCTCTCTGTTAAATCTCCTGGGGTGGGATCCACCTTCCACCCCTCCGCTGACCTGCCTGTGCCCCTCTGCTCTCTCTGCCAGGCCCCTGCCTTCACTTGGAGCTCTCGCTGGGGAGGGGCTGCTGCTGCTGACTCTGCTCTGAGCTCTGCCTGAGGATGGGGGAGATGCACTCGGCCCCTGGAGGGGTCAGGAACTGAAGGTAGAGAGCATCTTGCAGGGGTTCCTGTTTCAAACCGATCGCTGCACCCAGGGCCTGCTGCACTGGGAGAGCCATCGAGGGCCTGATTCTGGGAGCTGCCTCCTCTGAGAATCGGCCCAGAGACGCCTGGGAACTAGTTCATGGTTTGAGATTGTCTAGCTCGGCATTTGTCCAACTGGGAGTCCTGACCCAAAAGGGGGTTGCAAGGCTATGGCGGGGAGAAGGGGGGGTCAAGAGATCACAAAAATATTCTCAGGGGAGGGGGGCAGGAGGGGAAGAGGGCTACAACAGCTGCCCCTCTCCAGCTGCCCAGCTCTGAGGGCAGTGCCCCGCCCGTAGGAGCCCAGAAGTAAGGGTGGCAATACCATGCGTATGTTTCTATGAGTCCGTACAGTAACTTGCTATGACTGTTTGGGGGTCGGGGGTTGTCATAGCCTGAAATACTTTCAAAGTGGGGCCAGCAAAAACAAAAGTTTGAGAAGCCCGGGTCTAGCTTATTCTGATATCTGTTGTTCCCAGCCTTCCCCCAGCTGGTTTTATAGAGCTGGTGAGGCTCTTCCTCCCCATCTAGTATCCGATGATAGTAAAGCAAGAGGGAAAAAAGTGATCCAGGCAACTCCAGACCCATTCATCTAAGCAAAAAGAAAAGGAGGACTTGTGGCACCTTAGAGACTAACCAATTTAGTTGAGCATAAGCTTTCGTGAGCTACAGCTCACTTCATCGGATGCATTCAGTGGAAAATACAGTGAGGAGATTTATATACACACAGAACATGAAAAAATGGGTGTTATCATACACACTCACTTCAGATGAGCTATTACCAGCAGGAGAGTGGAGGGGGGGAAAGAAAACCTTTTGTAGTGATAATCAAGGTGGGCCATTTCACTCTCACAAATCTTGGGAGACAGGCCAGTCCTTGACTACAGACAGCCCCCCAACCTGAAGCAAATACTCACCAGCAACCACACACCACACAACAGAACCACTAACCCAGGAACCTATCCTTGCAACAAAGCCCGTTGCCAACTGTGTCCACATATCTATTCAGGGGACACCATCATAGGGCCTAATCACATCAGCCACACTATCAGAGGCTCGTTCACCTGCACATCTACCAATGTGATCTATGCCATCATGTGCCAGCAATGCCCCCTGCCATGTACATTGGCCAAACCGGACAGTCTCTACGTAAAAGAATAAATGAACACAAATCAGATGTCAAGAATTATAACGTTCATAAACTAGTCGGAGAACACGTCAATCTCTCTGGTCTCTTGATCTCTGACCTAAAAGTTGCTATATTACAACAAAAAGACTTCAAAAACAGACTCCAAGGAGAGACTGCTGAATTGGAGTTAATTTACAAACTGGATACAATTAATTTAGGCTTGAATAAAGACTGGGAATGGATGAGTCATTACACAAAGTAAAACTATTTCCCCATGTTTATTCCCCCACCCCCACCCCCCACTGTTCCTCAGATGTTCTTGTTAACTGCTGGAAATGGCCCACCTTGATTATCACTACAAAAGGTTTTCTCCACCCCGCCCCCCCGCCCCGCTGGTAATCGCTCATCTGAAGTGAGTGTGTATGATAACACCCATTTTTTCACGTTCTGTGTGTATATAAATCTCCTCACTGTATTTTCCACTGAATGCATCCGATGAAGTGAAGTGAAGTGCATCCAACTATACTCTTAGCCCAGCAGAAGAATCTGTCCTATCTCAGAGGGCAGTGACACAGAGGGCAGTGACACAGAGAAATCGGATCCCTTGAGAAGCTGGACCCATTCAAAGAAAACAAGTTTGAAAATAACCAAAGGAAGGGTCCTATAGCTAGCAACAAAGCATGCAGGCCACACCTACAGAGTGGGGAAGTGTATCCAGGAAAGCACTGACGGTGAAGAGGATTTCGGGGCCATGCTGGGCAAGCCATTCAACATGAGCACCCAGGGTGATGCTGTGGTGAACAGGGCTAAAGCCATCATTAGATGTATGAAAAGAGCAGTGAGGCGCAGAGGGAGGTGACACACCATGAGGAAGACTGATCATGGAATCCTGCATCCAGTTTTGGCATCCACCTTTGAAAAAAGATTTGGAAATATTGGAGATGGGGCAGCAAAAAGCAACGAAACGTTTTGAGGGCTGAAGAAAAATGCCTGGGAATGAGCTATTGAAAGAGCTCAGCCTATTTAGATGATAAAAAAGATCGGGAGGTGATGTCATTGAAGTGTTGAAGTGACTTCATGGAGAGAAAATATGTGGTATTAAAGGGCTCATTAATCTAGCAGAGAAAAGCATAACAAGACCCAGCGGCTGGAAACTCAAAAGAGACCAATTCGTATTCGAAAGAGGGCACACATATTCAACAGTGAGGATGAATCACCAAAGGAACAAACTAGAAAGGGAAGTGGTGGGAATTCCCCACCTCTTGATGTCTTCTAATGAAGACTAGATGCCTTTCTGGAACATGTGTAGTCAAAAACTAGCTCCTATGCTCTACAGAAAGCATGTGATGTGCGGGGGGTCGGATGACATGCTCTAATTGTCTCTTCTGTCCATAAAGTCTGCTAATTTATGAAAAACTGAGCGTAGCATGGGGAGAAGCCTCTGACGTTTTACTGTGTTCGGCTTGAGCCCACAATGAACGCTCATTGAGAGGGGTGATCCAGGGGAAGCGGCTGAAACATCCAATGTGGCTGGACAGGGGCAGGACATAAGCACTGCAGGGGAGGGGTGGGTGTGGCAGTGACATCACAAGGGCCTTTGGCAGGACCTCAGCCTATTGGATAAAGGTGGTGGGGAGGCGATGACCTCACAGAGAGATCTTGACGTCAGCCAGGCAGGACAGGGGTGCAGGACAGGGGCAAGCTCGGAGATCCCTGTGGCTTTGCTTCAGCACGTCTCCTTCTCGAGGTCTCTCCTGGAGGACACAGAGAGCATTCACTTGCACGTACGTGAGCGCAAGGAGGACCCTCTTCAGAGTTTTCTCCTTTTCTTGTAGTGGTTTTGCTTGAAAAGAGACGTCCCTGTATAGAAGGTAAGAGCCTCGGAGAGGTTTGGAACCTGTTCAGTCTGATCCATCAGGTGCCGGCTGATTTTTAGGAATGCAAAACACTAGATTGTGGGGGCAGCATTTTATTTCCGACCTAGGACTTTGTCCCTTAGAATTACTGGGGACATTGGGGTTTCTCCTTTTTGTTTTCCCTTTTCCTGTCTCTCCCTCCTTTCTCGTCTTCTCTTGCATCTTTGTCCTTTTCCCCTGCTTTCCTTTCACCACCAGGACCTGTCTGTGGGTGTGGAGTTGGGGACGGAGGGGGGGCGGGAGGGGTTGCACTCCAACTCTCATTGCGGGAGGCCCTTCCAAAGACATGTGGCTGGAATGGTGCTCTAAGAGTGACTCCCTCCGGTGGTGACCCGGGACATCTGGTGAGAACTCTCAGCTTTCTGCTTCGCAGAGTCTCAATGCTGATTGGGGGAGCTTGGGGCTATTGTGAGGGAGGAGGCTCAGGTCCTTGTTACCCTCTTTTAAGACCAAGGAAATAGGCCGTAACCAAATATGTATTTGATTGCTCTTGCCGCTTTTATCCATTCATTGTCTTTGAGTAATTCACGATTCTCTCTCTAATGGGCTAGTTCTTCTCAAATACTTACTAAATAATTAGGTTTTAATCAAGCCAAATGCAACCCCATACCTCCAGTAACAAAGGAGTCAGGCAGCACCCTACAGAATTGGGGACAATCCGCTGGAAAGCAGTGACCCTGAAAAGAATTTTGGGGCCATAGTGGACGAGCTGCTCAACATGAGCTGTCAATGTGAAACTGTGTTAAAAAAGGTTAAAGCCATTCTTGGCTGGATAGAGTAGTGAGGATGGAAATGGAAGTGAAAGAGCATTGGTGAGACTGATGTTGGAATGTTGAATCCAGTTCTTGTGTGCACATTTTGAATATTATGTTAAAACAATTGGAGAGGGTGCAGAAAAGATTCATAACTGAGTAATGGGGATGATGCCCTATAATGAGACATTGAAAAACCTCAATCTGTTTAGTATCTACAAGAGAAGAATGAGAAGTGAGTTGCTTGACTTCATGGGGAGAAAATGTTGAGTATAAAAGGGCTCTTTTATGTCGCAGAGAAAGGCATGACAAGACCCCATGGATGGAAGCAGAAATCAGAAAAAGTATAATGACAATAAGACCCAGATTTGTAAGAGGGTGGTTCGTCATTGGCACAAAGAACCAAGAGAAACGATGGCTTCTCCATCTCTTGATCTCTTCGAATAAAGACTAGATGCCTTTCTGGAAAATGTTTGAGTAAAAGAAAAGCCCAGCTCTTCTGACATACAGGAGGCCTCAGGATACGCAGGGGATGAGATTAAATGCTCGAACGGTTCCTTCTGGCCATAAAGTCGACTAACTTGTGAAACCTAATTGTGGCCTGGGGAAGAACCTCTGTGTTCTACTGTGTAGTCGGTGTCACCCCACAAGGAAGTGTCATTGAGTGGGGTGATCCAGGGGAAGCAGCTGAAACATCCAATGTAGCTGGACAGGGGCAGGACATCAGCACTGCAGGGGAGGGGTGGGTGTGGCAGTGACATCACAAGGGCCTTTGGCAGGACCTCAGCCTATTGGACAAAGGTGGTGGGGAGGCGATGACCTCACAGAGAGATCTTGACATCAGCCAGGCAGGACAGGGGTGCAGGTCAGGGGCAACCTGGGAGATCCCTGTGGCTTTGCTTCAGCACGTCTCCTTCTCGAGGTCTCTCCTGGAGGACTGAGAGAGCATTCACTTTCACATTCGTGAGCGCAAGGAGGACCCTCTTTGGAGTTTTCTCCTTTTCTTTCAGTGGTTTTGCTGGAAAACAGACGTCCCTGTAGAGAAGGTAAGAGCCTCGGAGAGGTTTGGAACCTGTTCAGTCTGATCCATCAGGTGCTGGCTGATTTTTAGGAAAGAAAAACATTAGATTGTGGGGGCAGCATTTTATTTCCGACCTAGGACTTTGTCCCTTAGAATTACTGGGGACACTGGGGTTTCTCCTTTTTGTTTTCCCTTTTCCTCTGTCCCTCCTACCTTTCTCTTCTTGCTTCCTTTGTCCTTTTCCTCTGCTCTCCTCCCACCACCAGGAGCTCTGTGGGTGGAGCGGGGGCCGGGGGGCGGGGGGTTGTGGGAGGCCCTCACAGAGAGGTGAGACTGGACTAGTGCTCCGAGAGTGATCCCCTTGGTGGCGACCAGGGCCATTCTTTGGGCTATTTGATGAGAACCCTTAGCCTCCCACCCCTCAAAGTCCCAACCTTGATTGGCTGAGGAGGGGGCTATTGACAGGGAGGAAACTCTGGTCTTTGTTGTTCTCTTTTATGACCAAGCAAATAAGTCACAACCAGTTAGATGTTAGACCAATGTTGACGTTGCTCTCCATTCATTGTCTCGGAGCAGTTCATGATCCTCTCGAACATTCCAATTCTTCTGAAATAATTGCTGAATAATTACTAGGAACAATTGTTGGTCTGTAGCTCATTTGAGAGCAACTCTGCTACTGACTGGCTGCATCAGCTAAGACAAGTCACTGCTCCTTTCTCAGCCTTCGTTTCTCCTTCTGTCAAGTACGAATAACAATCCTCTCCCACCTACCTCGCCATGGGTGGATGCTGGGGATCCACTGAAGAGTGTCACTCGGAGCAGTGCAGACTAGGGGGTGTCCTATCACACTGAGCCATAGCAGATTATGACCTAATATTCGATTTCATTTGTATTTTATTGTTTTGAAATTGTGAAAAGCAGCAACTACTTAGCTCAGACTGAAGCATCTCATCTAATTTTCTAGAGCATAGTGTCTCCCCTTTGTGTACGATGAGACAGTTTAATGCGCTGTGTCGGACAGGAGATGCTCTTTTTTTCCAGACAAATATTTTTGCAAAGAATTTTCATCCTACTTGTTACGATTTCAAGAAACAAAGTGGTTTCGTCTGAATGGATTTTCTGACAGAAAACGGTTTCCATGCAAATGTTCACACCTTATTTCCTGGGCTTTATCCCTGCCTCTGGGGGGGTTGTTGTCTGTTAGAACAGGAGTCAGGACTGTTGTCTTCTCTTTCTGGCTCCGTCACCGCTTTGCTGTGTGACACCTTGGGTAGGTCCAATGGGAACAGGGTCAATTCTCTAACTCCAGGCAGCAGTGAGCCTGGGTGAGATAAGGGATGTTAAGGCCGTCTGCGAAGGAGAAAGGGATGTTTCCAGGTGCTGAATGTCAAGAACTCTAAACTTTGCTAAAATGGCTAGTCTCGAGAAACAAGAACTAGTTGGGGCCAAACTTTAACCATTGTCTTTTTTAAAGGCCATTCAGGGATGTGAGTCCCAGAGAGCCATAGAGAGGGGGAGCAACTTGCCCAAAGTCCCACAGATCAAGAAGCAGCAATGGAAGCAGGAGTGACCCTCCCTCTCAAAGGCAGGGGGACCAGACATTAGGGCCTGGTTGCAATTGCCAGCTGTGGGAGGGAGTGTGCAGCAGTGGTTAGTGAAGGGGTCCATCCATGGCTCTGACACTCAGTGTGACCCTGAGCCGGTAGCTGAGGCCCGTTTGCTATCAGTAGGGTTGGGGTCCCATGACTACAGCCCAGCGGGGTTGGGAGGCTCCAGGAAGGTGTGTAAAGTGCTGGGATGTCAGGATCCTGGAGGCGCTGTCACCTCCGCCCTAGGGCAGTGTTCTGCACCCCCCTGCTGCTGGCTGAGTTTCTCCGTCCCTTGGCAATAAGACAGACTCTTGTTTTCACAGCCAGTCGATCGCCCTCGTGTCATCACCCTGCCTGCTGGCTGGGCAGGGTAACTCCTGAGGTCACCACCCTCTCCAGCCTGCCTTGGGGTTGGAGAGTGAGGAGGAGGGCGAGGGACGTCTGCTGACCCTGAACATCCGCCATCCGTCATCCCATCACTGAGAGCAAGTGAGTGGCATTCGGGTTCCTCCGTGTCTTCCCCTGTCTGTCTGGGGAGAGGAGAAACAGGGGGAGAGACTATCTCCAAAGGGGGATTTCATTTGCAAACAGCCCCCAAGAGCCCCTTACTCTTAGACCGGGCAGGGGCTTCTCCAGAGCCGTCTCCGGTGTGTTTGGAAAGGTTCCAGCAATGGGGCTCCCAGCCCTTCCCTTGTGGGACACTGTTCCCCAGGCTGAGAGTCTCTGAGCTGGGCCAGACCCTGTGAGCTGCTGAGTCTGGAAATCAATGGGGAACGAGGAGGGCCCTGGTCTTCCTGTGCTTAGGGTCTTTGTGACTTTGACGTGGAGAATGGTTTTGCGGGAGAAGTCCGGGCTCCTGGGTTCTGTTCCTTCTCTAGCCTGGGCGGGAGAGTGGCCTGGGACGACAGGAGGGGGCTGCTTGTCCAGAGTAACGGATGGTCTTTGGGACTGACCCCCTTGCTGGAAAAGGATGAGACTTCCTGGCTATTGCAGCAGCAGGGATTACGAGGGGGAATGTTGGGAGCAGATCATGCAATGAACTCCTGCCCGTGTGTGTAGATGGCACTCCCTGCACTCCTGTGGGGGCAGAGGGGGCTGGTGTGGTTGGAGCAGGGAGGAGGAGGGACGGAAAAGGCCCAGGAGTGAAAGGCTGCCTTGAGCCCAGACTCACCCCTGCTCCCTGCTCGGTTCCAGGATGGCCAGGCTCCTGCGGATGTTCCGGAGGAAGGCTCTGCAGGTGGCCCCAGAGCCTGAGGGAAGCAGCTGCCACCTTCCCAAGGGGCAGAGCAAGCCCTGCGTCCCCGCTGGCGGGGAAGCAGCTCCCGTCCAGGCCAGACGGCGGAAGTGCCCGGCCTTCTGGAAAAGGAACCCAGCTCCCGGCACAGGCACCGAGCTGGGAGAGGCCCCGACCAGGCCCCAGTGGAGCTGGCCCAGGCTGCGGTTTCGCAAACAGGATCCATCCCAGGAGCTGCGCCGGGCAGGGTGGCTCTGGGGCTCGTTGTGTGCGCAGCAGCGGCCCCAGGAGCCCAGCCCTCCTTCCCATCAGGAGGCATCGCCCTGCCCGGTCTCTGAGGCCGTTCCAGCCCCCGCCGGCCAGGAGGGGGAAGGTCCCTGTCCCAGCACCGGCAGCTCAGCCTGGGACAGCGGCAGCACCTGGGCCTCTGGCAGCAGCCAGAGCGATGGAGGCCACTGCTTTGTTCCAGGTGAGGAGCCAGGCTGGGCTGAGGGAGGGCTGAGGATGGGATGTGAACACCCTGGGCCCAGACGCTCTCCCAGGGATACGGGGGGGGGGTCCCCAGCCCAGGTGTCTGACCGGAGCCCCGCGAACCCCATGGACAGCAGGAGCAGTCACACAGCTGCCCCTTCCACACGGGGACCTGGGGGTGGGGGCGTGAAGAGCTGCTGCCATGTTGGTCCTTGCTGCTCCGGGCGGGGGGAACAGGCACCTCCCCTGGAGTCCTGGGCAGGGGAGGGGGGCTCTGCTCTGGGCTTCTGAAGCTGTTGGGGGCTGAAGGCATCCCTGAGAGGGAGGTTTGGGGCCCGATCTGCCCTGGGTGCCTGAGGTGGGAAGGGGGGTCTTGAATCCTGCTCTGCCCACCACACCCCTGTCCTTCCCTCCCTGGTGCAGGGACCCCCCTGGATTCGGAGCAGGAGGAAGGGGTGGACATGGCCAAAGATGAAGTTGCTCTCAAGGTCATCCGAGAGCAGCTCCAGTGCAGAGATAAGGTACAAATGTTCCCCACCTGGGCTGGAAGCAAGATTGCCCTGTCCCTTCCCAGCATCCCCACCCCCTGCCGAGGGCCTTGTCCCTCCTGATCCACCACCCCTAATGGGGCCCTTTTACATCCATGATGTGGGACCCCCAAGATGGGGGTGTTTGTCCCACAAAAGCCGAGGTCATCTCCCCCCACAGGCACTGTCCCAGTTCCTGATCCTTCTTGTGTAGGAGTGGTGGGGAATTTGGACAATAGGCGGGTCCCCACAATCCCCCATTGAGGCCTGAGCCCTGGAGCTGGTGTGGGTGGGGCAGGAAGGTCCCTAGCTAACAGGTTCTCTCTCGCTATACCCCACTCCTGGTGGGTCCAGGATGAGGGGCAGCAGCTCCTGTTCCTTCAGGCCATCTACCCCGCATGTCTGGCTGCACGGGAGAGAGGGGAGGACACGCTGGAGCCGCGCTGCTGCAAGGCGGCTGTGGTGAAGAGGATCGTGGTGAGTGAGACACGCCATATGGCAGCTGGAGGGAGGAGAGAGACACGGGATTGGCAGGGGTATGGCCGGGCTAATGGGTGGGGGCTGGGTGGTGTTGGAGGGGGCAGCAGAGGACAAGGATTGCTGGGGCTCAAGACTTGGGATAAGAGAAGGGAGAAATTGTGAGATTGGTCAGTAGTGGGCAGGGGGGGACTTGTGGGGCTGGAGGGCAGCTGAGAGTGGGGGCCAAGGAATCACATGGTCCCAGCTCGGTCGTCGGGATGGGGCTGAATGGGGGCAGTTTTGAGAGGGAGGAGGAGAGAAGGGGATTGGGAGTGAGCTGGGCAGGAATCCGGGAAGGGGGACAAGTCTGATGGGCAGGAAGGAATGGGAGGAGCGGGAGGTGGTGGGGGATCCTGCTGGCCATGTGGGGCACTGGCTGTGTCATCTCCTCACTGGGAGGTGTGAGTCGGGCCTGAATCTCACATGCTCCTTTGTCTCCTTCGCATCTCACAGGAGCTCATCGAGGAGCTTCCCGATGACTCGTCACCCAGCGCCATCCTCGCCCACTCCCTGGCTGCAGTGGGCAACCTCTGGTACTGAGACAGCCCCACCCCCAACCCCGCCGGCTCCCCTCACCCCAGTGCTGCTCAGGCCCAAGGCTGGGAGTCACCGTCACTGTCCCTCCCAGGTCACCTCCCAAGAGTGGCGCCTCTGGCAGAGATGGTGGGGTGGGAAGGGTCACTCTCTCCTGGCAGGGCTGTTCTTTTCACTCCCATAACATGACAGGGGCCTTGGGGAGGGGCTCACTCCCCGGCTCAGATACAGGAGGGGCAGCAGGCTCCAGGGAACAGGAGCTATTCCTGTCCTGCCACTGTCTGTCTGGGACGCCTTGGCCTTGTCATTCCCTAGCTAAGTGCCTCAGTTTCCATTCTCGCCAGCCTGTGCCTCTATCCCTGTGGCTTGGTGTCCGTCTTGGCGACAGTCCCACGCCCGTACTGCACAGTCTAATACCAGCTCCTCTCTCTTGCCAGCACCATGAAACCTGCCCTGGAGCCAGCCCTAGAGACCCACCTCTTGCGAGCTGCCCTTCACTCCGTCTTCACCCTGGGCACGGAGAAGGACACCACCGACATCCAGGTACCTCCTCCTCCTCCATCCTCTTACTTTTCCAGAGTAGTCCTTGGTCCCTGCTCCCTTGATTCGCTGGAGCTCCAGATTTAGGGGTGGGGTGGCGGAGATGGAACAAGCTGCAGGGTTGGATCCTTCCCTCCAGCAGGGAAGAGATTACCCCTCCCTGGGGGATTTCTTTCTTTCTTTCTTTCTTTCTTTCTTTCTTTCTTTCTTTCTTTCTTTCTTTATTTCTTTCTTTCTTTCTTTCTTTCTTTCTTTCTTTCTTCCATAAGCCGTGTTTTGCCCAGAAGCCCAGCTTCCATGCATGACAACTTGGCTGTTTCATACTCTTCTGCCTACAAGGTCCTCTGCAGAGACCTGCTAAGCTCATGGATCAAAGGTCTAGAGGTCATCAATTCTTGTGAATTGCCTGCAGTGGGATGTGAAGGAGAGAGGCCAGGAGATGTGTTTGGGAGTCTCCCCAGTGCTTCCCAGAGACCCCTCTTCCCATCCTGTGGCAGGTGTAGGCCCAGGTTCCCTAACTCTGACCCATGCTTTGCAGGCTCTGCACAAAGTCATCCCAGAGGTCCTGGATGCCATGCTGGGGAACCTGCTGGCAGAGTCCCCAGACACAGACAGGCTCCACTTCATCTTGGAGGTGAGCCCCATTTGACCGTAACTCTTTGGAAGACTGGTAAGGAGAGACTGGAAGATCCATTTTCTACTCTGTCCTCCTAGCTGGGTCCCCAGTGGGCTGTCCTTGGTTGGGGAGCTCAGTGCAATGCAGTGTCAGGTCCTTCCTTCTTGAGGGACAGAGGAAGGAGCTGGGACTTCAAGCCAGAGCTCTGCCTGGTTCTGCTGAGCACTAAGCACAGGGCTCCTGGCTGTCTTGGGGAGTGAGAGTCTGAAAACCCACCCTTCCCCCACCCCTCCAACACACACACCCCATGAGATTTGGGAGACGGTTCTCAGAGAAGAGGCACAGGCTCCTTCCTAGAGAAACAGGAGGATCCCAGGGAATCAGCCCTTCCCTCTTATCTGCTCTGAAATTCCTGGGGGGATTGTGTTCTCAGTCACTCTCTACATCCCCGCAAGGATTTTTGTAGCAGGGAAGGGCCGAGGGTTCAGTCTCCTTTCTGGTGAACTGTTCAAGAATCAGGAGTTCTGGAAGGATGGGACCAGCCCCGACCCCAAACATTGTCCCAATCTAGAGAGACGCTGAGAAGCTGTGACCTGCAGGGTACAAGCTGCGTCCTGGGGGAAAGAATCCCCTTCTAAAGCTCTGCCATCAATGACTCAGCTATTCCCCCCTGCACAGAATGTCTCAGGCCCCTGGGGCTGGGGGCGTGGGGCTCATTTGCAAAGCAGGTGCACCTGGCCACTGAGTCTGACCTGCCTCCTCTCCCCACAGCATGTCAACTTGTGGGTCGTGTCCAGGGTGTCGCAGGAGCGAGCCAGGGCTATCAGTAGCAGCACAGCCCTGCTGAGATACACAGTCACCCTCCCTGAGTTTGACGTAAGAGAGCTCCAAGCCCAGCTTGCTGGCTCCAGGCGGAGGCAGGCTGGCTCCAGCGGGCTGCAGAATCTGCTGCTGCCGGGGCTGTGGCTTAGGAGGGTTCTTCATGGGGAGGCAGAGTGAGAGCAGGGACTGAGCTAGGCTTGAGTCAAGTTCTTCTTGTCCTGGTTCAGTGTTGTCCCTGGGCCTTTAAGGGGACCATGCTCCAGCCCCTGCTTGGCATCCCAAAGCAGCTCCGGGCTCCCTTGGCAGCAGAGCAAATGAAGGGTCGATCTCAAGCTCCTCTCCCCCAGCATCTCCTGCAGAGGGGCTAAGGGGAAGGAGCCCTCTGGCCCAGGAGAGCTGAGAGGAATATGCTGAGGGAGTCCCCTCTCCTCTCCCTTCCATTAGATCTCAGCTGAGTTCCCTAGGATGGGTCACCATGTGGCCCAGCTGGCTCTATTTGTCAGCGATCCAGACAAGGACATCAGCCGGCAGGCCAGGGAGGGGACTTACCGGCTCTACCAACTGCTGCTCCAACAGAGGGGAAAGGAATCCAGCTGGGACATGGAACCCAATAGGGGACTATGAGTGACCACAGGTGGATAATGGGACCCCAGACCAGTTCTCTCAGACTGACCCCAGCTGGAGGACAAGTCTCTCTCTGCCTCTGTTCTTCTCCACTCCACTGTGCAGCCACCAATGGGATTGGAAGGACACAGACACTGCAACCAGAATGAGAAAAGTCTCTCTCTCTCTCTCTCTCTCTCTTCCAGGCCTGACCATACATGACGCGGAAGATCTCTGGTGCTATGACTGGCACCAGGACAGAAGGCTCTTGGGCTACAAGAATACAGCCAGAGTTGGGGAGGTAAGGACACTGTGCCAGGGCATGAGACAGCTCAGGGAGTGTGGCTGGCTGGGTTCCCTGCAGCGGATGCCTCCTGGAGACAGGAAAAGAGCCCACTCCTTATTTCCAGCTCAGAGTTCCTCATCCAGCAACCAGTGGGACAGGCTGGTGCGAAAGGTCCCACATTGGAACCTCGCTAGTTGCCGTGATTTGAGTGTCTTACATGGCTGCATTGCTACGTGGCATAAGGAGGATCCCCGGGTGGGTGAGTTAATATAGGATTATAGCTCTGGGTGTCTCTGTACTCCTTGACCTCCTGGCTGATTGCCAAGTTTCTGAGAGGAGAGCCCTGAGTCAGTCAGTCACGATTGCTTGATCAGACCCTTGTTTAATTCCCTGCACCCTGTAGAAGCAGAGAAAGGAGGTGGGCTTTGCCCAATTCCATTGCCGGTCAGGAAGCAGAACGCCCCAACCTGGGAACTGGGTAGGGGACATAGGGAGCTCCAGAGCCAATATGGAACACATGCGCCCCCCTCATGTCTCCAGACCCGGCCAGGGAATGGCAGAGTATCTGGACCTCAGCCACTGTTCCAAAGAAGCACATTGTCACTGAGCCAAGTTGCGGCTACTTGCGGCACAAGTAGAAAATCAAGGAAACCCCCCCCACCCCCGTCTCACAACTGTGGTGAGAATATCCAAACCTTCGAACACACTGTAACACAGTGCCCCCAGCCTGGAGTCAAAGGTGAAATGGGTGATTTCCACAACATCACAGAGGAGGCCTTGGAGTGGCTCCTGGATCGAGAAGGGCATCTACAGAACGCTCCTCCACAGACGTCCCGTGAAAGAGATTGTGTGAGCTTGTCCCACCTCCCACAAGCTGAATTGCTGCAGCGGAAGAAAAGTCTCCGAGGAGCGTCTGGGATGGGGACTGGGCCATGAGTCTCCTTGTCCTTGTCAGGCTGCAGGTTGGATTCCCCTTGAAGAAACCAAGGAGCTGCAGAGGCCATAGCCAGCAACTAGAGAAATCACTTAGCTGGGGGAAGAGACCTTTGGTCTGTCATCTCCAACCCCCTCACCCCCCACAACACACGCACACTCCTCTAGCCGCTGAGGTGCAGGAGATCTCTCTGCTGGAAGCAACACAGGGTCCCCTGTGGTCTCTGTGCCCTGCACAGCAGAGTGGGCCTGCTCACACACATTAGAGATCCATTTCCAGCCCATCCTGGCCCCTGCCATAAATTGCCCTCCTGAAAGAGCCACTGGAGGCTTTGGTCCCTAAGCATCTGCGACCTTTTAATAAAGGGGCTTCCCTGAGCCCTGGGAGCCTGAAAGCCTCCTGGGGAATGAAGTGCCTTGGCCACAGCAGCTCTCTTCCCCGCCCTTTGGGGCACTAGAGGCCATTGTACCGCCGGGACTTGGAGCCTGGCTGTGGGCAATCTGCTCGAGCCTCGTGTCCTCTTGGTTTTAGGTCTTTGGAAAATTCTTCTCCATCGGGCAGAAAAGATCCTTCCTGCAGACAGCAGTGCTGGCCATCCACGACCCCCTACTGCGTGTCAGCCAGGCTGGGCTGGTGCTCGTCTACTCCCTCCTGGGGGAAGCCCAGCAACTGATGGGGGTCACGGTAAGCAGCTGCAATCGACTCAGGAGCTTGGGGTGGGGGCTGGGGCCTCATTCCCATCCAATCGCCATTCGCTGGCCTGGTGGCAAGGAGCCTAGTGGGGACTTCTGGACTTCATGGACTTCTCTTCTTAGGATGTGGTGCTCTGCTATCACTCCTGGGAAGGACAGGAGAGTCCCTTAAGTGCCCTCTGGGAACCTTTCCTGCCCCACAGAGCTGCACCCATTTCCCCATAGCCTAGTGTCCATGTCACCCGAGCCACCATCGAGAGTTACTCCCTTCCCTGGCATCCTGGGAGGCCAAGGACTGACTGGTGATGGCGACTGAGCAGGAAGGGCTGAGGCACATGGGCGTGGGAAGCTGGTCTTGCTGCTGGTAGGGCTGGACCTGCTCCCGAGAGATTGGGAGGATTCAGTCAGCCGGGGCTGCTGACCTGCCCCGTTCCCCAGGCCTGCCATCCTGTGTCTTCAGCTTTTGTCACTGGGGTGACTTGGGGAAAGGTCTCAAGCTCTCCCCATCCCACTTCACTGCTGCCAGAATCCCTCCTGCCCCCCGCTACCCTGCTAGAGACCCCTCCCTGCCCTACCTGGGTGGGAATGGAGGTAGGGGTGGAGGAGAGAGTTCTACGAACTTGAGCGGTGTCCCCAGGTGGGTTGGAGGTGGAACAGCTGTCAGGGGCACGGATGGGGAGGTGGCAGAAGTTCAGCCAACAAGGAGGGGGGTTGGCACTGGAGGTCACTAGAGAGGACAGCAAGCCTCCATCCTGGGGGTCGGGAGGGTGAATCCACCACTCAGACATGAGCAGCTGCTGGGTGGAAATGATGGTGCTGGTTCCAGGTGCCCTTAATCCTCCCTGATCCCTGGGGAGTGTCTCCGTCTCTGACATGTTCTCATTCCCCTGCAGCACGAGGATGTCACAGCCAAGGTCATGTGCCAGCTTCACATCATCAGGCACTTGCACCAGATGCCCGAGGCGCTGCAAGGGCTGTGGCTCGTCTGATGCTCTGAAAAGTTCCCCTCCCTGTTCAGCAAGTCCCGCTCCCTGCTGCAGGTACTGCTCTGTCTCACTGTAAATGGGGGGCTAGTGGAAGAGGAAATGGAGGCCCCTGGCACTCACAGAAATTCTCTCCCCTCTCTGTAGAGCCAGGTCCTTCCCTCGGCCCCCCAAATTCTTTCATCTGGGGCAGGAGCCCTTTCCCTCACACCCATACCCCTCCCCTCTTTCCTTGATCTCACCCCCATCCCATCCTCCGTGCTCCCAGGTAGAGATCTTCCTGCCCCATATGGCGCAGAAGGACCTTTGTGTCAGAGCTACAGACTGTCTGCCCAACTGAATATCAGGAAGCTCCACATTTGAGGAGGTGAGGATGGGACAGAGGCTCAGGGCTAGCTTCATCTCCTGCCCTTTATTCTTCCTTTGGCCCTTCTCTGGGCTCTCAGAGTCTGACATGAAGAGGAGCCTCCTCCCCCCATGTCTTCTAGGCCCTGGGGTGTGTGATAGCCTCCCAGATAGGTGCAGTCAGAAGCTGAACCACCTCAGGGAGCAGTGGGGGCAGGTCCCTGGTCCGAGGAAACCAAGCAGTGGTAGTTCTCAAAGAGGCTGAGAGGGAAGACCCCGCTCCCTCATGGAGGTAAGAACCATTGACTTCTTTGGGCATATGGGTTTCTTGGGGGAGAAATGGGATCTCTGCTGCATAGCCTGGGTGGGAGCTTCCCCCATCCCTGGGACAGAGACATCTCCATCAATGTGCCACCCTTGTTCTTTTCCTAGCAAGAGACTCCCCAGAGAACGCCTCCTCAAACCTGTTCTCCTGGGAGCGTTTCTGGGAGGAGGCTCCCATCCCTCAGTCTCCAACTCCATCATGCAGTCTCTTTCACCTAACATCTCCGCTCTCCAGCTCCACTTCCCGCAGCAGGACAAACGGACCTTCAGCTCCTAGAGAACAGACTCTGACCTCCTTCTGATCAGCAATGGGGTTTCACCATCCCCTCAGCAAACCTGTCAGCTGGGCTGGACTGGATTTGAAGGAGGAGGGTATCTAAGAGGGTGGCTTGGCATATGGCTGCCTAGCCTGGGGCTAGGCCAAATTGATGACCAAGTGAGCCCCACCTGAGAGGAAACAAGGGGAAACAGCAGCAAAAGTACAGAAGCAGAGCGAGCTGTTCAGTCGACGGCCTTGGGCCAAAACCTGGAGTCCAGGGTAGGACTGGATTCTCTCATGGTCCCTAAGGAAGGGGACATAGAAGACCCTAGAAACCCAAGAAGGGCAGGCCGAGCCGAAATCAGGCTGAGAGAGAACTCCCCACGAGAGTGTAAGGCCTTGTTTCTGTTCAAGACATTTTTGGACTTTGGAAGGAGCACGACCCAGGAAGGAGTGGAGTAAAGGCCAGTCACCTGGTTGGAGGGCTGAGTTCCCAGCCAACAAACTGCAAGAGTGAGTATCAGCGGGGTTGCTAGCCCAGCTAGAAAGCGGTGACCCGAGGCCTGGACAGCATCTAGCGGTGAGTGAACTCTGGTACACACCTGCTTCCATTCTGGAAACAGCCTGGTATTGGAGAATGGGTGGGGAGAGCAGGGAGGTGGGAGGGGTTCCTGAGGCTGGGGTGGGGAGGAAGCTGTGGGGCTGGGAGCGGAAGGACATGGCCCAGCTTGTGGGAGGGATCCTGCTGGCTGTGTCTGGAGCCCTGTGTAGCCTCTTCTGTGGGAAGTTCCCATGGGTCAGTGGGGCCTGAAGCTCTCCTGCTCCTTTGGTCTCTTTGGGCTTCACAGGAGATGTCTGGTGAACTGCCCTTGGACTCTGGGCCCAGCACCGCTCAGAAATTATTCGCTACCTTCAGAGAGACAGGGCACAGCTCAGCCTGTTGGGTAGGCTGGAGACTCACACTTCACTCAAACACACAACCCTGAGGTGCTTTGGGAAGCACAGTAACAAAGAAGAGCTTTAAGTGAAACTAAGTAAGAGAAAGAGACAAATTTCAAACAGACAAACAAAACACAACACACTTTGTAGTGACTTAAACTGAATCTTAACAAGTCACAATCTTTGCCTTAGCAGTTTCCAGACTAACATCTCAGCTTTCCTAATAGACCTTCTTTGATGTCCCTGTAGGGTAGAAAACTTCTCTGTCGAATCCTCTGATTTGATTGCTTCGTCTTCTGGTTTCAGACCCTCTGTTCTCCTTCTGGGCTGCCTGGACCCTGACTGTAACATCTCTCTGGCCCAGCCTCTTTACACAGACGTGTGCTGCAGCCAGGCCAGCGCAGGGAGCAGTGGGGACAGATGATCTCATCCTGTCAGACCAAGAAACAAGGGTCCCATTGAGGCTTAGATGGAAGATCCCAGGCATCTCCTGGAGGTAAGAACCATCCACTCTTCCGGGCACTTGGGGCTGTTGCAAGAAAGAGGGGACTCCTGTTCCATAGCCTATTTGTCATCGTGACTGTGTTTTTTTATTCTCAGAGGATGCGGCCGGGACCCTGGAGACTGTTTTGTGCAGGAGGTTTGAGCGGGGAGAGATCACTCACTGTCATGACCCATGGGTCATTAACCCGGGTCTGCAGGGTTCCTGGGAGCAGCCACCCTCCAGCACGCCACCTGGAAGCCTACGAAAAACTGCTTACCTAGGACTGACGAAGTCCAGACCCAGTTTGAGGCTCCTATTGGCAGAGTCCCAGAGCAGCTAATCGGCCCCCAGGACATCCTTAAACCAGCAGCAGGAACAAGAAGCTGTCTGAACACCCGAGCTGCTCCCCGGCTCTGGACCGTGTGTTGCTGTTCCTGCTCCCACTCCCCAGGCTTGATTTCCTGGCATGCGGACTCGGGGTGACTCATCTGACTTGAGGTGCTGAACACAATTTGGTCTTTTGCTTCTGCTCTTCCAGTGTCCTGACCCAGCTCACTCTCGACTCCTGTCTCGTGAGTGTGGACTCTGCCTCTGACCACTAGGTCTGGCTGCCCATGACCCGGCCATGACACTGACTTTTCTGCATTTCCTCCAATGCCCTTTTCTGCTCTCCAGCTCTGCTCTCCCAGCAAGACACACCGATCCCTTGGCTCCCAGAGTCCTGCTTGCCTGCTAGTCAAGGGCTCAGGGGGAGAGCTTGTCTTGCCCCCTCCCCCACCACAGCTGCTTTTCCTCGGGGACTCTCCCTAGCGCAGAAGAGAATCCGTCCTGGCAGCAATTCAGGAAGTCACAGAAGGGACGGTCTGCTCAGCTCCCTCTGCAATGCCACTGCCCGATACCATTACGAGTGGGTGCCCAGTGACTGAGCCGGCAGCTCCTTGAGAGACTGCTGGGGGCAGGGTAGTCGTGTTTCCCGGTGACCGCGGGAAGCCATGCAAAGAGTGCGGCATTGAGGAGACTCTCCTGCTGTCCCAAAGGGTTTCTGTTCTCCTGCACGGTCAGACCGTGGGGCCAGCTGGCAGAATGGGGAAGAGCTGGTTGGTGATGAGTCGGAGGATTCACCATAGAGGTGGCAGCAGCTGCAGATCCTGGAGTCCCTGCGGTCGGGTTACCATGCGTCCGGATTTTCCCGGACATGTCCGGATTTTCCCGGCCATGTCCGGCTTTTTGGGTTTTAAATCGCCCTCCGGGAGGAATTTGTAAAACTCTCCAAAGGGCCAGGATTTCCCTCCCAATGCAGCACTCTGGGGCTGGTGGGGGGGGGAGCTGCGCGCTCTGCGGGGGAATGCGACACTGTGTCTGGCTCCGCACCCCAGACACACTGCTCTGAGCAGCAGGGTATGGGGGGCTGGAGAAGGGGCATGTGGTCCCAAGGGGCAGTCAGAGGACAGGGAGCAGGAGGGGTTGGATGGGTCAGGGGTTCTGGGGGGAGCCTGTCAGGGGGTGGGCATATGGAGAGGTGTCGGGGGAGACAAGGGACAGGGAGCAGGGGGGGTTGGATGGGGCAGAGGTTTGGGGGCAATGTCAGGGGCAGGGAGCAGGGGGGGTTAGATGGGTTGGGGGTTCTGTGAGGGCAGTCAGAGGAAAGGGAGTGGTTGGATAGGTGTGGGAGACCCGGGGGTCTGTCAGGGGGCGGGGGTGCGGATAGGGGGCGGGGCAGTCAGGGGACAGGTAGGGGGGAAGTTCTAGGGGGGCAGTTAGGTTGGGGGGGTCTAAGGAGACAGGGAGAAGGAAGGCTTAGATAGAGAGCAGGGTCCTGGGAGCGGGTGATCAGGGGACAAGGAGCAGCGGGGGTCGGATGGGTTGGCAGTTCTGGGGGCGGGGGGCAGTCAGGGGGCAGGAAGTGGGAGGGAGTAGATAGGGTGCAGGGCTACAACTCCTCCCCCCCCCCCAGGAGCGTCCTCTTTTTTGAAAGTTCAAATATGGTAACCCTACCCTATGGGCCCAGCCTCCATTCCTGAGAGTTCAGGCGAACCTCCCCCTGTTCTCAGGGAGTCTTTGGCTTTCGCGGCTGGGCCTGCCTGCCGAGACAGAGGACTCAGTGTTTCCATCAGGCTGCTCAGTTGCAAATGCAGCCACCCAAAGACGTGAAGAATGGAAGCGAAAGAGCAAAGCTGGACCCTCCGCTGAGCTCCTGCAATCAAGTGAGCTCAGCCTGGGAGAGACGAGGGAAAGCTCCAAGGTGGCTGCAGGGAGCCAGGGGAGGAGAAATAAATAGTTCATGATGAATCCTACGGGCTTTGTCTTGTGTGGTGAAGGGTTTAAAATGGGTCTAGTTACTATCACATTCAACTTTACAATCGCTGTGTCTGATTGAAGGGCAGGTCTGGAAAGGTCAGAGGTCACTCTAGGAGCTTCAAGTCTCAGATTCTGTCCCTATTGCCTCCTTTGACCAGCTGATCTCATCCCAACACCTCCCTCAGGTGGTCGCAGTGGTGAGCTCTTTCCCTCTTTTTCTGGAGTAGCCGCCAGCATGGGGACAGGATACATGTGGCCAAGGAAATGGAGAGGCATGGGGGTCACTTGCAGAGGCATGCAGAGAACTTGCAGAGTTGCCTGTTAATACAGCTCCTATGGGGGAGCATGGTAGGGTACCGTGCACTCAGGGGCACCATTTCAAATTTTGGTGGTGACGGGGAGGATAATTTCACCATGATTCAAAGGGCTACTTCGGCACCTGAAAACTCTAGTGTTTTGGCAGATAACTTAGCAAAGAGCTGACAGGAACACTTGCCAGACTGCTTTCCGGGGAAGACAGGTATAAGAATGGATCTAGGGAATGGTTCTGTATCTCTGAGCTGTTTGGACACTTTCAGGGAACATTCCAGATGCAAGACAGAGATCCCCAAAGTTATCCTGGGTAACCCTGAGAGACTTCTGGAAAACTAGCAGATCCCACATCTCTGCTGTCACTTTGCACTGACAAACTTGGACTGTCCGAACCTGTTCATGTATTTTACCTGCTTTAACCTCTCAATAACTTTCATATATAAAAGAAAGAAAATGAAATAAATGACGTAGTTACACCGATATAGGGTCGTAATGTAAACCCAGCCTCAGAGTTGTCCCATTGAAATGGAATTATTCATAGCAGTCATTAAGGTGAAACATGCACGTAAGTGTTTCCAGGGCCGAGATTAAGGCCACAGCTTATGAGAGGTGCAGACGCAAGAAGAGAAGAGCTGTGCAAAAACTGAAATACCACTTGGAACTTGGCCCAAACAATGCAGCATGACAAATAAACTCATCTTGTTATACAGTAATAGAGCTGGTTCCAAATGGTTTTACACTCACAATGCAACCTTTGAACTGAAAATGCCACTTTGGATTACATTGATCATTTGAAAAAAGTTCCCTTTTTAAAAAAAACATTTTGGATTTCTCTGCCCACTTGAGAGAGAACGTGGAGTTTTTCCCACCAAAACTAAACAAAAATTTGATCATTAAAAACATTTGCAAATAAGTTTGAAGAATATGGGGGAGGGGGGGAAGTGGTTTCTTCTTCAATTTTCATGACCCTCCCCACGCCCGCTATTTTTGACCAGTTCTAATTTTGAATAAATGTCTGTCTGTCCATGAATGATTAATTAGTCTGCTACTGAAACATTTACAAACAAGGGCTCTCATCAGGAGCCCTGAGGTCACATGACGCAGAGAAACACCCAGGCCTGCGGGGTTCACATTCTCAGAGACATAAACCGCCCCAGGACGGGAATGTCACACACAGCACAGCGGGACTGGCCCGGGTTGGTGAGGTGCATGTTTTGCTGTTGCTGGCAAATTGTGCTTTTTTGAGGTGTGTGGGGGGGGAGTTATATTTGAAAGGAGTTCTTCATCCTCTCCCACTCTCAGCCAGGGGTGCCGGAACAGGGGGGACCAGGGCCCACCACTTTTTACTGGCCATAACTGTGAGCGACTGGATGAAGAGGGAGAGAAGGGAGCGGGTGCGGGGGGGCGGGGTTTGGGGACAAGGGGGGGCATGAAGTGGGGGCTCAGGGAGAAAGGCGGCAAGAGGGGGGGCCTCGGAAAGGGGCGGTTTGAGGGGGCCAGGGGTCAAGGAGAAGGGATGGCACAGGGGCTAGGCCACAGTTTGGGTGCCAGCAGCCCCCCCCCCACTTGTAGGAAGCTTTTGCCCATCCTGCCGTCGTCTCAAATAAATTTGTTACAATAAGAAAACTTTGAGCAACAAGGAGACTCAGAGACCCACAATAGAACCGCTAAAATCCTCACCCACCCCTGGAGCTGGGCAAACAGAATTTTCTGGTCACTGGCCATTCCAAAAAAAAAGATGGAAAAAAACTGGTTTCAGGTTGAACAAAACATTTTTCCAAATTTTTGATGAACCAAAAAGCTTTAAAAAAAAAAAAAAAAAAAGACCCAGGAACATTTCAAGGGTTGTAACATTTTGAATTTTTAAAATAAAACTGAAGGACATTTTTAAACAAAAAATTGTTTCAAAGTGAAAAATCAAAATGGTTTGTTTGGAAAGTGTCTAAACGAAATGCTTCGACTTTTTAACAACTGAGGGGAGGGGCTGGACGTGAACAATTCAGCAGAATGGATATGAATTCGCAAACTGCTGAATCTAAAATAGGTTTAGATGAAAAGTTTCGCCCAGTCTAGTCCCCACCATTGAGGGGCATCGTAGGAGGGATCAGCTCTTCTAGCTAGTTCCCCAGCCCAAGTCTGTCTCCATTTAATGGGTCCCTCCCCCCACTCCGGTTTAGGGTTGCCAATTTTAATTGGACGTATTCCTGAAGATTTTATCACATGACATAATCTTTAATTAAAAATTAATCTTTAATTCCTGCAGACTCCCGGTCATCCTGGAGGATTGGCAATGCTACTCCAGTTTCCTGGGCCACACCCGTGTCCCCACCTAATGGATCCCTTCCTCTGGGTTCCTGGGTGCAGTGTCTGTCCTCCATGAGCAGGTCTCCTTCACCATTCTCCAGGGCTGGGTCTCGATTCCTGTTTCTAATTCCCTGGGCCTAGTCCCCATCCCTGTCACATACTGCGGTGAGCTCATATTCCTGTGAATCCTGCAGACTTCCAGGCTGCTGGGAGGGATGAGTCAGCAGCTTCCTGAAGACGAGTCGAGAGTAGGCAAACACTTTCCCTCTACCTTTTCAAAACCCACATAGGTATAGTGAGACCAGGACCCCCACCACCCCCACCACTCTATGCACCATGAGATGATTCCAGGACGCTGGCTCTGAAACAAAAGAGAGAAAGACCCCATGACTAAGGGACTCAATTAAATTATCCCACTGCTTCCATGAGGATCCCAGAAGATGAAGACGTTCCTGGGATACAGGAAGAGCTGAGTTGGGTCCTGTGCACATGGGCAACACTCAGAGCAGCGGGAATGAGATCTCCAGGCTCATTATCCCCATCGGCCAACCTGACGGAGGGAGAAAGGTGAGCCCGGCAAAGCAGCCCCTGTTCCAGAGTCTGGGAACTGGGATTTTTAAGATGCTCCAGGATGGGGTCCCTCAGGTCTTAAGGTTAGAGGGGAAGGTTATGATCATCTACTCCAGTGTCTCCTGAAGCGTGGGGAAGGGCTAGCCATGGTGGGAAAGGTGGGGTTTGAAGACGAGTACATGAAAATGGGGGGGTGGGGTCGCTAACACATTGCTGACGGGTGAGGGGTACGATTGGTTTCTTTGCCTTGAGGAGGGGGCTCAGCTTTTAAAAGTTTTGGGAACAATAATTTAGCTCCCCCACCAGCATCACCCCAGAAGAGCTCTGATGGGATGGCAATGATGCACCCAGAGCCTTCTGCTGGGGTGGGTGCCCACAGGGTGGCAGATTTCAGGGTTAACACCCCACTGAGATGCCTGTTTACCCAGTTCAGGTAAATTGGCGTCACATTAGCTATCCTCTAGTCATTGGGTACAGAAGCGGATTTCAATGATAGGTTACAGACTACAGTTAGTAGTCCTGCAATTTCACATTTGAGTTCCTGGTCCTGGTGACTTGTTACTGTTTAGTTTCTCAATTTGTTCCAAAACCTCCTCTAATGACACCTCCATCTGGGACAGTTCCTCAGATTTGTCACCTAAAAAGGACAGCTGAGGTTTGGGAATCTCCCTCACACGCTCAGCCATAAAGACTGCTGCAAAGAATTCATTTAGTTTCTCTGCAATGGCATAGTGCCAGCTGCGGTGTGGACAGACCCCAAACAGGCCTGCTAACAGATGGGCTCATGATGCAATCACAAAGACAGACTGCTGCCGACATCAGGGCATCCTTGCTGGAATATGTGAAAATATATGACTGGGATCAAACAACAGGTCATCAACTGACTTGTTTTCTAAGCCTCCTCTGGGCACATTTTCCAGCTTCCCATCAATCGCAAAGGGCTTTTTTAAAAATGCCATTCAGCTGTAAGTACCTAAGACTGGTCACACTGGGTCAGATCAATGGCCCATCTAGCCCAGTGTCCTTTCCTCCGATACTGGCCAGCGATAGGTGCTTCCCATCAATCGCAAAGGGCTTTTTTAAAAACACCATTCAGCTGTAAGTACATAAGACTGGCCACATGGGTCAGACCAATGGTCCATCTAGCCCAGTGTCCTGTCCTCCGATACTGGCCAGCGGTAGGTGCTTCCGAGGGAATGAACAGAACAGGGTCAGTATCGAGTGATCCATCCCATTCACTCCCAGCTTCTGGCAGTCAGATGTCTATGGACACTCAGAGCATGGGGTTGCATCCCTGACCATCCTGGCTGATAGGAACTGGTCGAGCTATCCTCTGTGAACTTGTCTACTTCTTGTTTGAACAGAGTTATACTCTTGGCCTTCACAACATCCCCTGGCAACAAGCTCCACAGGTTGACTGTGTTGTGTGAAGCAATACTTCCTTTTGTTTGTGTCAGACCTGCTGCCTATTCATTTAATTGTGTGACCGCTAGGTCTTGCGTTACGTGAAGGCATAAATAACATTTCCCTCTTCACTTTCTTGACCCCACTCATGATTTTATAGACCTCCTATATCCCCCCCTTAGTCGTCTCCCCTCATATGGAAGCTGTTCCATATCTCTAATCATATGGAGATAGTTGAAAACCCCCATTATTATTGGGTTTTCTGCTTTTGTAGCCTCTCTAATCTCGGTGAATTTCACAGTCACCATCCTGGTCAGTAGTATATTCCTGCTGCTAGATTCTTATTCTTCAAGTGTGGAATTCCTATTCTTAGAGATGCTAGGATACAGTTGGGTTCGTTTAAGATTTTTACTGTTCTTTACTCTATGCTTTCCTGGACACGTGGTGCCCCTCCCCCGCCAGCGTGACCTAATCTGCCGTTCTTTCAGTGCTGATGGTCCAGGGTCAAACCCTGCTAACGGCTCAACTGGGGTTTGGTTATTTGATCCCACCCAGATCCCACTGAAATCCCTCTTGGGATGTCGTCTGGGCCATCTCTACTGTACCCCACTTCTCATGGCAGCCCCAGGCACTCAGCATTTGTGACTATCAGATGTGCATCTTTAACGCAGATGGCCCCACTAAAGCCAGACAGATCTGAAAGCTTTGGCCAGTCTCCCAGCAGACAACACTTGCTTCCACCCATCACTAATACACAGAGTACATAGCACTGACTGGTGCGTCGGCCTGAACTCGCTATCTCAGACGCCAGGGACCCAAAGCCCTGGGAATTCACAGAGGACTTACAGGTTGTTGAATTTGGTGCCATTGGCCCATTTCCAGAGCTGCCCAGGGTCCCTCTGGAGGCCAATCCAGTAGTCAAATCTGCCTTTATAGCACAGCACGAAAGCCTCAAAACAGCAGAGGGAGAGGTGGGTTCAGAGCACAGGCTCTGTGCACCAGAGAATCACAGGGATACACTGAAGGGCTCTGTTTTCAGGGAAGGGCTGGGGATTTTCGCCTCCCTCTTGCCCAGCTCTTTGTAATTCAGTATTAACTTTCCTATCCCAAACCTCGCCTCGCCTTACAGAACAGCTGAGCTCCCCTCCCCATCACAGGGGAAGGGGAAGGAAAGAGCCCAGCTGATCTCAATAAGGGATGCTGGGAAGGGCCAGGGATGGGAGAAGAGCCACCAACTCCTCAGCCAGAAGGGGCCAGGGCTAAGAGGAGCCCCCCATCCTCATCTGGCTACCCAAGAGCACTGGCTCTTCAAGTCAATCTGGGATCTCAGTACCCCTTTGGCCCCATGCCACCCAGAAGACACTCAAGCCAGCCTAGCCTGAGAGAGGGGCGGTCTCCTTTTGAGAGGGCTGACAGCGAGTGATCCCCGCAGTCAGACACGGACACTAGAGGTGCCCCGAGCCAGCCAGCCAGGCCTGGCATTCAGCAACTGGAAGCTCATTTACTCAGAGCTGCTCCTCGAGCCCAGGTTCTCCTGCAGCAGCTGCTGAGCCAAGACCAGAACGTTGCAATTCGAGCATCTCTCACCATTTCCTGCTCACTGTTGATCTCAGCCAGGGAGGCGCTGAGCGCAGAGCAGTAGGTCAGGCTGTAGATCCAGTTCCTTTCGGCCTCAGAGAAATAGTAGCATTTCCCTTGGTATGCGATACAGCAACGGGCCCCGGTTCAGCTGACGGAAGCTTAGGTCTCCACACTGAGAATGAGACAGCGACACATGGTGTGAGCGAGACCCGCCACCCGCCAACGAGGAGAACAGGGGGAGATCAGCCCCTGCGCCCCAGGCTTCTGAGATCCCTCGAACCAGGGTGGGTACTGAAAGGCTGTGAGGGAGCCAGGAGGACGCTGGGAATCCAACCCCAGAGGGGGGTTATCTGACTCTGCTCTCCCTCTCTTGGGTTCACATTCAACAGGAATGCAGCTGACAAGCAGCTCATGCCATGAAGCCCAGGACAGAGAGCTGGGCCCAAGCTCAGTGTTACAACACGGGGTGGGCAGAGAGCCACATAGGGAGGGGACAGTTACCAGGGGGCCAGCAGGGGGGCAATAATTAATGGGTAGGAGATTAACTTCAACATGATTTGCCAGGTCTAGTACCCCAAGGAGTTCTGCTAGCCTGGACTGCTGCCCCCTCCCCCTGCTCTGCGCTTTGCTTCCCTGGAGAGGCAGGTTGAGATGAAGACGGGAACAAATTCCCTTTCCTTCAGGAGACCGAACGCCCGCTGCCCGGCCTGTCCAGCGCAGCCAGCCAGGTTCACGGTCACCACAAACAGCTGCCATCTGCGCTCGCACACGCTGTCTGTGCAGGCGGGGACGTCAACAGCGAGACGAGACCCTGCCCTGCCGAGGTCACCAATGGGTGGGTTTCACACTGCGTTAAGGGAGGTGTCGGTACTGCGTTCCACGGCTCCTTTCAGTGACACGCCAGCAGCTGCCCAGCACTGGGCACCACCCGGGGATGCAGGAAGGCCAGGCTGGCACCTCAGGGCGACACGCTGCAGGCAGAGGGCCCAGCTCATTGCTGCCCTGCACCGTCAATCACCCCCACTCTGCATGGCTATCAGTGACCATGCCTGGGGCCCGGCAACAGTGACTTGGACCCAAAGTGCTCAGAGATGGGCCGGGGGGAGCTAATTTCAGTCCCGACACAGAGAGTGCCCAGGTGCAGGGGTCTGGGAGGGAGCAGGAGGAGGGTCTTGGAGGAACATCCCCCAGGAATCCTCTGTCTCAGGGGCAGAAGCCAGACAGGCCAGGAGGAGAGACTGACTGTGGTGGCTCCAGGGGGAATGGGATGTGCAGAGAGGGGGAAGGGAAGGGTGAGAACTCACCTGCCAGGACAATGATGAGAACTAAGAACATGGTTGCGAGGGCGACTGCGAGCACAATTGTACATTTCTTGTAGTTATATTTCCTGCAGTTAGGACAAGGATCTGAAACAGAAAGACCCGTCAGGCAGGGCCGCGAGGACACGTCTCCCCCACGGCACCAGGGCTGGAGCTGCCTTAGAACAGTGGTTCTCACCCACCGGTTCGTGTACCCTTGGGGGTAAGCAGAGGTCTTCCACGGGGCACATCAACTCATCGAGAGATTTGCCTCATGTTACGACAGGCAACATAAAAAGCACTAAGTCAGTACAAGCTAAAATTTCATACAGACAATGACTCGTTTATACTGCTCGATAGACTATACATGGAAAGGTACAGCGTTGATAGTCCAATTGATCTATTTCATAATTAAATACGCAACAATGAGAGAGTCAGCAATTTTTCCGGAATAGTGGCTGTGACACTTTTGTATTTTTATGTCCGATTTTGGAAGCAAGTAGTTTTTTTAAGTGAGATGAAACTTAGCAGAGTGCAAGACAAATCAGCCTCCTGACAGGGCGACAGTCGTCTGGAAAGGCTGAGAACCACTGAACTCAAACATGCACCGTTCTGTCGATTGCTCCTTCCATCAGATGCTCTGGGAGAGGAGCCCGGAGGGTCAGGCAGGCTGGGGCTGGCAGAACAGCCCCTCCTTCCCCTCAGCCCAGTGCCCTCCCCTGGGCACTCCCAGCCAGGCTGCCAGGAGGCCTGGTGAGCTCAGGGGCACAGAGATAAGGACCCGCATGTCCTGGTGGCAGTTGCTCCAACTGCCCCCCCACCATCCCCACCCCCATTCTGCCCCCTGCCGAGCGCTGGCTGGGCCCACACTGCCGAGTGCCCCTGTCCCCACACACTGGGGTCTCACACTGGCCATACACAGCAGAAGGGGGGAGAACGAACCAGGCCGAGATGGGCCAGGGCTGTCACAGGGGGTCTGACACACCCAGCCCAGGAGGGCCCTGAACAGCCCCACGGCCACCGCTGTGTCTGCCAGACAGCAGCTGTGAGCCAGGGATCAGTGCCCTGAGAGCCCCTGGGGGTGATCCAGTCCCTGCTGCCCACAGACGGGGGGTTGCTGGGCACTCGCTGCTGCCACTGAGAGCCTGGCCCCATGTGGGGCAGCCTCAGTGTCTCTCTCCAGCCTGTTCCCAGGCAGCGACACCCCATTACCTGGCTCCCCTCCAGTCTCCAGGTGTCCATTGCACTCAACAGGCCACTCCTGCAGCGGCTCTTCGCTCCCAGCAGGTCCAGCTGCTGGCCCCCCCATTGTCTCTCTCAGCCACACTCAGGCCGCACACTCTGCTGGAGACGCTGGGCTGGGGTCAGCTCCTCTCTGTGACTGGGTCCGATTCAGCAGCAGCGAAGCAGAGCTGGGGCCGGGGTCCTGGCCCTGGCTCCCCGCACATCCTGCTCCGGACTCTCCGGCCGATCTGAAAGTCGAGACGGACCCAGCAGGACAGGTCAGTGTGGGGGGAGGGGCACGATTTGTGGTTTCTCGTTCCCTGCCCAACAGCCCAACCCCCAGCCAGAGGCGGTGCCAGGATGATTGAACCCCCTTAAACGCCATCGGCCCCTCCATCCCCCAGGGCTTCAGAGACCTGATCTGCTAGGGACCCCACCCGCCGCGCACCACCCCCGCGTGACAGGCACCCAGCTGGGGTTGACAGGAGGAAAAAGCCCTCCCTCCCCACACATACCTCCTGCAATCGAGAGCAAGTCGAGAATCCTAGCAGGAGTGGGGAGTTGGTGGGCAGGGGGAGAGAACCAGGATGGATTGAGTAAAATCAAGGCAATTAAATCACCAAGTCCAACGCCTCAATTGAAATGATCAATTTTAATCAACTTATCAATTTACACTTCAGTAATTTTCTAAGGCCAAGTGCCCACCCAGTGGGCGACAGAACCATTAAAACTTCATGTTCAAAACTTCCCCCACAGGGGGGTGGGGAGGGGCGGGGAAATTGTGGGAGTGGCCCTTTCCTTCCCCCTTTTTCATTGGGAACGCAGGCAGGGGCAGGATGCCTGTGGGAAGCCCAGCCTGGGGCCTCCCAACATTGCGGGGGACAGGGGGCAACAGTGCGCTGATGCCCCGCCCCCCCCCCAGCTTGGGGCCATGGGAGGGGAAGGACCCAGGTAGCTCCATGCTGCACACAGGTGCCCCATCCCCAGCGAGCAGAGCAGAGGGGTGGGGAGAGCCACCAGACACCTAAGACAGGCCCTGCCCCCAGAGGAGAAGAAAGGGGGAAAAAGAGAGCCCCCCCAGTCCAGAGAGGAGAAAAAGGGAGGGGAGGCACCCCCCCCCCGCAGCCCGGAGAGTAGAGGAAGAGAGGACAGACGGCCCCCCCAGCCCAGAGAGGGAGAAAGGGGGGGGACAGAGGCGGGGGGGGTGAGACATGAGAGAGGACCCCCCCCACACTCAGAGAGAGGGAGGGGAAAGGGGGGAGTGGGGGAATAGAGAGCCCCCCCAGTCCGGAGAGGGGGAATGGAGACGATGCCCAGCCCACGAGTCGGGGTAAGGATGGAGGAGGGTTCGGGGGGGTTCCAGCCCCTGCCCCCCCCGTCCGGCGCTCCCCCCACGAGCCCAGCAGGGGTTGCACGTGTCTCACCGGCTCAGCAGCGACTGTCCGCGCCTGGAGCCTCCCCGTCCTCTGCGAGGCTCCACCCCTGCTCTCCGGGGCCCTTTAAAGCCTCGCGCAGACTCCACCCCCGCCCCGCCCATCCTGGCGCTTGTGGCCAATGGAGAGAGAGAGAGAGAGAGGGGCGGCCGGAGATGAGTTTGTCCCGCAACCCTGCAACCCGCCCAGCAGGGGGAGTTTAAACCTCGGTCACATTTTACTGGAATTCATTAGCCAGCTGCCGGCTTCCACTGAGAATTCCCTCCCCTCCCCCTCCCCCTCCCCCTCTCCGGGCTGGGGGGGGGAGGCCTCTGTCCCCTGCCCCTCCCCCTCTCCGGGCTGGCGGGGGGGAGGCCTCCATCCCCTCCCCCTCCCCCTCTCCGGGCTGGTGGGGGGGAGGCCTCCATCCCCTCTCCCTCCCGCTCCCTCTCCCTCTCTCCGGGCTGGGGGGGGAGGCCTCCATCCCCTCTCCCTCCCCTCCCCCTCTCCGGGCTGGGGGCGGGAGGCCTCCGTCCCCTCTCCCTCTCCCTGTCCCTTCCCCTTCCTGGCTGATGGGGGGAGGCCTCCGTCCCCTCTCCCTCTCTCTCCCCTCCCCCCTCCAGGCTGGGGGGTGGGGTCTCCGTCCCCTCTCCCTCCCTCTTCCCCTCTCCAGGCTCGGGGGGTGTCCTGGAGTCCCTGGGCGATGCTCTGGAGCTGCTCCCCATGAAGCCAGGCAGGACTCTGGGGCAGTCTCCTCTCTGGGAGCAGCCTGTCTGCAGGACACCCAGCTCACCCGGCTCCACCTTCCTGGGTCGGAGCATTCAGCATCCTCTGCCCCTCCGTGCGCTTCCCCCAGCGAGTCCGCTCAGGCGGGGTCTTGGGGAAGCCAGAGGGTCCTGCCCCCCAACTCCACAGTCAGATGGGACTCAGCCAGCCAGTAAAACAGAAGGTTTATTAGATGCAGGAACATGGTCTAACACAGAGCTTTCAGGTGCAGAGAACAGGACCCCTCAGCTGGGTCCATTTTGGGGGGCAGTGAGCCAGAGAACCCCGTCTGCACTTCACTCCATGTCCCCAGCCAGCCCCAAACTGACTCCCCCTCCAGCCCCTCCTCCTCTGGGCTTTGTCCCTTTCCCGGGCCAGGAGGTCACCCGATTCCTTTGTTCTTCAACCCTTTAGCTCTCATCTTGCAGGGGGGAAGGGCTCAGGCCATCAGTGGCCAGGAAACAGGGTGTTGGCCATTGTCTGCGTCCAGACCCCTGCCCACACCTGCCCTCTAGGGCTCTGCAAAGATCATACACCCTTCTCCCACCCTCTAGATACTTAAGAACTGCTTAGGGGAAACTGAGGCACCCCCACACTCTTCAGAGGAAACATTAAGAACAGTCCCACTTCGTCACATCTCTCCCCCCTTCGAGATCGAACTGAGCGGGGTCACTTTAGCTGGTGACCTGGGGAACTTCGAAGCCACCAATGTTCCCATGGATGCCCCAGCATCTCTCCCGTTCCTTGGTGGGATTTACCCCAGAGCCTTCCAGTTTCAGGCCCTCCCTTAGGTCGGGGGTGGTCGATAGCACTCGCAGGCCACATGTGGGAAGGTTTATGCGGCCTGTGCCCTTTGGCCACCCCAAAACCCCCGGGGGTCAAACTGGAATCGGGTCTTCTCCCAGCGCTCCAGTCTGGAGGCCTGCAATTCGGGCTCTCTTGGTTAAGAGCCCCCCTCTTGACCTGGGCCACATACCGTTCACTGACACAACTCGCATGGAGACATTCCTTTCTCAACAACCTTGTCTCCCCAACAAGCTGGCCAAACACAGCCACTTGGTTAGAGGACTGTTTAACTTTCTTAACAGCTTTCACTCCATCTGAGACCTTCTCAAAGCTCTCCACCCTGGATCTTTCAACAGGAAAGTCAGTGGCTTCATTCACAACAGAACATTTCTGGCTGTTAGGAACGGAGACTTTCTTGCTTAAATCACTTTCACACCCTTCAGTGGCAGTAAACTCCTTGCAAAGACTCCATGAGGATTCCTTTCCCTAGGGCTTGTCTCTGCGACAATTCACCCCTCACAGAAATTCTGCCTTTACCCTCTCCACCGAGGGCTTGCTCTAGAGGAACACTTTCCTGAGCAACAACAGACTCTTTCTGGGTCTCACTTACGTCCAGAATCACCTCTGGCCCATCAGGCGGATTCCTACCCAATCCCCTTTCAGGCAAACTGACAGGCTTCCTAGATAAAAGGTCAGAAGCATTCTCCTTCCCTTTGCCACACACTAGGAACAGGCAAAACACAAGCAGCAGACTTGTCTGGGCTCTGGGATTTTACAGAGACACTGACTGGATGCGACCTAGTTACAGGGCCATTCTCCCGAGCAGATCCAAACTTAGGACCCTTCCCTTCCTGGGCTTTAGCTGAATCCAGAACCAGCTCTGAGACGACTGCATGACCCTCAACCATCACAGGCTGAAAGGCCCCTTCTGTCTGCTCCACAGACAAAGAAGAGCCGGACACACTTTCTCCTTTCCCAGACCCACAGCTTGGGATCTCTTTCCCCTTGTCCCAGCACACAAGGCTGGTCACAGACAACTGCTTGGAGATCAGGGTAGCTCTCTCCCTAGGCAAGTCAATACCCCTGACAGACACAGGCATGTTTCCTTCACTGTCACAATTCTCCACCCAGCTAACAGGTAAGGTCCAGGGACACTCATCTTCCACTCTCCTCGTCTTCCCACCCTGATGACTAGACAAAGCCATCAGCTCACAAGGCTGCCTAGGCTCATCCAGACTTTCCTTACCAAGCACCTTGCCACTCCCAACAGATGCCCTGCCCTGCCTGTGTCTCCCCTCACTCAGCTGGGGTCTCAGCTTCCACTGTGCTCAGCACTGCCCTTACTGTCCCAGTGGGGATAGGCAGCAAGCTCGCTGCTTTCCTCACTGCATCAGAGCCAGTGTGAGCCCCCTCTCCGGTGTGCAAGGGGGTGGGGAGCATCTCTCTGTCCCACCCAGCCCCAGGGGGCTGGTTACAGGCAGGCAGGTAGCCTGAGCCTAGCAGCTCCTCCCTGCTGCCAGCCAGGTCATCTGCATTTTCACTGACCATTTCCCTCTCCGCCGATTGGTTCCCTGCATTCAAATTCAAACCCTTGGCAGTTACAGGAACAGGGCCTGGATCCTGTCCCAAAGAGACACAGTCACCCCATAACAGGGTCTCACAGCTGATATCCTGGAGAACGCCAACGGCCAGCCAGCCCGACCCCTCCTGGGTCTGCACAGGGATCTGGGCCATAGGCAGGGTGAGGGGCTTCATCCCTGGGACCCTCACCCAGCCCCTCAGCATCTGAGGCTGCACTACCCAGGGCCTGACAACAGTTCTCTCTGTCCCAGGACCTCGCCGTCCCAGGAATGTCTCCCCATTGACCGTCACCTTCCGCTCCCACTGGAGGTCTGAGGGGCCTGGCCCCAGGAAACTTCACAGAGACATATAGGTTGGGGTCAGGAGTGGGAGCCTGTCCACCTCCCCACCCATCTGGCTGACGGAGTCTACGGCCTTGGGACCCAGCAAGGGAGCTAGACACTGGGGCTTTTCCGCAGGGTCCCCCTGGTTCAAATCGCCAGCCTGCTCAAAGGCAGTGAGGTGGGCATCCACATCCCCCCCTCCTTAACCAGGGGCAGCAATTTAGTCTTGAGGCTCCCTGTGGAGCTGGCACCCCAGGGTCTATCCCCACTCACCCCTGGGAGGCCTAGGCCTCTCCGCTCCCCCACCGCCAGTTCATGCTGCTGCTGCTTCTGCAGCTCTTTCTCGGGCTCTCGCTGTCTCTCACGGTCCTCTTGCTCTCTCAGACTCAGCTCCAATCCCATCCTTCTCCGATCCCCTGATGGGGAACCCGATCGTGAAGAGCCTCGTCTGGTCGGGGACAGGAGTCTTGGCGATGCCTAGCTACCTCTCCAGCTGCTCCCAGATACTGCTTTAGCTCCATTTGGGGTCAGGAATCTGTCCCTTAGAGCGGTCATCCTCCTCCAGCTGCACGATTAACTGTGCTTTGGTGAACTTTCCAATGCTCAACCCCCTCTTTCTGCACAGGGTTACAATGTCCTTCTTAAGGAGACGGTGACAGGCCATCACTCCGCTCTTCCCAAGTTGTTGCGGACTCACAGGCCTGTGTGCTCTCAGCTCCCCACGGTTTCCAGGGAGAACCCCTGATGTGCCAGCCCTTCTCGAGGTCACCACCTCTTTGCCAGGGTCGAGCTGCAGACTCCTCCGCCCCTTGGACCGCTCGCTGCAATTCCCAGGGGAACCCTGTTACTGCAAAAGTCCTTCTCTCTCCCAGGGCCAAGCCACAGGCTCCTCCGCCACTGAGACTGCTCACCACAGTCCCCAGGGGGACCCCATTACTGCACAGACCTTCTCGCTGGTCACACACTCCCAGGGGTTAACCGCCCCCTGAAACCGCTCCTCTCTGAGCCTTCAGCACACCTGGTCCTCGTCAATCCCCCTTTGTGTTACTGCTCCTCAGTCACTTAGTGCAGGAAGTGCCATCCATGGGGTGCAGTACATCCCACTGCTGCCACCAGTTCTCACGGAGTCCCTGGGCGACGCTCTGGAACTGCTCCCTATGAAGCCAGTCAGGACTCTGGGGAAGTCTCCTTTCTGTGAGCAGACTGTCTGCAGGACACACAGCTCACACAGCTTCCACCTTCCTGGGACTGACCTCGGAGCATTTAGCATCCTCTCTGCCCCTCCCGGCGCTTCCCACAGCGAGTCCACCCAGGCGGGGTCCTGGGGAAGCCAAAAGGTCCTGCCCCCCAACTCCGCAGTCAGACATGACTCTCAGCCAACCAGTAAAACAGAGGTTTATTAGATGACAGGAACATGGTCTAAAACAGAGCTTGTAGGTGCAGAGAACGGGACCCCTCAGCTGGGTCCATTTTGGGGGGCAGTGAACCAGACAACCACGGCTGCCCTTCACTCCACTCCCCAGCAGCCCCAAACTGGAACTCCCTCCAGCCCCTCCTCCTCTGTCCCTTTCCCGGGCCAGGAGGTCACCTGATTCCTTTGTTCTCCCACCCTTTAGCTCTCATCTTGCAGGGGGGAAGGGCCCGGGCCATTAGTTGCCAGGAAACAGGGTGTCGGCCATTCTCTCTGTCCAGACCCCTGCACACACCTGCCCTCTAGGGCTCTGCACTGATCATACACCCTTATCCCACCACCTAGATACTTAAGAACTGCCCAGGGGAAACTGAGGCACCCCCACACTATTCAGAGGAAACATTAAGAACAGTCCCACTTCGTCACAGTTGCCTCACTCTGAATGTCACTGATCCCCCAGTTTAGAATGCGTCTCCCTGGCCGCTTCTCCTGCTAATTTGAACCTCAGGGAACACATCAAAGCTCTCTCCTGTCCCCCACAGCTGCTGGGTTTGGGCCACTGCCAGGGCCCTCTACACCGGGGTTAACATCTGGATCCTGGCCAAGCTGGTTCTAGCCCATGTGGCCAACCCCCAGTGACCAAAAATCACAAGTCAGAGCCCCCCAAAACCATCAGATTGGCTTAAACAAGATGAGATTTTGAAAACAACTTTGGGTTCTGTTCTTGATCTCCTGGTGGTGGAGCCTTTAGGGGTCACCTTTTCAAGCTTTTCTCCCCATCCAGGAGGGCTAGAACAAGAAAAACTTCTGACAAAAATGGCCAACCCCGCCAAAATCTTCTACCAGAATCAGAAAAAATTAGTCCAGAATGATTGAAAACAGAACAATTTTTGGTTTTTGAATTTTCCAGGAAGACAGTGAATGTTTTTTTATTAAAGCCGACACTTTCCAGAAAAAGTTGCCTTTAATCAAACACCCAATTTTTCCTAAAAAAAAAAAAAAAAAGTCAATGGAACCATTTCAGTCCACTCGTTACAGCTGCTCTGAAATCCCCCATCTCACCCACCCCAGTTCCCACAACCTCCCCCCCCCGCCCAACTCCAGCCCCTGCACCCATTGCACACACAGCTGTGCCCCCTGCCTGGCCATAGGGCCCCTTCCCTGTCCCCCCCAAGAGCAGCTGCAGCAGATCCCAATCAGGGGATCCACACAGGGACCAGCCAGCTGCACCTGCTGCCACTCAGCCCTGCATGGTCTGCGTTTAGCCTCTCCCCGTCCCGGGCAGAGAAGTGCGGTACCTGGGGCTGTGTCAGGCCCATCCCTGCCATGAAGATGCCCTGTGGGCTGCGGTGCCCCGGCAGAGGGAGAAGCTGCTGGATCCACCTGGGCTCCAGGCAAGCGCTGGGTTGGGATCAGGCCCCTCTGGGGTGGCTGGGCAGCTGGTTTGCAGGGCTGGTCACCTCCTGGCCCCATGCAGATTGTCTGAACGTGGCAAGCTTCTCTCTAAGGGGAGCTCGGACAGTTCCTCCCAGACCTGTCAGTCAAGACATTGCCTTCTTTGTTTAGAACCAGTTGTGGGGTCCCCGTAACAGGATTCCCCCCTTATATCCCCTCACCAGGCCCTGGAGGGACCAGATAGAGGGATCTCACTTCAGTCCTTGGCCCTGGCCTGGTGAAATCCCTCAGGCACGTGGTGACATTCACTCGTGTTCATCCAGTCCCCACTTACAGGATTGTGACCAGTGGTGTCTCTCCCAAGCACCCCTGTCCCCATGCCACCCCAATGGGCTCCGGAGCTGTTGCCCCTCCATTCCCCACCCAGTTCTCTGGCTTCATACCCTCGCCCATGCTCCTGGTGTCACGCCCCACAATCTGATTGGCTGAGAATTCATTCCCAGTGCTTCCAGCCCAGGGTCCTTGTCACTCCCTTCCCCCTACCCAGCCTGGGACAGGGGCAGCAGCTACCCCTGCAGCCCCACCAGCCGGAGCAAAAAGGAGAACAGGAGACGCAAAAGCGTGTGCGTCTCCTTTTAGGGTTGTGCCTCCAGCCCAAGAACCAAATGGATTATCCAGTGGTTCTCAAACTTTTGTCCTGGTGACCCCTTCCACACAGCAAGCCTCTGAGTGCAACTCCCCCACCCCCGTTATCAATTAAAAACCACTTTAATATATTTAACACTGTTATAATGGTTGGAGATGAAGCAGGGTTTGGGGGTGGAGGCTGACAGCTCATGACCCCCACATAATAACCTCACGACCCCCAGTTTGAGGACCCCGGACTACACTGAGCATGCACAGACAGAGAGCCAGAGGGTTGAAAGGCCGCTGGGATGGACAAGACTTGTGGGGCTCTGAGAGACTGTCCCCCCCGCCACCCCGCAGCAGTGTGAATTCAGCTCCAACCAGGGGCAGGAATCTGAAATCAGTTAAACAGCAGAGACTTCATGCAGGCAGAGGTCCGGCTTGCCGGGCAGGGACAGCTCCTTCCCTTCCAGAACGTGGGCATCAGCAAAACTCAAGCACCAGAAACCTGGGAATTAGAGGCGAGGGACAGAGGGCCCCCCGCCGCCCCAGCGCGGAGAGGGGGAGGGAGTCCCTTAGGGGGAGCGGCCAACGAGTCGGGTTCAGGCGGGGGGGGAGGGTTCAGGGGGGTTCCAGCCCCTGCCCCCCCGTGTCCCGGCGTTCCCCCCATGAGCCCAGCGCGGGTTGCACATTTCTCACCGGCTCAGCAGCGACCGTCCGCGCCCGGAGCCTGCCCAGCCTCAGCGGCCTCCGCCCGGCTGCGCTTTAAACCTCGCGGTGACTCCGCCCCACGACCCGCCCATTTTTGGCGCTCTTGGCCAATGGAGAGAGAGAGAGAGGAGCCTTATTAGCATAAATGCAAGGAGGCTCGTTGGTTGACATTTGGACATGATGTCAAGTGAACTGTGGTTAGCTTGGCACCTTTGGAAACCGCAGGCTGCAAAGACTCTTATCCAACTGGTGTTACATATGGTGTTTCCCAGAATCAGCCCGACCAATGGCACAAAAAACAAAAGCTTGAGACGAACCTCTGTCCCCTCCCCCTCCCCCTCCCCGGGCTGGGGGGGGGCCTCCATCCCCCCTCCCTCTCCCTCCTCCTCCCCCTCCCCGGGCTGGGGGGGGCCTCCGTCCCCCCTCCCTCTCCCTCTCCCTCTGCCTCCCCGGGCTGGGGGGGCCTCCTTCCCCCGTCCTCTCCCTCCCCCTCCTCCTCCCTGGGCTGGGGGGCCCTCCATCCCCTCTCCCTCTCCCTCCCCCTCCCCCTCTCCGGGCTTGGGTGGAGGCTCCGTCCCCCCTCCCTCTCCCTCCCCTTCCCCGGGCTGGGGGGGGGCCTCTGTCCCCCCTCCCTCTCCCTCCCCCTCCCCGGGCTGGGGGGGGGCCTCTGTCCCCTCTCCCTCTCCCTCCCCCTCCCCGGGCTGGGGGGAGCCTCCATCCCCCCTCCCCCTCCCCAGCTGGGGTCCTCCGTCCCCTCTCCCTCCCCCTTCCCCTCTCCGGTCTGGGGCGGGGGCTCCGTCCCCCCTCCCTCCCCCTCCCCGGGCTTGGGGGGGCCTCCGTCCCCTCTACCTCCCCCTCCCCCTCCCTGGGCTCAGGGGGGTCCTCCGTCCCCCCTTCCTCTCCCTCCCCCTCCCCGAGCTCGCGGGGGGGCCTCCGTCCCCTCTCCCTCCCCCTCCCCGTCTCCGGCCTGGGGTGGGGGCTCCGTTCCCTCTCCCTTCCCCTCCCCCTCCCCGGGCTTGGGGGGGCCTCCGTCCCCTCCCCCTCCCCCTCCCCGTCTCCAGGCTGGGGTGGGGGCTCCGTTCCCTCTCCCTTCCCCTCCCCCCCTCCGGGCTGGGGGGGGCCTCTGTTCCCTCTCCCTCCCCCTCCCCCTCCCTCTCCCCCTCTCTAGGCTGGGGGGGGCACCGTCTGTCACGGAGTGTGGGGGAGTCCAGGCCCTGCACCCCTCTTCCTGGGATTCACTGAGACTCTCAGCCAGCCAGTAAAACAGAAGGTTTATTGTACAACAGGAACACAGTCCAAAACAGAGCTTGTGGGGACACCCAGGACCCCTCAGTCAAGTCCTTCTGGGGGAGCAGAGTCCTGGGGTTCCCTGCGTTCCTCCACCCAGCCCCAAACTGAAACTAAACCCCCCCAGCAGGCTCCCTTCCGCAGCCTGTCTTCACATTCCTGGGCAGAGGTGTCACCTCCCCCTCCCCCTCCTGGCTCAGGTGACAGGCTCTCAGGTCTCCCACCCCCAGGGCACATTCCCAGGTCAACACTCTCCTCTCCCTGCTGCCTCACATTCTCACAGTAACACCCATTGTTTCATGTTCTCTGTGTATATAAAATCTCCCCACTGTATTTTCCACTGCATGCATCTGATGAATTGAGCTGTAGCTCACGAAAGCTTACGCTCAAATAAATTTGTTTGTCTCTAAGGTGCCACAAGTCCTCCTTTTCTTTTTGCGGATACAGACTAACACGGCTGCTATTCTGAAACCTGTCATTAATTTCATTTGGTGACCCTTAGTTCTTGTGTTATGAGATGGAGTAAATAACACTTCCTGATTTACTTTCTCCACACGTGTCATGATTTTATACACCTCTATCTTATCCCCCATTAGTTGTCTCTTTTCCAAGCTGAAAAGTCCCAGTCTTATTAATCTCTCCTCACATGGAAGCTGTTCCATACCCCTAATAATTTTTGTTGCCCTTTTCTGAACCTTTTCCAATTCCAATATATCTTTTTGGAGATGGGGCGACCACATCTGCACGCAGTATTCAAGATGTGGGCGTACCATGGATTTCTATAGAGGCTGTGGTCTCAACACCCCAGTAACCTAACCAGTGTCAAGTTGGTTTTAGGTTTCCCAGCACAGGAGAGGTTTTGAGGGGCGATTTGAAAGAGGGCAATGCGAAGGCTTTGCAAATGTTGACGGGGAGCTCCTGCTAGGGGTGATAGCGAATGAGAGAGGCCAGGTAGGGTGTGGATTGTGAAGACAAGGTTATACATCGATCTACGGCACTTCGGTCCCCCGCACCCCATCACTGTAGTACGGGAGCATCTCACAATCTTTGGATGGATTTATCTTCCCAATGTCCCTGTGTATCTAACCTGAATTCTCCCCTTAGGAAAAACTCCACCTGATCCGGCTGGAGAACAGCCAGACGTTCCACCTCCAAACTGCACCATAGAACATCTGTACCCTCTCATGTTCACCCCACCCATGTCCTCGCCCTCGCGTCCTGCTTCAACAGCGGGTGGCAGGGCCTGCTGCCCCCTGAGAGCGTGAGGAACCCCGGGGGGGCCAGTACCGCTGTCCGGCCCCACGGCCAGCCGAGGATACTAGTTGGTGGCTCCTCCCTGGAGCCATAAGCAGGGGTGTGTACCTGGCACAGCTCCCCAGCTCCCCCGGTGCCTCTCCCTTTTGTGGAGACAGAGACCCAGGCACACGGCATTTTTGTTGCAGCCCCTCTTCCAGCTCCTCTAGAACCTCTCTGCATTTCTCCCTGTACCTCCTGAGCTGTACACATGCCCCGACCACCCCACAAAGCCATAAGATCCCCTCCTCAACCACCTCCTGGTGCTGGCCCGAAGGCCATCTGTCACTCCAGGAGCAGAAAGCTGGATGGGGTTTGCCCCGCGACTGTGGGGCCTATTTCTGGTCCCTTGTCTGCTCCTGTCTCCGGGCAGAGTTCCTCTGGGCAGTGCCCACTGACTCCTGGACGCCTTGGAGGAGCAGTGGGGGCTGTCGGGGGTTCTCTGCTCAGCGTCCCCCTCCGGATCCCTGATTTTCCACCTGAGACCAGTCTCCTGTTCCTGTTTTCTCCTTTGTTGTCCCCCACCATCAACTGGAGCCTGGACTTACTGGTTCCTCCCCCTTTGTCAAGGGACAGGGCCTTTAGTTTTGGGCAGGCCCAGCCCGGCCTGTACTAATACTTCCCATAGCACAAGAACCCACAGGGAGTGACTCACCCTGGCATCGGCTCCCTTTACCCTGCCCAGGAGAGCGAGGGGCAGCTCTTCTGTGCTGCCTTTTCTTGGCCCCCCTAAAAGGGGACGGACCCCATAGGGAAGGAGTTGAATTCCCCAGAGGTTTCATACTTTGATTCCCCCGGGGTGGCCATAGTTTTGTACCACCAGGCAGAAGCAAACCCCCATCGTTTGCTCCTCTCCCCCCTCCCTCATGGACTTGGAGTTGCCCCCTCCCCAAAATCTGAAATGGCGCCCCTGGATCCTCCCCACCACACCGAGCCTCTCCCTCACGGCCTTGAACATGCCCCTCCCCATTAGCCTCTCCCTCCTCCCCCCTCCATTCGGCCTTTCTGTTCATCATGCAGACCACCAGTTTCCCGCCTTTTCAGGCTGGCGATCCCCCCTGCACAATAAAAAATGCCCCAACCCCCTGAGGTTTCCTGTCCAAGTCAGAGTAAACCTTGTGTCAGTGCAAACGACGCCAGGAGCCTGCACCCCGGCTACAGCGACGACATCGGATCTCGCCAACGCCCCAGGGTTTGGCCACCCCAGTTTCACCCTGGAAATTGTCTTTTCTTCGCCTAAGATTGTAATAAAATTTGCAACACCTCACGCCCACACCCCCTCCCTCCCCTCTAGACTCCACCCATGCGGGGGGGGAGGGGGGGCAGGTGTCCTGTCAAAAAACTGCTCCCTGACAGAATTTGCTGCTTAGATTGTCCTGAGCATGCTCGGTAACATCTGCTGAAGCCGCAGTCCTCAGCCTGCCCTTACTTGGAATCAGATTCTGCTGCCTGCTTTTTACAGGGGCTACAAGGGGGCAAAGGGCAGCGGGGCTCGATCCGGTTTTATAGTGGGGGGTGCTGAAAGCCAGCTCATGCAACTGTGTGTTCAACAGCAATGTGGAAAGGTGCAATTCCCGTTCCCACCGCATGGGTGGAGCACAGCTCCGGGATTCGAAATAATGCCAGCTTCCTTCTCACAGCCCCAGCTTTCACAGAGAAAGCTGGGGGCAGGGATTTCCCTACACCCCCCCCCCCCCCAGTTTTGTGAACTAATTACCTGCAGCGTTGCCACTTTAGTGATTGTTTGGAAATTTGAATTGAAATTGAAACATTAATACCCACTTTAAAAACATATAGAGTGTATGATAAAATACGTGTATCTGAAAAAATATAATAGATTTGGAAAGTATGAACATAGACTAGCTTCCTTATACAGCTGTTGTTTTTGGTGGCAATGTCAGCGCATTCATTTCAGTGATGTTGGCCAGCGTAGTAATTTCAAATGATGATTTGTAAGCAAAGTCTAAATGAGCTCTCCCTGAGAGCTAGTGATGAGCTGGGGACTGGGGGGAAAGGCTTCAGGACCAGATTGTATTTACATTCACACCTAATCTACCTCGGTATCCAGCAAACAGAGCTGTGTTGCCCAAGTGATAGATTTTGGCTGGGGCTGGGTTACAAATCACTTGACTGGGGGGGGGGGGGGCGGGGGGATGAAAGGTTGTTGTTCTTATTGCATGAGTAAAGGGCAGCAGAACTGTACTTAGCCTGCGCTGACTGAGGGCATCAAGAGAGAGGGTGGGGACCTGTCCCTCTCCACTGTTTAAAGACAGAGCTGATTAGGCTCCATAGAGAGTCTTTTGTTCTGTTCAGTGACCCCTGCAGCTGAAATGTCTGAGAATCCGGTCTAAGTGCTCAGACCTGCTGTGGGAAGACACGGCCCAGCCTGCACTAGCAGCGAGGTTCCCCCACTGAGAGCTGGGTGGAACCGCGAGAGACCAGCTCGCAGAGGTCACAGTGGCAGGTGGCAGCAGAAGGTGACAGCACAGGGCTATCAGGGCAGAGCAACAGAGTGAACGGTGGCCTGACAAACAACAGCAGCCAGAGCACTGGACTATGTTTTAGTGACTTTTCTCCAGAAGCTAGATTTGTGACTGGGAAACTTACATAAATATATGTTCCCTAGTAGGCCAAGATTTTTAAAATGCGTTATTTGCCAACGTCATTATCTCACATCATCGCTATCTCAAGAGGTCATTATCTTGGGGAGTTTCTGTACTAAACTTTTTTTTTTATTATAATTATTTTTTATGTAAGAATGGCTATATTGGGTCAGATCAGTGGTCCATCTATCCCAGTGTCCTGTCTTCTGACAATGACTATTCCAGGTGCTTCAGAGGGAATGAACAGAACAGGGAATCATTGATTGATCCGTCCCCTGTCATCCACTCCCAGCTTCTGGCGAACAAAGGCTAGGGACACTCAGATCATGATGTTGCATCGCTGCCCATCCTGGCTAATAGCCATTGATGGACCTATCCTCCATGAACTGATCAAATTCTTTTTTGAACCCTGTTATAATTTTGGCCTTCACAAGATCCCTGGCAAAAAAGTGACAGTGCGTTGTGTGATGAAATACTTCCTTTTGTTTGTTTTAAACGTACTGCCCGTTAATGTCATTGGGTGACCCTGGGTCTTGTGTTAAATGAAGGGGTAATAACACTTCTTTATTCATTTTCTCCACACCAATCCAGATTTTATAAGACTCTATCGTATCCATGCTTAGTCGTCTCTTTTCCAAGCTGAAAAGGCCCAGTCTTCTCTCCTCATATGGAATCTGTTCCATATCCCTAATCATTTTTGTTCCCCTTCTCTGTACCTTTTCCAATTCCAATATTTCTTTTTTTAGATGGGGTGACCAGAACTACATGCAGTATTTGAGATGTGGGCATGTCATGGATTTATATAGTAGAAGTGGAGGAGCTTGGTTTGCCGGACGGATCAGCTACGCCAATACTGACAACCGACATGAAAAGGCTGCCTCTGGACTGCGTCGACATGCAGAAAGCCTTCTAAGCCAGTCACTGTCAAAGCCAATTTTAGAAGAACTTAAGGAGGCTGTTAAGAATGCTGGAGACACAACTCAGTTTATGTGAACCAACATGGCTGTGGCATCATACTTCCTATTTAAGCACGAGATACCACATACTACAAACTAGAGGCCTATGTTAAGCGCATTGTCACTTGTTAATCTTGAAGTTGGACACTGGTTCTGAACAAGACTGGCAAATGCTCACTCTCTTTCTGCAAAAAGCTCAGCTGACTCTCTAGAAGCATGCGGTGCAACAGGAAAAGACTCAGGAGTTGAAAAAGTGAAGAATTCTCTCACCATATTCAAAATATGTGCATACATGGCCGGCGAATGCACCAATGCAAATAGGCATCAAGTATTAAGTCATTGCGTATGTTATCTTGATGTCTCTGGTAGGCCAGTAGATGCATTCTAGATGTTCAGGTTATAGAAGACACATCAGCTGCATCTGTGACATTTTAGAAGAGTTAAATGCTTGTCAATTGAACCCCAAAGAGATGGCTGCTTGTGCATTTGATGGAGCTACAAACTTCTCTGCAAGACATAGTGGAGTACAAGCTCTGCTCAGAGAAAAGTGTCACCCTCATCTCTCCTATACACACTGTAGAGGCCATCTACGCCAACTAGCGCTAGTACAAGCTGCAGAATCTCCAAGACATTAAAAAGCCACAAATTTCATGGCTTTTTTATACTCTTTTTTCAGCAAGAGTCCAAAAGGATTGAACATTTTGGAAACAAATAGAAGATACCCTGGGATTGAAGTTCAAATGAGTCCATCCTGGGAAAACCTGCTGGCTTTCTCATGAGTGATTCTTGGCAGTTGTCTTAAAATTACTGCAACCGTTATGACTGGCTTTGGAAAGTATCCACCAAGAGAGGACAGATCTAAGTAGTGAGGCTGGGGGACTACTTTTGTTACTGAGGGTATGTCTACACTATGAAATTAGGTCGCTTTTATAGAAGTCGATTTTTCAGAACCAACTTTATTTCGTCGATTGTGTGTCCCCCCACTAAGCGCATTACATCGGGGAGTGCGTCCACAGAACAGTGGTGAGCATCAATTCTCGGAGCGGTGCACTGTGGGTAGCTATCCCACAGTCCCCGGAGTCTCCACTGCCCATTGGAATTCTGGGTTAAGCTCCCAATGCCTGATGGGGCAAAAACATTGTCACGGGTGGTTTTGGGTACATATCGTCAGTGTCCCCTCCCTTCCTCCCTCCCTCCCTCCATGAAAGCAACGGCAGACAATCGTTTCGTGCCTTTTTTCCTGGATGACCCGTGCAGACGCCACAGTACTGCAAGCGTGGAGCCCGTTCAGCTCACCGCTGCAGTTGTGAGCATTGTAAACACCTCACGCATTATCCTCCAGTATGTGCAGAACCTGCAAAAGCAGGCGAGGAGGCGACGGCAGCGCGGTGACGAGAGCGATGAGGACATGGACACGCACTTCTCTCAAAGCACGGACCCTGGCAATTTGGACATCATGGTGGCAATGGGACAGGTTCATTCCGTGGAATGCCGATTCTGGGATGATTCCCAGTGGCTGCGAAACTCTCTCATGCGTAAGGGCACTTTCATGGAACTTTGTGATTTGCTTTCCCCTGCCCTGAAGCACAAGAATACCAAGATGAGAGCAGCCCTCACAGTTGAGAAGCGAGTGGCGATAGCCCTCTGGAAGCTTGCAACGCCTGACTGCTACCTGTCAGTTGGGAATTAATTTGGATTGGGCAAATCAACTTTGGGGGCTGCTGGATCCAAGTAGCCAACGCAATCACTGAGCTGCTGCTATCAAGGGTAGTGACTCTGGGAAATGTGCAGGTCATAGTGGATGGTTTTGCTGCAATGGGGTTCCCCAACTGTGGTGGGGCGGGAGGACTGCATGAGCTCGGAAAACATGTCATCACGAGTGCGGATTTTTTGCCTTCTAATCTGGGATAGCCTCTGGGATGGAGATGATAGGGGGAGCGTAGAAACAGTTGCACCTGTGGGAGGAAAAAGAGGGAGAGCAGAATTAAAAAAGATACATTTTAGAGAACAAAGGGGAGACTCTTTCAGAGTGAATCAAGCGATTCAAACCACACAGCACATGTTCTTTCCATACAAGGTCGCGTTTTGCCTTTTATATTGAGTACCTGCTGGTTTGGTGTGAGACATCACACGCAGCTGGGCACCAGAATTTGGCTTGCAGGTAGCCATGGTAATCCCAAGGGGCACACGGAGTTCGGCTTCTTCCGCCTTCCTAACATGTGGGAATGCTTTCGAACTGCGGTGCCCTCCTGTCCCACACCAAGCAATGCCTGGTGGGTTGGCCATTTAAAAGGAGAGGCTGCAGTTTTCAGGTGGATGTGCACCACAACACACGCCCCCCCCAACCCAATTCTCTGGGATGATCGCTTCACCCCTCGCCCCACCACGTGGCTATCATCAGCCACACGCAAACAGCTCAGCAAGAACGGGCACCTCTGAATGTCCCCTTAAACAAATTCCCCTATTTCAACCAGGTGACCATGAATGATATCGCTCTCCTGAGGCTAACACAGAGAGATAAACGACGAATGTTGCTTGAATGCGCCCAAAACCCAGAAGCATTCGCTGCCATGCTCTGTGCTGCAATGATTCCAGACGACTTGCTACTGGCTTGGCGTGGTAAAGTGTCCTACCATGGAGGACGGAATAAGGCTGCCCCACCCAGAAAGCTTCTGCAAAGGCTTTCAAAGTAGCTCCAGCAGAGCTTCATTGAGATGTCCCTGGAGGATTCCCGCTCCATCCCCAGACACATGAACAGACTTTTCCAGTAGCTGTACTGGCCGTGAATCCATCCCAAGTCTTCAGGGCAAATGAATCACTAAACACACTTGCTTTTAAACCCTTACTGTATTTACAAAGGTACGCTCACCAGAAGTGCCTTCTCTGGCTTCATGGGTCAGGAGCCCGCCTTGGGAGGTTGTGGAGGGTATTGGCTCCAGAGTGATGAAGAGTTCCTGGCAGCCGGGGTGAACGGATTCACCACTTGCTTGCTGTGCACTCTCCTCCTCCTCCTCTCTTCCTCCTCCACAAAATCCTCCTCCCTGTTCTGTGAGACTCCCCCCTTGCAGGTATCCACAGACAGAGGTGGGGTAGTGGTAGGGTCCCCCCGTAGAAGTGCATGTAGCTCATCATAGTAGCGGCATGTCTGGGGCTCTGACCAGGAGCATCCGTTTGCCTCCTTTGTTTTTTGGCAGGCTTGCCTGAGCGCCTTAATTTTCACGTGGCACTGCTGTGCCTCCCTGGAGTAGCCTCTGTCCATCATGCCCCGGGAGATTTTCGCATGCATGTTGGTGATCCGTTTTTTTAAACTGAGTTCTGCCTGCACAGATTCTTCTCCCCATACAGCGATCAGATCCAGTACCTCCCGTTTGGTCCATGCTGGAGCTGTTTTTTGATTCTGGGACTGCATGGTCACCTGTGCTGATGAGCTCTGCATGGTCTGCTGTGCTGATGAACTCTGCATGGTCACCTGGGCTGATGAGCTCGCCATGCTGGCCAAACAGGAAATAAAATTCAGAAGTTCCCAGGGCTTTTCCTGTCTACCTGGCTAGTGCATCTGAGTTGAAAGTGCTGTCCAGAGCGGTCACAATGGAGCATTCTGGGATAGCTCCCAGAGGCCGATACCATCCAATTGCATCTACACTACCCCAAATTCGAACCAGTGAGGTCAATTTTACTGCTACTCCCTTCGCCGGGGAGGAGTACAGAAATTGATTTTAAGAGCCCTTTAAGTCAACAAAACGGGGTTGGTTGTGTGGACGGATTGAGTTTTAATGCTACCTAACACGGCTAAATTCGACCTAATTGCGTACGGTAGAGGAGGCCTAAGTTCAGAGAAGACTCTCGCCATTCTCTCTCTTGTAAGTCTACTGTTGAAACCACTTGGGTCATTAAACAATGTCATCCAGGCATCTGCTACAACAGGAGTAGATCTCTGATCCAAGGATAGCTTCTAGTGCTGGACAATCAATCAGAGAGATCCATTGAAAATCTGGAAGCAAAGACTTCAGTCCAGAAGTTGACTAATGAAGGTACTTATATTGACTCCATAAGTGAAGAGGACAAGAAGTGTTTGTTAAGCCAGGTGAAAAAGTACAGACTTGATTCTTACAAATCTGCAGTGGAGATTTCTGGATTCTACTCAACCTCCACGTAGCTTTTACAGATGCCTGTCTTATAAAAGATTGACAGTTGAGTGGAGTGAGGCACTCCCAGCAATGGGGCTGCCGTGTGCTCAGGACAGAAGAGAGAATTTTGAACACAGAGTGGAATATCATACCATGAACGAACGAAGATTTAACTTCAACTTCTTCATCATCACTAGTGGTTCGACCCGATCTTTGTGCTCTGTTTCCTAGGATGAAAGAAGCAGGAATTCATCTCTTGCTAATCTCAGTCACAACAGCTACAGCTGAGTGTTCTTTTTTCTCATTGAATAGAATTTTGTGTTCTGAAAGAAGTCACCTTCTGCCCGATCATGTCGCATATAATGAAGGACTGGAAGGAACGGACACACCAGAAGACACCAAAGAGTACCAAATTACCACAAGAAACTAAGACGGATGTAGATGTAGGCTTGAATAGCCAACTTTAATTTTTGTGATGATTTTAAAACATGAGTTAAATCTAATACAATAGTCATAAAACATTTTTCAGTTTTTATAATGGTGCCATACAGCCCACCTTTGCCCTCACTGTGTCAGCCCTCATCGGCCCTCATGCCCCACCCCCCCCAGAATATTCCAACACCCCCCATAATTTCAGTTCCTGGGAAAAAACACTGGCAAGTCCCTTTTTACCTGTGTGTTCCCAGGGCTGAGCGGATCTCACTGTCTGTGTTCTGCGGAGAGATGAGGCCCTGTCTCTGGTTCTGTGCTGGGGGAGACCTGGACAGTCTGGCTCAGCAGGAGGGAATTAAGGGGTGCCCTTGCTGCCAGAACACTAGGCTCAGTGGTATGTCAGCGTGTCAAGTGACCGTCCCCAGGGGGTCCCGAACAGAAAACCTCTTACACAGTCTGAACTGTTTATATTTTTAATGATTATTTCTGACGTTTGCCTTGAGTCTGGCACTGATAGCAAGGTTTTCAATGAGGACAGTTGATGTATCTTGGCTCTCTGCTCCGGTGGTTTTTGTTGGTTTTCTTCAGTCGTTTGGACAAGAGATTTGCATATTCTGCTGCTTCCTCCTCTTCCTTCTGAGTGAGTTGCTTTTCGAGAGCAAGAAGTCTGAGTGTCTCGGGCAGCCCTTGGGGAATTAGCAATGTTTGGTTCTTAGGAGCCTTGATCCAGAGTTTCTTGCCTTCCTTTCGCAGGGGTTTGCTCAGTATATATTGACCGACATCATCTGTTTTGGAATGGTAGAACAGCTGGCGGATTCTGCCAGCCCTCTTGGGACCAAGTCGAGGAGGCCCCAGGAATCCCCCACGTCTGAATCTCCTCCTCCTCCTCCCATCCCCCCATCTCCTCGACCTCCATCTCCTCCTCCTCCCTTCCCCCCATCTCCTCCACATCGCTGCTGTTGGGGTCCTCCTGGAGCTGGGGCTTCGCTGGGGCACTGGCCCCTTGACCCCCAGCAGCACCTCCCTTAGCACCGCAGCAGGTGCAATCCAAAGGCAGAGCACGGCCAGGGGAGAAGGCAGAGCGCACAGAGACTTGTGCTGCTCGCACAGGCAGGAGCAAGGAGGCGAAAACCTCCCCCCAGTGACGCTGGGCCTGGCTCTGCTGCCATGAGGATGCCCCGTGGGCTGCGTTGCCTGGGCAAGGGGAGAAGCTGATGGCTCCATCTGCCGCCGGAGTGCCAAAGCAGCCCGAGCCTAGACCAACAGAGCCCGGCTCGCACAGGATCGGGGGCTCTTGAAGCGGGCTAAAAGCGAGTCCCGCCAGGAGCCCGGCTTTGGCTGAAGCCCGCTGGGCTGCTCTCGCAGCTGGCTCTGTCGGGTCAACGATCCCAGGGCGATCGGTGGGGTCCGTAACGTCGCCTCCAGCTCCCTAGGAGCCGCTCCCACGATCAAATCAGCCCCACTCGCTAAGAGCAATTTAAAATCAGCTTTTCCATTATACTTCAGTCACTTTCTAGGGGAAAGTGCGCGCTCCCTGGTTGACAGAACCCTTCAAACATCTTCACGTCCTACTAAAGCATTTACGACAAGCCGGGCCCGGCTCCCTAGCAGCGCCGAGCACCGCCCGCAGTCGCGGCCCTAGCCTCGTGGGCCGCTCCACCACTGTGACGAGGGGCTCAGTGCCAGCACGGGCCGCGGCCCCTTCTGCTAGGGAGGGACTAACTCCACCAGGAGCCAGGCCAGGCCAGAAGGTGAATGATGCCAGGCAGCTCTGCATCCCTAGGGGAGCGACAGGGTCCCATAATAACAATAGAGGTCAGGAGCCTAAATACCTTGTTGATCTGGGCCTGGGAGAGAGGAGACCAGGAGGAGCTTAGAGAGTGGAGTGTGTGAGGCTGATGAGAGATGGGGACAGGTGTGACACTTGTACCGGGACCCGGAGCTCAAAACGTTTGTAACTGGGGTGGAATGGAAGGGGTGGAGTTCCAGCAAACATGATGCACCCCAGATTTCTATAGACAGGCATGTAGAGTGCATGTGTGTCAGCAGAAGGCGAGGGGGTGGGAGGGATAGGTCAGTGGTTTGAGCATTGGCCTGCTAAACCCAGAGTTGTGAGTTCAATCCTTGAGGGGGCCATTTACAGATCTGGGGCAAAAACTGGGGATTGGTCCTGCTTTGAGCAGGGGGTTGGACTAGATGAGGTCCCTTCCAACCTTGATATTCTATGTGACCTGATTTCATATTCTTGCAACTGCATCCATGTTTTCTTTAACTGTGGCCTCATAGCAGGTAGGAATTTCCTCCCTACTGGGAGCGAGTGTAAGTTGGATCTTGCTGGGTAAAGCCAGTTTTTGGCCCCACCCTCCCACACTCCTGCTGCCTAAAGGAAGAACCAGTCTTGCTGCTCCCAGAGCATGAACAAATTCTGAAAAGTGCTCCCAAGGCAAGTTCCTTCCTGACCCTCGTTAGGTTGGATCGTGCCCTGAAGCATGAGGGTTTACAGTCCTTCCCAAATTTTTTAGTGATTACTAAAACAACCTTTAGTATCTAACTCTGGATACTCACCTCATCCAAATAAAATTATTCTGGGAATCTTGCCAAGTCCTTGGCCTCAACAACATCCTGGGGCAATGAGTTCTGCAGGCTAATTATGTATTATGTAGCAGAGCATTTCCTTTTATAGCATCATCTGCTTTTCATCTAATCCTTTATTCTACACTGATTTTTAAAACCCTGATCCACGGTTTGTTCCTTTCCTGCACAGCTGTGTTCATGGCACACGCTTATGGACCCAGCTACCTTCTTCCTCCAGTCTCACCCACCTCAAAGGGAATGATTCCTACCATCAATCCCGCATGGGGCTAACAGTGCCACTCTCGCATAAGGGGAAGGGACTGGCTTTGTATTCTGGGTTTGTACAGCACCTAGCACAACCCTGGTCCAGGCATGGGGCTCCTAAGAGCTGAAGTAATACAAAATCATAATAATAAATAATAATAATAATAAATAAGGGGTGTCAACGTTCCTCCCCCACTCTGAACTCTAGGGTACAGATGTGGGGACCTGCATGAAAACCTCCTAAGCTTACTTTTACCAGCTTAGGTTAAAACTTCCCCAAGGTACAAATTAATTTTATCCTTTGTCCTTGGAATATCCACTGCCACCACCAAACTCTAACTGGGTTTACTGGGAAACATAGTTTGGACACGTCTTTCCCCCCAAAATCCTCCCAACCCTTGCACCCCACTTCCTGGGAAAGGTTTGGTAAAAATCCTCACTAATTTGCATAGGTGACCACAGACCCAAACCCTTGGATCTGAGAACAATGAAAAAGCATTCAGTTTTCTTACAAGAAGACTTTTAATAGAAATACAAGTAAATAGAAGTAAAGGAATCACCTCTGTAAAATCAGGATGGTAGATACCTTACAGGGTAATTAGATTCAAAACATAGAGAATCCCTCTAGGCAAAACCTTAAGTTACAAAAAAGACACACAGACAGGAACAGTCATTCTATTCAGCACAGTTCTTTTCTCAGCCATTTAAAGAAATCATAATCTAACACGTACCTAGCTAGATTACTTACTAAAAGTTCTAAGACTCCATTCCTGGTCTATCCCCGGCAAAAGCAGCATACCAACAGACACAGACCCTTTGTTTCTCTCTCTCCTCCCAGCTTTTGAAAGTATCTTGTCTCCTCATTGGTCATTTTGGTCAGGTGCCAGCGAGGTTACCTTTAGCTTCTTAACCCTTTACAGGTGAGAGGATTTTTCCTCTGGCCAGGAGGGATTTTAAAGGGGTTTACCCTTCCCTTTATATTTATGACAAGGGGGCAGAAAAGTCTGATCGGATTCTCCCCTAAGCAGCTGGGAAATATCAGGCTTATTAATGTGCTAAAGAGACTGTGATGGCTACATTAAACAAATTTAAAAAAAAAAAACTTTCAGAGTGAACCTCTGTGTATTAAAAGGGAGGTGAATGACTTGGAAAAGTGCTGTGATTTTCACTCAGTGGCATGCAGTGGGCATGTGGTGCTGTGCCACAAGAACTGCATGCCCCAGGCTGTTAGACACTAACTCCAGACACTGCTAGAACATGATTCACCGTTTATTTAAAAGGGGGGACTTGTTTCTCGTGGGAGGAGATGGGTTAAACAAGAGAGAGACTCAAAATCAGTGTCTGAAATTTAACCCTTTCCGGGCCTTGAAGGAGACGCAGTTGGGTCACTTATAAATGACTGTGAGTGTTATGGTGGCACCTAGAGCTCAGCTCTTGAGGTCAGGGCTGCATTGTACTGAGCGCTGCACAGAGACACAGCGAGAGACAGTCCCATCCCCCGCTCGAGATCAGGGGCCCCTTATGCCAGGCTGGGGAGCAGGTCCCCTTGCCTTCAAACCCCTCTGCAAATGAGTAGGCAGCATGTGGAGCTGATTGATCTTTTTTGTTTTTTGTTTCAATTCAGTTCCTCCTGTGGGCGGGGGGAGGGAAATGGACAATTCATGAAATGGAGTCAGACTGATCTTTGAAAACAGCGTGAGAAAACTCAAACCCTGTAACTGCCATTTCTGGGTGGGATCTGGGGTCCCTCTGACCTCAGGGCCAGGGGGCACAGGAGGAGGAGGAGGGAAGGGTGGCATGGCATTGATAGCCATGTAAACAGAGTATTAGGGAAGGTTTCTGGCTGTAAGAACCATAGCACAAAATGTCCACTGGAAACCAAAGGACAGCACTTTGCTCATCACAGAGAGCAGGGTTCCTCTTGAAAGCCTCCTATCTCCACACCCAGAGAATGGGCTGCATGCAGAGCAGACTCAGGAAAGGGGGTGGGGAGAACACGGGGGTGGGGGGGAGGAGAGAGATTGAAATTGAGGTGAGGAAAGGAAGGAGGGAGGACTGAGAAAAGGGGGAACAGGAGAAATACAGGAAGGGGACGGGGGAGAGAAAGAATTGGGATAGAAGCAGGAACTGGAGAAGGAAAGAGAGAGGAGAGGAGGGAGAAGAAGAAAAACCCGAAAGAATCAGGGAGAGAAAATAGGGAGCAGCCCCCAGCGACTGCGATAAAAAACCCCAGAGCTGGGAATGAACTCCGCATTCACGGCCCCTGGAATCAATGTGCACCTCTGAGAGGTGAAACACTGATGGGGGGTTGGGGGGTCAGATTGCACCCTTCAGCCTGGCCCCCCTCCATGCACCATGTAACCTAAACCAGCTCCCCACATCTGCCTGGAATCAGGGCCTGCAAACCCCAGCAGCCTCTCTCGCTCCCCCGTTCCCCGCACACTGCCCCCTAGGTCAAGTGGCTGCAACGCGGCTGTTAGCCCATCTTGGGTCTTTGTCCCAGCCCTGCAGCCAGCCAGCCACGGGCCCTACATAATCCAGCAGGTTTTGGTCATTGCCTGACTGCTGCATATGATCTGCATGCTCTGGTCCTCTTTGGCTCCTGGCAACCAGCAAGCAAGAAGTGGCCATGAGCCACAAGGCTCCTATCATGGCTTTAAATCACGGGCTTGACCCCCTGGGTCCTTTACTGCCGTGGCAGGTTGTTAGATACTGCAATGGCCCACGCTGTCTGTTCCCTGCTGCACACGTAGGAGGGGTGAACCAAAGGGCTCTGTCCCCTTGGCACACTTTGTGCTAATCTGATCAGTGTCGTGACAAATGTCCCGCCACGCTGGTAAAGTTTCATTCATTTCAACAGCGCATGTAGTTAAGGCTCTTGGTGCCTTGTCCAATCCCGGATCAGGATGCTAATAGAGTATATGGCCCCGCCCCTGTGTGTATTGCAGTCCCCTTGCGGCGGGCTTTTTGTGGGTTTTTCCTTGCACTAGCAATGGGGGAAGACATGATGTGTGTGAAGAGGGGAGTTCGGGCTCCCCCTCCTCAGCTAATGCACAGAGAGGGGGAGATGGAGCAGGGACCTGACCTGCAAGGAGTGCTGCAGCCATGAAGTCCCTGGACGAGGGAAGCTGTGATCTTCCTACGTAGCAGTGGCTTGTGAAACTGACTCCCAACCCCCTGCTCTGCAAAGGGGGACACAGGCTTGGGTGGAGATCAGAGGTTATTTGGGAGACCCTGATATGGCAGCAGCCCTATTGTTGTTTTTACAGCCCCCAAAGGTGGGCTAAAGGGCCTCCCAGGACACATGAATGATGTCCTATTATTTGCAGATTTAATAATTTTATTAAGATGATGTTGAAGTAAAAAGAAAACGGTACAGAATTTAAGCATAGAAGTTTCTGGTTATCAGGGAATAAGGTACAGATTATCAAGGGATGTGAAATTCAGTTTAGGAACAGATGGCATAAGGAATACATAATCTGCAATCTCCCCAATTGGGGGTAAAAGTTTAACGGGTCAAAATACAGACATTGAGATATGGGGTCATGTTGTTCATATAATGGCTATGTTCAGGTGTGGAGTATAATGAGTGGATACAATGATGAGAATGGATTTACCCTCATTTGGTGGGATTTATTCTTCAGTGATTTATGGTTCCCAGGAGAACAGAGTCCCATTGTGCTCGGTGCTGTGTCTGTATGTAGTAAGAGACTGTCTCTGCCCTGAAGAGCTGTGCTAGGTGCTGTAGAGACACTTAGTTAGAACTGCATGGTCTCTACCCTGAAGCTGGTATGATCCGGTTTCACATGTGTCACCAGGAAAGGGATGAACAAAATACCTGAAAGGAGGATAGGTGTGTTACTGCCTCAGTTTCCATAGACACAGTTTTTTTAGGTCTACTTCTGAGTCCTCAGCTTGCCTAATCCCTATGGTATATCACAGCCCCAGTGCATGAAATGCAGCCACCTCTGGGTTGGGGCAGCTGGCAATAGCCATGCAGCAGCGTTGCCCAGGGACTGCTTGCCAAGTACTGAAATATAACTGCCTCTGGGGTTGGGTGCAGCAGCTGGTTGACAGCCATATAGTAACAATGCGCAGCGATCGCTTGTCCAGTGCCGAAATGCAGCCATCTCTGGGGTGGGACTCATCAAATGTTTAAATGTATATCAACGTTTTTGCAAACATTTTTAGTTGCATTTTTTCACTTAGAACAAACTCAGGTTTTGGGTTAAAGGGGGTGGAGGCATGGAAGAGAGTATATAGTGAACAAAAGATTGATTTTAAAAGTGTCAGAACAATATTGTGAAACCAGGAAATTCCTATAGTCTTGATAATCTTTCACGAAAAACCCTTGCATTCCAAAAATAGTCACTTTTCTACAGACAATCTTTCCTTTGGAAAAGATTTTCAACCGTGTCTAGAAATCGCTCCCAGGTCAGTGTCTCTCTGAGTGTGGGGTGCACTCATTTGCCCTCCCCCTGGGCATGTGTATGAAGCACTCGTTAGAGGGGTACAGAAGAGGTATAAATAAAGATGATTAGGTCTTTAGGAATACACATGTGGACGTTGTGGGGGGAGAGAGACATGACTGATTGTATTGTCCTGAAGCAGTGCACAACTTCCGAAGATTTGGTGAATGCTTCTCTGGGGGAAGCAGTGAAACTGACGACACAGAGTGCTGTCAGTTGCACAAGGATAAAATGGGGAAACGTTGTGTGTGTTTAACCTCTTTCAATCAGTGGGCTCTTAAATGTTGCAAATAATCTCTAGCTCAACCAGAAGTTAGGGCCTTGAGGTGGGAGTCTCCCAAGTATGGTCTTCACTGCAAAAGTGTGTTTACACGGAGATAGCTAACTTGATGTAAAATCCTAGTGGAGACAAGGCACCAGTGGCTTTAACCTCAGTGTCACTTGTCCAGGTAAATTCCAGGCTGAGCGTATAGCATTCCTGGACTAGCTACATCAAGGTAAAAGACACCTCTCCCTCACCTCTACTAGTACTTTACATTGAGTTAGCCAGCTGAGTGTAAACACATACTTTTTGAGCTGGGAGGTTGATTTTTTTGTTTTTGTTTTGCTGCTTTTTGGTGGTGGTGGGGGGGGAGGGCACTGAAGCCATAATAGTGGCATTTTCTAGCCTGTGTTATTTGTATTACTGTAGCACATAGGAGCCCCAGTCATGGATCAGGACCCGATTGTGCTAGGTGCTGTACAAAACAGTACAAAAGACAGTCCCTGCCCCAAAGAGTTGACAATCTAAGTATAAGACAAGAGACAGATGCAGACAGACAGACAGGGGAGTGGAAGGAAATAATGAGACTGTATTGATCGGTATGATAGGCAGTGGTCTCAGCACCCCAGCAGACAGGCTGTTGAATTTTTGGTAGACACCAGGGCAAAGAAGAGCTTTGATTTGGGAATTGGAGATGGATAATGAGGTAGGTTTGCAAATGTTTAAGGGGCTCTCCTCCCCAGCATGAAGGGCATGTGGCAGAAAGCATGAAGGTGGTTGTCTGAAAATTTAACAAGTGGGTGTTGCTGGCAGCATGGACCCGATTGGAGGTGGGAGTCAACACCTTGGTACAGTGAATGAGAGATGTCCGGTTGGGAGAGGACAGTACGTGAAGGGCCTTGAAAGCGAAGACAAGCAGCTTCTGTTTGACGCAATAGAGAAGGATGAGCCAGTGGAGGGATGCAAAGAGGGGTGACATGGTGAAAGCAGCGGGCTAGGAGAATGATCGTTGCAGCTTGCAGCAATATTCTGAATGGATCTGAGCTGGGGAAGAGGGAGAAGAGAAGCATATGGCGGTAACTGAGATGTGATGTGATCAGAGCCTCGATGGGAATTTTAGCTGTGTGGATGGAGAGGAAAGGCTGTATCTTAGAGATGTTATGCAGGAAAACTCCACAAGACTTAAGCACAGCCCTGGACATGAGGACCTAGAGCAGAGGTGGGCAAAGTACGGCCCGCGGGCCACATCCAGCCTGCGGGACTGTCCTGCCTGGCCCCTGAGCTCCCGGCAGGGGAGGCTAGCCCCAGGTCCCTCCCTGCTGTCCCCCCGCCCCTGCAGCCTCACCTCACTGCGCCGTCGGCGCTCTGGCCTTCTGCTCCTACCGGGCAGCGTGGCTGCAAGCTCCTGCTGCTCTGAGCAGCGTGGTAAGCGGGTGGGGAGGTTGGATAAGGGGCAGTCAGGGGACAGGGGGCAGTTGGACGGGGTGGAGGTTCTGGGGGGGGCGGTCAGGGGATGGGGAACAGAGGGGGTTGGATAGGTGTGGGAATCCCGGGGGGGAGCTGTCAGGGAGCAGGGGTGTGGACAGGGGTCGGGGCACTCAGGGGACAGGGGTTGGTTAGGGGATGGGGTCCCAGAGGGGGCGGTTAGGGATGGGGGTCAATCAGGGGGCAGGAAGTGGGAGGGGGTGGATAGGGGGTGGGGGCCAGGCTACTTGGGGAATCACAGCCTTCCCTACTCGGCCCTCCATGCCATTTTGCAACCCCGATGTAGCCCTTGGGCCAAAAAGTTTGCCCACCCCTGACCTAGAGAGAGGTGTGAGTGGAAGATGACAGGTTATAGGCCTGAGTGACAGGCAGGATGCTGGCGTTGTCCACAGCGATGGAGAAAGGAGGTAACAGAGAGGGCTTGGACAGGAGGGGAGAGATAGAGAGCTCTGCTTTAGCCATGTTGGGCTTGAGCTGACAGGTAGGTAGGCACAAGGAGATGTCCCAGAGACAGGCTGAGGTGTTCATTTGGCCAGCAGGAGATGGGGCTGGTGCAGAGAGGCAAATGGGTGAGTTGTCAGCATCAAGAGGGGAGTTGAATTTGTGTTTACAGAGGAGACAACCCAGAGACGAGGGGCAGAGGGAGAAGAGAACAGAAGAGGGAGGCTGGCCATAAACCATGTCACATTTACTGGTGTTTTTTTTTTCTCAAGACCTCCCCCCTCCTTGTAACACACTGTTACACCGCAACAAACCAGTAAGGACCCTCCCCGCCCCATGTGTTTATATACTATTTGGTCAGCCCCAGGGGACCAAGGACAGAGCCCTTGGAAGGGCCCCGGAGAGCTGGCAGGAGGGGGAAGCAGCGATCAGAGGGGTCGGGGGTGGGGGGAGCAGGGGAGGGCAGAGGGAGGACAAGGTTTCAGGAGGAGGGCGGGCAGGGCGGGCAGGCCAGGGAGGGCGAGGACTGAGCCCCGATCGGAGCTTTGCCCGGGGCTGGGCGGGACGCCGCTGGGGCACCCGGCCAGCCCGGGAGAGGGGGGAAGGTTTGTGGGGAGCGGAGCGGCCGGGAGTCGCGGGGTTACATGGAGACGGGGCTGAGGGCGGGGATCGGCCGCTGTTGCGGTGACACCCGGGCACGGACGTTTCCGCTGCTCAGACCCACGTGGGAACGAAGTGGGCGCGGGGGTCACAGGGAAGCCGGTCGCTCTGCGGCTGCGAACTCACCCGGCGGGACCCGCTGCGAGCCCGCCTGGCTGCTGGGCCCTCAGCTCCTGCCCCGGCTGCGGCGCCGGGCGCTCTTCCCGCGGGTGAGACGCGCCGGGTCCCAGGGGTCCCTGCCCGGGGCGTGGGTGGGCGGGTGCTGCTGGCTGCTGGGCGGTGGCTCGCTCGCTGCGCGGCGGGGTTTGCGGGCCGGTTCCAGCCACGGCCGGGCTGGGGCGAGGGGGACCGCGGGCCCGAATGGGGTCGGGCGGGGGCCCGAATGGGGAGGGGGAGGGGCTGGGGACTGTAGGGGGGGAGCCGGGGCTGGAGGGGGAGGGGCCGTGGCCCCAATGGGGTGCGGGGCTCGGGCTCGGGGACCAAATGGGGAGGGGCCGGGGAGGGGGTCGGCTCGGGGCTGAGGACCGAATGGGGAGCGGGAGGGGCCGGGGACCGGAGGGGGAGGGGCCGGAGCCCGAATGGGTGGCGGGGCTCGGGCTCGGGGCTGGGGACCGCATGGGGGGCGGGGCTCCGAATGGGGGGTGGGGCTCCGAATGGGGGGCGGGGCTCGGGGACCAAATGGGGGCGGGGCTCCGAAGGGGGGCGGGGCTTGGGCGGGGGCTGGGGACCGCATGGGGAGGGCAGCGCGGCGGCGGGGGCCGGTCCTTGGCCGAAGGGCGGGGATTCTGAGCCAAAGGGGGGTGATTCGGGGGGCGGGCCCGGGCCGAAGGGCGGGGGGGGGTTCGGGAGAGCCCCCCCGGAAGGGAAAGAAGGGGCTGGGCAGAGGAGCGCCGGCCGCTGGTTCAAGTCCCGCCCTTCAAGGAGGGGGCTGGGACAGGGACAGGGCTGTTTCGAGCCCCATCCCCTCCCCTTCTGATATCCGACTCACACTTACTTCTAGGAGGATTGTGTGTGTGAGGAGGGTCTTCTCCCCCACCCGGGTGCCTGTCACGGGTGGGCGGGGCCTGTAGCAGATCAGGTCTCTGAGGCCCTGGGGGGCGGAGGGGCTGATGGGAGTTAAGGGGGTTTAAGCATCATGGCACCGCCTCTGGCAGGGGGTTGGGCTGCTGGGCAGGGAACAAGAAACCACAGATGGTCTCCCCCACCCCTGACCTGTCCTGCTTGGTCCGTCTCAGTTTCACATCGGCTGGAGATTCTGGAGCAGGGACGGGGAGCCAGGGCCAGGACCTCTGCCTCGGCTTTGCTGCTGGCAAATCGGACCCACTCAGACAGAGAGGAGCCGACCCCAGCCCAGCACCTGCAGCAGTGTGTGTGGCCTGAGTGTCACTGAGAGAGACAATGGGGCCAGCAGCTGGGTTGCTGAGAGCGAAGAGCCGCTGCAGGAGTTGTGTGTTAATGGCAATGGACACCTGGAGACTGGAGGGAACCCAGGTAATGGGGCATCTCTGCCTGGGGGCAGGCTGGAGATAGACACTGAGACTGCCCGGGGTGCTGGAAGGGGGCATGGCCCTCCCACTTCTTGTCACTGGCCCCGCCCCTCCCCCTCCTCTTCCCCCTGAGGTCACCCCACCCCACCTCTGGGTGGCAGCTGGAGTCCAGGCAGTTGCAGGGGGCTGTGGATGAACCTCCAGTTGCCTGGGGTGGGGGGTGGAGAGCAGCCCCTGGTCCGTATCCCTCCCCCCAGGCTCCCTGCCCTGAGCCCTTTGCCTTCCCTGTGTTGCTCTGAGGTTACCAGCCTGGCCTTCCTGGATCTTCAGGTCACGCCTGTGGCCGGGCGGCAGGTGCTGCCATGTTATTGAAATGAGCCGTAGAACTCAGTCTAGACCCCTCCACCAGCGCAGTGTGGAAACCCCCCAATCGCTGAGCTTGGCCATGAAGGGTCCCTTAGCACCATTCACTCCCCCGAGCTGCACAGATGGCGTGTGCTCGTGCAGAGGGCGTCTGTTTGCGGTGAACACGAACCCTGCTGTATCCCCCAGTCATCTGGGGCAGGGGGTGCTGGAGACTGTCGGGGGTGGGATTTCTCTATTGCCCTGGGATCTGATCACTGGGCCCCAGGAGGGTTTAGCAGCTGGCAGAGGGGATTGAATCCAGGTCTGTCTGCATTAAGAATCCTCTGTGCCGATGTCATGACGTCCTTGCAGTTGAATTGGTGCAAACCGCTAAAGTAGACGCACTGCACTGGTGCACAAAGGAGCTTGCCTTGGTGCAGTTCGCTGGAGGAAGTTACCAGAGCGAGCCACACTGCTCCAGCGCATCTCCAGGAGGTGTTTGCCCGGATGTCACTGAGTCACTGTGATTATACTGGTGCAGATTGCTCTGATACAGATGGGCCCTGAATCCCAGCTCCCTGCTGTAATGGCAGGCTGTTGCAATGGGCAGCATTGGCTCTGACTGTGTAAGGTGGGAATCTGTGAACTTAGGGTTGGTTACACACCTGCAGGTGCAGGGAGCTCTGCAGAATATGTGGCATCTGACCTGGAGATGGATGGTGGAGACAGCCTGTGCCATCAACTGTTAGTCACTGACTTCTCTGCTCAGTTCAGTAGGGCAGGGGTGTAGGCTACCGTGCACTGGACAGTTAAATCTACAGGGTCAGACATGCCTTGTGCGTGAGGTGAACACATGCTCGTTTTCTGATCACCGCTGCCACGTTTCCTAACTCTTCCAGACTTAGAGTGTCTGTTCCTCGCTGAGCACCAGCCACATGGGAAGGCTTGAAAACCAGCTACTGAGTTACTGTGGTGCAAAAAAAAGTGATGTGCTCAAAAACATCTGAAGGGGTTTGAGTCCGACTCCTCTCAACTAGACAGGCCTTTCAGATCCTCTTTGGGGTCACTTATGGGTGACCCCACTGCTGCTCTTTCATGGCTCTGAAAGGGTTACACTGCGGTGAGGGCTTCCAGAAAGTGCCTTTCTTGCTGCTGTGTTTGGGGAAAGAAAAGTCTGCAGGTAGGAGGTGAATTAAGTTCCATCATTCCTGGCCCACAGTGCAACAGGTCACTTCTGGTTGCTGTGGTTTCTGGCGCCCCCTTGTGGCTTTCATGTCCCTGCGTGAAAGTTCCCACGTTCTTCTCAGTTGTTCACGGGCTGTTTGTTGCTAGGTTGAACGTCCAGCTGTTGATCTTGTGCCTGGGGTGAAATGCTCTGAGCTGTGTCAGTCCCTCCCAGGCTGGGAGTGTCCCTGGAATCCTTCTTGCCAGGCAAGTTTACTGTGACTAACGTCTCCGTCCCCCTGCGTCTGATTGCCGTGGACCAGCCCTAGCTGGGGGTCCCAGTAGGCTTGGCAAGCCGGTCAATTGACTGCCTGTTTGGCCGCAGTCAAATACTCCAGCGAGAGCCCTGGGGGTAGGAGGCAGCCTGCCTTTCGGATTGCGTCTTGGAGCCTCGCTGGTGTTTTTCAGAACTTGGTTTCATTGTTTTGCCTTTTTTTTCTGAGTTAAAATAACTCAGTGAAATACATTTTTAAAAAATTAGGTAGATCCATATCTATCTAAAGCTAAACCTACTGGAGACAGTAACGTCTTGCTCTTTTTTGTTCCTGGCGGGAGGTAACCAATTCTGATAAATTGGTATTTTAAAATATCTGACCACTCTTTGACAGATTTGACTGGTCAGTTGACCAATTTTTATACCAGTCAAATGCCCAATTCTAGATGCAACTCTTACCCTCCATGTGACTGTCTCATTCTCAGTGCTGACCTCTAAGCTTTCATCAGCTGATCGGTGCCCCTCGTGCCCAGACAGCTGGATGGGATACTGAGGGAAATGCTACTATTTCTCAGAGACGAAAGGGAGCTGGACTGACAGCCGGAGCCGCTGCTCTGCACCGGGTGCCTCCCTGGCTGGGATCGACAGTGAGCAGGAAATGGTGAGAGATTCTCGAATTGCCATACACTGATCTTGGCACAGCGGTGGCTGCTGCAGTAGGACCTGGGCTCTGCCCCGTGGGGTGAGGAGCAGCTCTGACCCCTCCCGTGCTGGGAGGCCAGAGTGAATGAACTTCCAGCAGCTGAACGCCAGCCCTGGCTGGGCCCAGGGCCCTACTGTCTGTGTGTGATCACAGGGATTGCCCATTCTCCGCTGCCCCCCTCCCCAAATAGGGAGACAGCTTCTGTCTAGGGCAGGGCTGGCTCAGGCATCTCCTGGCCTGCTGGCTGCTGGAGTGGGACTGAGAACCCAGCCAGTGCTCCTGTTGTGGGGATGGGAAAGGAGCAGCCAGCTGGGGAGGGGATCCTCTCACATTGACCCCTCCCACTTCAGCTTGACTCGCTCCCTCCTCCTGCCTTGCTGTGATGAGCGGGGGCTGATCTGTGAGAAGAGACGTCTCTGCAGAGAGCTCAGACCCAGCAGCTGCCCCCAGCCCAGGGGGACTTGGGGTGCGGGTGACTGGGAGCACCGGGGTGGGGCTGCTCTGTGCAGGGGGAGGGTTAATACTGCCTGGGTGATCTTGTACTTTGCAAAAGGCAGGGGAACACCCCCCCCCCCAAAATAAACTGAGCACTCTTCAATATGGGGGGAGGGGTAGCTCAGTGGTTTGAGCATTGGCCTGCTAAACCCCGGGTTGTGAGTTCAATTCTTGAGGGGGCCATTTAGGGATATGGGGCAAAAATCTGTTGGGTGATTTAATTGGGGATGGGGGTGGGACTAGAAGATCTCCTGAGGTCCCTTCCAACCCTGACACTCTATGAATATGCGGCTGGGATTCTCTGCGGCACAGAGCCCTGGAGGGGTGGGGGAAGCACCGGAGCTGGGGCTGATACCTGCTGCTTTCTTTAAGGCATTCCTGCTGCGCCATAAGGGTGTCCGGGACCACTGGATCGGCCTCCGGAGGGAGCAGGGTCAGGCCTGGAAATGGGCCAACGGCACCGAATTCAACCACCTGTGAGTCTCTCTCACCCTCTGGACTAATGCCCTGGGCCTGGGGATGCTGGTGTCTGAGCTGTTTGAGTTCAGGGAGATCCACCATTCAGTGCTGGTGAAACAACCAGACCCGGCCCTGGTCCGTTCGCGTCCTGCGTGTATCGGAGAGCGACGGGAGCCGGCGTGTCCCTGAGCTCTCGGCCCCTCCCCGCAGCACGGTGCTGGGCCGGAGACAGAGCCCGCCATAGCCAGAGGTGCCCTCGCAGCCCGCTGGGATTTCAGCGGGGACACTCGCTGTTCTCCCCCAGCCCTCTTCAGCAAGGTCCATGGGGTGTCTGACCCTCCCCCCCCGGGGAAAGGAGGCAGCAGGGAGCTCAGGTTAACAGTGGCTGCTGGAGAGGGCAGCATGCCGAGCACTGCATGGCAGGTGCAGGTCCCGCTGGGGATTGCAGCCGGCAGGTTTGAGTGACTTGGCTGGTGAGGCCTCTGAATCCGCAGCAAGGCACGGATGTTAAAGGAGCCTGCGGTTCACAGGTGCTGCACGCCTGGGGCTCCCACTGGAACGGGGTACAGTAGTGATGGCTGCCCAGCCAACACCCCGCGATGGGTTTCAGTGGGCTCCAAGTGTGATCACAAAACCAGTGCTGCTTGAGCCCGGAGCAGGGTTTGAACCCTGGGACTTCAGGACTAGAAGCATGAGCCTCTGCCATAGGAGCGAAAGAATCCACTTCCTTAACTGAAAACCCCCCCGATTGATAAAGCTCTTTTGCAGGCCAGCCATTAGAGGGGGATGGAGACCCCCCCACTTCCCTGGTCTGGGTTACTTCAGTACTTTGAAAAATCAGGCTCTTATGGCGCTGGGTCAGGGCTCCCCAATGGACAGTCCCCATTCTGCTGTATTGGACCCAACCTTTGGATCCCACCTGCTTCCAGCCTCACTGGGTCTGAATAGCCACCAGACACTGTCCCGAGTTTGGGCCTCTGTGGTACTCTCCTGGGGTACAGATTCCCTGTCTGGTACGCTCCTTAGGATGTGGGACCCTGCAGATCAGCTGCTGTAGGACCCAAAACCAGGGCTGAACCCTCCCAAACCTCCCGAGAGGCATGTTGTCCCTAGAACTCCACCCTCCACTCCAGATGAACTCTGGGAGGGTCACGTGAGGGTTACAAACAAGGAACACATGCTTTCACAAAGGAACTTCTTCAACACTCTCTTTTTTCCCCCATCCCCAATGGAAAGCTCAAGAGTTATAGATCAATGGAAAAGGAAACCCCTGAATGCAATTTCCTCTTTCAGTGTCATCTTGGTTCTGCTTCGTGTGTTTCAAGGAGGCGAGATCCCTCCTGCCCCCGGCTTTTCCTGCTCGGTCGTCTGGTTCTGGTGATGGTCTGCCCCTCTTGTTAGAGGACCGGTCCCTTTTGACAGTCAGTCTAACAAATTCTCTCCGTCCTGCTGGGGACTTTCCATTCTCCAGCACCCCTGTGGGCTGCTCAGCATAGAGGGTCAGGAACAGTCAGTGGTTCTGCAAAGCCCCCGCTGTCCTGAGCTCTGCTCCTGAGGGGCTGGGAGAGTAGCTGCTCCGCACTCAGGCCTGCACTGTGGAGAACGGCTCCCCTGGCTAGGACTGGTATGAAATGCCCGGCCTCTGCCTGACTGCAGCTCCCTGGCTTCTGTGTTGCAGGTTTCAGATAAGAGGAGGAGGTGACTGCGCGTATCTGAAGGACGAGAAAGGGGTCAGCAGCTCACGGTGCTACATGGGAAGACGGTGGATCTGTAGCAAACCTGAGGTGTATGTGATGGGAAAAGAGACTGCACTGGAAGGGGGCTTGAAATGAGACTCTAGAAATTACACTGATCCAACTCACACCTACTTGAACGAGCCAAGTCCCCATTCGTCAGCCTGGCCAGGATCTCAAAATCAGGCAGCGGGGCCCTCAAGCAATAAGTGTGTCTCGTTTAAACTGTGGATTCTTCGTACCTGCCTTCTGCTTTTGAACCTTTAAACTCAGGGTCACCTTGCCAAGCTTTTCTCTGCAGCTGAGAGGGAGTGGTCTCCTGAGAAGGAGTCTCAGCCACACGCTGGGGAAATGAGAGAAGGGAAGGCCTTGTTCGTTTAGACTCCAGAACAGCATTTCTCAAATGCAGCCACCCGCTGAGTGTTTTGCAGCCACAAGAGCCTTCAAAGTGCCCCAACAATCGCTGAGATGTTAAGTATTAAAGGTGCCTTCTAAATGCCATAAATCCCAGTGCGCGCTCCCTTTTACATAGCACCATGCCGGCAGAGCTGAGCTACATCGGTGTGGTTTTCTTTCAAGTCACAAAGTGTATTCTTTGGCTAAGAACATAAGAACGGCCAGACTGGGTCAGAGCAAAGGTCCATCCAGCCCAGTATCCTGTCTGCTGACAGCGGCCAACGCCAGGCGCCCTAGAGGGAGTGAACCTAACAGGCAATGATCAAGTGATCTCTCTCCCGCCATCCATCTCCACCCTCTGACAAACAGAGGCTAGGGACACCATTCCTTACCCATCCTGGCTAATAGCCATTAATGGACTTAACCTCCATGAGTTTATCCAGTTCTCTTTTAAACCCTGTTATAGTCCTAGCCTTCACAACCTCCTCAGGCAAGGAGTTCCACAGGTTGACTGTGCGCTGTGTAAAGAAGAACTTCCTTTTATTTGTTTTAAGCCTGGTGCCCATTAATTTCATTTGGTGGCCCCTAGTTCTTGTGTTATGGGAACAAGTAAATAGCTTTTCCTTAGTCACTTTCTCCGCACCACTCATGATTTTATAGACCTCTAACCACTGTGTTTACATCTCATGTTACTGTAGGTCTGTAAGTGGCTATGGGCCATCTCACTGCGTGCTGTTTGGGTAGGTTGCGATTGTTCATGATTGTTCATGGGGGTGGGGTGGGGGAGGTGAAAGAGTTAAAAATGTGACTGGGTATCAGAAAGTATTTCAGATAATCTAGTGCCAGAAAATGACCTTGAATCTGACAGCAGGTGGCTCCTCTGGGACCTTCTGCTAAGAAAAGCAAAACATAGAAAGAAACATGAACACTTCAGCACCGGGGGGAAAGGCAGTTTCCTGTGTTTCCGAAGCCATCCGATTCCATTTCTGAGCAAGTTGCAGTGTGAGAGAAATTCATCAAATTGAAATGTATGTAGTGCAACGTCTCTACAGCACTCATACAAAGGAAGTTAAACAAAATTACCACGGTGAGCTTCAGAGGAGCAAGCTGTTAAATGATGCAAAAACCAAGCTGAAAAGACAACAGCAACGGCTCAGATTTTGTTGTTACTATTATCATTATTATTACTGGGAGAGGTTGATTGGGTTTTTTTGTCTGTAAAAGAAACTTTGGACATATTGGCAGATACATTCTTTCATTATTAGTCATTATCCTTTCTATTATGTAAAGCATTTTTACATTTAGTTCAGAATTGTTGTACAGCTCCACCTTTGACCAAAAAAGCAAAAGAAGAACAAAAAAGACAAGACTGTGCAAAGCACTGGTTTGTTTTGTGTTTAGGTCCAGTAAAGATAAGACACAACTGTACCTTATATTTATTATTGAGTCTGCAAAAAATCCCTATGTAAATATGCAAATGTAATTTATTTATTTGTTTTTCCTACAGTTAGTTAAGTATTGTCAGAGCCTCATTTTGAGGCTGCCAAAAATTTGTGAGAACCCCTGCTCTAGAAAGCGTTAGGATTTTGTTTTCTATGTAACCATTACTTTCCAGTATTTGCAAAAAGAAAAGGAGGACTTGTGGCACCTTAGACTAACCAATTTATTTGAGCATAAGCTTTCGTGAGTTACAGCTCACTTCATCGGATGCATTCAGTGGAAAATACAGTGGGGAGATGTATATACATAGAGAACATGAGACAATGGGTGTTACCAGTATTTATTCGCTCTCGCTTGCATCTCTGTTCTTTGATAGTAAACTCATTCCTGTTCTCTGTATATCTAAGTGCTGTGTTCTCAATAGAGTGGTTGGCCTGAATTGAATCTTACAAGCTGCTGTGGACCGCGCCTGTGGGATTAGAGTCACAGTTCTGCATGTGCTCCGTGGAACGGGCTGAGCACTCCAGAGGGACGCTCAGAGGCTTTGGGGGTGTCTATCGCTAACCTGTACACAGAGAGCGAGGCCTGCAGGGGGCTGGAAGGTCAGGCCTGCGCTGCCAGGGGTGGTGGTTCAAGAGAGCTGACCCATGGCAGGCCTGGACAAGACTCCCCCAAAGGTGCCTCGTATGCCTGCTATGAATCGCTCAAACGGGCACACGTCCCCGGCTCATTCCACCCCTGCACCCCCCAGGTACAACCTGCACAAGGCATTCGACCAGGATGAGGAGAACACCTGCAATGCCCTGTCACCTGACGTGCTGAATTTGCCTCTGAGTCCTTTCCCCTGGTACAGCCTTGTTCCAGCTCAGGTGGTAACTCGGGGATTTCTTATGACTGGCAGCCCCCTTTGTTCTGTTCCACCTCCTTTTATATCTTTGGCACAAGGCGGGAATCCTCTCGCGCTCTCTCTGGGTTTCCACCCCTCCTTCTAAATGGAAAAGCATCAGATTAAAGATGGATTCAAGTATCATGTGACATGTTCACATGTCCTGTGAGCCCCCCTCCATTCTTTCAGGACTGGCCCGTACGTATGCAGTGAAGGCTTGCAGGTGAACAGAGCCATCTACAGTCAGTTGTCCTAGCTAATGGGAGCCATCAAGATTCTAAACCACCATTAATGGCCCACACTTTGCATAACTACGGTAGGACCTCAGAGTGATATCTCATATTCCTAATTTCAGATACAAGAATGACACATTCATACAAAGAGGATGAACACACTCAGTAGATTTGTAAGGTCTCATTACAAAGCTTATAGAGACCTTTTGCATAAAGCATATTCCAGTTACGTCATATTCACACTTAAACATTTTTATAAAGCTTATGAAGTGCAATGTCACAGGGTCAATACCCTCAGAGGATACTTGCAGATAGAGGCTTCCCTGGCTGGTGGAAAGGCCTCAACTGCCCTGCTTCCCATGGCCAGAATGCATTGTAGTACAGCTATTCTCAGCTTACCCGGGCCTATGTGGAGCGGAATGTACATTAGAGCAGCCCCAAGGCTGCTCTGACTTAGACCTGGTCAGCACAAAGCCTGACGATCATTTGTCTACTCTCTGATCAGCACGGGCTGCCAGTGAGTTGGCCACCCAGGAAGCCTAGCCCCTGGCCCTTCCCCTTGTGCCTGAGGTTCCGCCACTCCCCTTCTGCCCCCCTCCCTCCCCTTCTACCTGCCTCTCCCCCGCAGGAACCCAAATCACCCTCAACACAGCCCACAGCCCCAGCACTGGACGGCAGAGGTCGGGGGGCGAGACCCCAGCCCCGGGGCACTGCAACCTCAGTGCCCACAGCCTCATGATACCTGCTGCCCATGCTGATCATGCTGTCTGGATTGAAGAGATTTGATGCACGTTACCCTACTGTACCCGTATCGTGTCCGAATCCCAGAGCTGTTGGCATGATGACACCACTGGAAATGGAACATTCATTCATCCCTAAATCTGCTCAAAGTTTGTAAGTGCAAAGAAGAAAGGAATAATAAAATATATGACTGACCCCTGCAGGTGACCAGCTGAAGCAAGAGACTTGGGACCATAAGGCATATACCAGAGAAGACCCTCAGGGTTTCCCAGTCCACGCCCATCCCACAAGCAACCCTCTCATACAGTCACACTCAAATGTGTCCAATGCTCTCTTAAAACTAATAAAGTTTGCCCCTATCGGGAGGCTGTTCCAGAACCTCTCTCCTCAGATGGTTAGAAACTTTCTAATCTCCAGCCTGAACTTGTTCTTGGCCAGTTGATCCGCCTTTGTTCTTGGGCCTACATTGTCCTTTAGCTAGAACAGCTCTCCACCCTCCCTGGTGTTTACCCCGATGTATTTATGGAGAGCCATCAGATCCCCTCTCAGCCTTTGTTTTGCTAGACTAAACCAGCCCAGCTCTCCCAGCCTTCTCTCATAAGACAGGCCCTCCATTCCCTGATCATCCTGAGAACTCTTCTCTGCACCTGTTTCACTCTGAATTCACCTTTCTTGAATGACCAGAATCGTACACAGGATTCTAGAGGAGGGCTCTCCAGTGCCATGTACTTTTGTACTTCTCTGTCTCAACTGGAAGTGCCTCAGCTGATGCATCCTAGCCTTTTTCATGGCCACATCACCTGGGTGGCTCAATCACCCTATAATCGACCAACACATCAAGGTCTCGCCCCTCCTCTGTCGCCTCCAACTGATGAGCCCCCAGCATCAAGAAGAAATTCTTCTTATTAGACCCTAAGTGAAGGATTTTGCACCTGGTACCATTAAATGTCATCCTTCTTCTGGTACTCCAGTCTTCAAGGTCATCCAGATCTTCCTGTATAATATTCTACCCCCTCTGTACAGACCATGTTTCCCAGCTTTTTAATCATCAGTAAGTTTTGTTATCACTCTCCTACTTTTTGGGCTAACACCATTAATAAAGAGATTAATGAAGATGGATCCCAAAACGGATCCTTGAAGAACTCAATTAGGAACCTCCCTCCGAGCCCATAGTTCAGCTTCTAGCCTTCTCCCCTTTAATTGGTTCCTTACCTATCTTACAGTTCTTGTACTGATCCCCGTCTTCTCTAATTTAGCTAATAATTTCCCACGTGATACCGTATCAAATGCTGTACTGAAGTCCAAGTATATTAAATCTGCTGCATTTCCCTTCTCTAAACAACCAGTTCTCATCTCAAAGAAAGAGCTCAGGTTAGTCTGGCCCCATCTACCTTTGGTTACATCCCCTTTTCCATTTACCTCCATGAATGGAATTCTCCTCCCCTCAAAGTGTGTTCTACAGCGCCTTGCCTGCTCCTGAGCTCACGGACAGAAAAGCAAGAGGGAGCGAAAAAGTGTGATGTGGCCACTAGATGGGGACAAAGATTCGGGGCATCCGCTGGCCAAGAGCAGCTGAGGGAAGCCTGGGAGCAACAGGTATCAGAATAAGCAAGTCAATCTCAGACCATGGCCTAGTTTCCAGACAACTCTGGGCCGATTCTTGGAGGACGCAGCTCCTGGCAAAGCCACCCCCCAGAGTCAGGCCCTCAGTGGTTCTCCCAGCGCAGTGGGCCCTGGGTGCAGCGATGGTGCAGAGATCAGTGTGAAATAGGAATCCCTGCGAGATGCTGGCTCTCCCTGCGGTTCCTGACCCCTCCAGGGGCTCCAGCGCAGCTCCCCCATATGCAGATAGAGCTCAGAGCAGAGTCAGCTGCAGCCCCACCCCAGCGAGAGCTCCCAGCGAAGGCAGAGGCCTGGCAGAGAGAGGAGAGGGGCACAGGCCGGTCAGCGGAGAGCGGGAAGGTGGCTTCCACCCCAGGAGGGTTAACAGAGAAAGAAGAGCGGAGCTGGGAGAGCGCAGAACAGAGACACCCCCCAGCAAATCCCCCCCGCCCCCAGACACTGAGATCCCGGCCTGGGAGAGCCCTAGCAGAGGGGTTCACTCCCCGATACTTACTCATGACAGTTGCAGCAAGGGGTCCTTGTGGGGTGGGAGGAGCTGCCACCCCGCTCTGGCTGGCTGGCTGGCTTTGGAGAGATACAACGGTGAAGAGTGCGCTGAGGAGTTGGTACCCTGGGAAAGAGGTAGAACAAGAGTGGGGGCTAAGGGCAGAACAGGGGTGGAGCATCTACGGGGAAAAATAAGTCAGTGCCCGTGGAGAGGAAGGCCGGGGGCTCTGTTCCACGAGGGCTGAGCGTGTCAGAGCAAAATTCCTGAGCAGCGTCATTGTGGCCTCCCCCTGAGCGTCCCTGATTCCCCAAGGTATACTGCATTTCCCCGACTCCTTCCCTTGCTAGGTGTAATTTCAGAAAATGCATTGAATCACCCTCCTGTCCCTAACCCCCACAGCCGCTGTGTATGAGCCACTGCCAGGCCTCTCTAGATGGGCTAACGTCTGGATCCTGACCAAGCTGGTCCTATCCCACGTGGCCAATTGCAAGTGACCAAAAAAAAAAAGAAAAAAAATCACAAGTCAGCGCCCCCCCGAAAAACTATTGCTTTTAAAGTCTCGTTGGTTTTAAGCCAGCAAGTTTGGGTTCAATTCTCCATCTCCTGGTGTTGGAGCCTTTTTTTTTTGGGGGGGGGGGCGGGTGTCACCTTTTCGAGCTTTTCTCCCCATCCAAGAGAACAAGATCAAGAAAAACTTCTTCCAAGAATGGCCAACCCTGCAAAAACTTCTACCAGCACCAGAAAACAGTTAGTCCCAAACTGGGGAAAAAACAAACAAAAAAAACCCACACCATCCAAACCATTTTTGGTTTTTGAATTTTCCAACAAAAAATTGATTTTTTTCTTGTTAAAGTGACACTTTCCACAAAAAATTCTCTTTAATCAAACACCCAATTTTCCCTAGCAAAAAATGTTGATGGAAACATTTCAGTGTATTGGTTAAAGTTGCTGTGAAATCCCCACCTCCCCATACATCCCTACCAGCACCAGCCCCAGCACCTATGGGGCATGCAGCTGTGCCCCTTGCCTGGCTGTAGGGCCCCTTCCCTGCCCCCCAAACAGCAGCTGGAGCCAGGGACCCATCGGGGATCCCCACAGGGACTGGCTGCACCTGCTGCTGCTCAGCTCAGCCCCACAGCGTCAGCATCAGCCTCTCCCCATCCCTCTCCTGGGCAGAGAAGCGGCAGTACCTGGAGCTCCGCTGCCCTGAAGATGCCCCATGGGCTGCGGTGCCTTGGCGCAGGGAGAAGCTGCTGGATGCGGCTGGGCTGGGGGTGAGCGCTGGGCTCGGGCCCCTCTGGGACAGCCGGGCTGTCGGTTTGCAGGGCTGCTCCTGCTCCCGTGAACACAGAGAGCTTCTCGCCAAGGGAAGCTTGAACAGGGAGGAAGGAAGGTTCCGCAATAGCCCCGGGGACCCAGCAAAGAGACACCCCCGACCCCAGTGAGCTCCCCTGGGGCAGCAGCAGCCTGGCCTGAGGGGAGAGAGAGAGAGAGAGACACAGCAGGGGAGAGTAATGGGATCGTTCTGGTTTTGCACCGTGCAGCTAGGGAGAGCTCAGCTGAGCACCCAGGGCAGGCCGGGTGTTAGGGCAAGGGGCTGACAAAGGAGGAACTAGAGAGTGCCTGAATCCTGTACAATCCTCTAGTAAAGCGAAAATCTTGACCGCCTCAGGAAGCAAACCATGGCTCAGAAACCTCTCCTCCCATTGCAAAGCGGTTCCAGAGTTGTGAAATTAATCTCTAGCCCGCTCTGTTGATCGTCTGGTGGAACTTCCCATGCACCGTTTACACCAGCAGCTTACTGCACTTTCGTAGAGTCAGGTGAGAGTGGGCTGGACTTAGCTTCTGGTGAAGTTGCCACCGATCTCGCCCGTTCCTTTTGCACCTCTGCCATGCGATGGGTCGGTGTGTTTCTGGGGCTCTTCCTTCTAGCCCTCCCGTCTGGGTTTTTGGATGGCACTTCAGGTAAGAGATTCCATCTCCCTTCTGGACTGTTCAGTGGGGCTGGAGTCCTAAGCAGAAAAGGGGAGGGGGAGGTGTGTTGTCTGGGGGTTAGAGAAGGTAGAGCTGGGGGGCGGGGTGCATGGCGGGGGGCAGCTGCAGGGCCCATGTGTTCCCAACACCTCCGCATGCCCCTTTCTTCAGGCCCTGTTCCGCCCAGGGGCACTGGAACAATTTGTACAGTGAGGAGGCAGAGAGCCACTGAGCCAAACTGTAAACCCTGGATAGGATGGAAACCACTTCAAGCCAGGGGGGGCGGCAGCCCCCCTAGGTCCAGCACTGGTGGTCCTGCCCATGTCGATTTTACAGAAAATAGTTGGGGGCTTTTTTGTCCATTTTTTTTATTTTTATTTATTTATTTGCAAATCCCCAGCTGCTGGCTGAGCAGGTGAAACTTAGAGACGCAGAGAATAGGGATAGAGGGAAGAAAGCATGGAAAGAACATACAGAGGAGGGGGGAGAGGGATTATTTTGTAAAGTTTCTTTGAATGCAGTTTAGCAGCTGGAGACAGAGAGGATTGGCCAGCATCTTGCATCCAGCCAGCCCCACTTGATCACAAGCAGGGAATCCCCTGGGAAGCCCCAGGTTAGGGAACTGGGGGTGGGGGGTGGGGCAGGTTTGAAGCATGTGTCTTCTCTAGCAGGGGGAGTCGACCTTGGGTTTTAAGGTCTTGGGGCGGGGGGGAGCATGTCCTCACTGCAGAGTTAACTTGAGTTATGGACACTGGGGGTTATAATCTGCTTGCAGAGATGTGCTGTGTAAATGCATGAGATGAAATCAGATCTGGTGCCGGCGTGAGAGGTGTGCATGGCGTGATGGGGGCTGTGTGTGAGTGTGAGAAGCAGCCCTTGTTAATTGCACGCTGCCCACTCATCGCAGGGAAACCCCAGCACCCACCTCTAGATCTTTCTGTGATCTACCTACAGGAAGGAGCAGGTGGATGGGACACCCCTTCATTCACTGTCTCAGGATCTTCCCAGGCCTTCCTCACCTCTGACTCCGCTCTCCCGGTTGATTGTTAGGGCTGAGCTCTGGCTCTTTGTCCAGACAAGCCCCAGCAGAAAATGCACAAGCCCCATGTCTGTAGAACGAATTGTAAGAAGTCTGGGGTCACATTCTTTTAGATCAAAACCCTCTTTGTTCTGCCACAGCAAATATCTCAAACTCTTTGGTAGCAAGTTGTTCATTTAAAATCATTTTGTTTAAGAAGAGTCCTACCTCTCTTCGAGCCAGCGTTGTTGATATTCCTGGAGATGTTTTGCTCAGTCATGGAATGTCGGGGGTTTAAAAAACGCCATGGTTTGCTACGAAAAAGCTCTAAAAGGCTTGAGCAGGTTTTGCAAAATAATGCCCAGAGTTCGGCTCCTAAATCCAGGCATAAATGGGCAGCGCCCTGCAAATCTGCAGAGATCCGCTTCGTAGCCGTGGATCGTGTGCAGAAACAAATGTTGTACCCGCACAGGGCTCTATAAACATGGCCTGATGCACAAGACTGCAAGACCCTCTAGCGCTAACTGCAGCTGCTGAAGGCCTGGCACTTCAGTGTCCTTACAGGACCAAGAATGGTCGGAAGGACACAAGAATGATTGCATTGCACGCTTCCCGTTGGGCTGCCCTACAGCAGAATCGCATGAAGTGCAATGGGTGAGGAGTGGAGGGTTGTCAAGGGGAGAGGTACCTTCAGGCACAAGACCACTGATGTTCCCAGGGTAGCCATGGCCTCTACCTCCACAGGGGGAAGAGCTAAAGAGCCTAACGATGCATTAATTAGAGGATTCCCTACAATTAGTTCCCTGTGACTTAGGCAAATATTCCTCATTTCCACTGTTGGCAACTCCCCTGATCTTTGTCTTGCATCTCACAGTATTTGGCGTTTGATTTTCTAAAAGCCCCAGAGCCTGGAGTCCTGTGATAAGCACAGCCATTTGTTTAAACCAAAATATGGGGTTCATGTAGGACGACTTGAAAAAAGTGACTTCCCCTGCTCCCTTCTCTCCCCCGCCCCTGCCCCCAGGCTCAAAACTCAAAAGATGAAAAAGCAGTCCCCACCACAAATGTATTATTTTTAAATATTTCATGATTTTTAAGGCAACCTGCTGAGATTTGAAGGCAGGCTGTGGGTTGGCAAAACGCTGCAAGATACAATAAAGTGGCATTCCAAGAGGACAGAGTTAAGGTTATATGGGGGAACCGGCAACTATAACTGAGCTCCTCCTGGTTAGCAGAGCTCTGTGGTTTGTTTTCCCCTGTAGTGCTAAGATTCTTTCCCAGTGTTACATGGGGAAGATCTCAGCTGAGCATTTCCTGGTTCTCCAACAGCTGAGTTTGGGGCAGTGACATCCCAGAAGGGCCTGGGGAGCAGAACTGCCTGTTGGTCAGCAAAAAAGGGTGGATTTGATTTAGATCAAATTGATTTAAATCATGAGTCAGGAAGACTCGATTTAATCATGGATTTCTTCATAAAAGTGTCTTCTTGTTGGTTGTTATAACCTTAATACATGTTCTTCACAACTCAGAGATAGATGTAGGTTTCATTTTTAGAAGGTACACACTATTCATTTTTAAAGGGTGATTTATTCTGAAAACTTTTCAGATGAGTTTTACAGCTACCTCAGAAAATGAATGATTGTTTGGTTCTTATGTTGGATCATATTAAAGAAGTTCTGTATTAAAATCACAACTGAGTTTATTCCCCATAGTTTAAATTCCAGGGTATTACTAATTAAGAGGTCTCTTGGTTTTTGGTACTGTTTCTCTCCCTCTAAGTGTGCAACTTGCAAGCTGCTAATTGTGTTAGTACATTCTAAGACAGAGTCTGTTCTCAGAGCAATTCTTTGTAACAACAACCACTCACACAGAGAGAGACTCAAAGCAAATTCTGTAGCAATAGAAACAGCACCCGGAGACCCTCCGCCCTTTTGTTTTATTCATCTCGCTTTGTTAACCATTGTGATTAAAATAGAGATAGAGGATGGATGTGGATGGATGCTTGGTGTGGATAATAACTGAATGATCAGGGAGGTGCCAGCCTAAGAATGCAGTGTCCATCGGCTGAAGAAGGCGTCAAGTGAAAATAACCAGAGGACCTCCGGAGGGCAGACTGGAATCCACCCAACAGCCTCAAGAATGGGAGAACCAAAGAACAAGATAACATCTGGCAGCACGGACCCTTCAGGAATGTGCCATCTGCTGATTGATTCAGCAACAGCATGATGAAGCAATTGCCATAGACCGGCCTAGGAAGAAATTCCTATCAAAATGGACTCTAGAAAGTGAGAACTTTGGGGTCTGATTCTGCAAACCAACTTCCAGGAGCATCAGATGTGCATCTGACAAGGCCCTGCTCCCTCTTCATGTCCAGGCCACCTGGCCAGTGGCTTGGCATGAGCAACTGTAAGGCTGGTAACTATGATAACAACCTTGCAGAACCTGTGTGTGTGTGTTTGTATGAATGAATGTGTGAATAAATATGAGATTGAATGGAATGTTATAGCGATAACTAACTGCTTACTAGGATTCTGTCTGTATTCACAATAAATGTGGTATTTTGCCTTTTCCCCTTCAATAAGATCCTGCTGGTTTTTATTTTATTGGTATAACAATTTCATTTACCAAAGGTAATTAAAGCAGATAGTTCACCTCCGAATGACTTCATAAATATCTCCAATTCAACTGGTTAATCGTTAATATCTGGAGGATTTTCTTGCCAGGCTGTAATAGGAGGAGAACATCACCAGACAGACATTTACATTGTTTTCTTTAACTAAAACAACAACGTTAAGTATTCTGGATTTTTTTCTTCAACAGCAAACAGATAATATTTCAACAAAACAAGCATATGTCCCTCCCTTCTCACATTTATCTCCAGACTTCTCCTTGTCCAGATCGATTCCGCCCCCAACAATCTTCTATTCATTGAACTTTTTGAAACTTTGCACTTTTAGAGAGAGGTAAGGGATTGACTCTGTGTACACAAATTTGCAGAGGGACAATAGAGTTGAGGTCTGTTATTTCTCACCTCTCTCTATTTATTTATTTGAAAACATTTTTGCTGTTAACAAGCATGTTACCTCTGGAGACACAAATCCACAGTTTGAGAACTGCAAAACTAAGCATCTCTGATGGTATCTTCCAGACTGAGCACTGAATCCCATTGGTAGGTAGGTAGATTAACCTACATAGTCTATACAGAAGCCTGTGGAACCCCATAAGATTGGGTCCTTACTACAGGAAGTATTGGAACTCATTTACAAACCTTTTCTGAAACATTACATGAATCTATTGTCTCATACTATAGAATTAGAATTTATAATCCTTATTCCATGATGAGAGATCTTTGAGCTATAATGTATCTTAATTAAAACTATCTTTAGATAGCTTTTTGAGGGGCAAAAAAACATTTTATCAAAAAAATCCAATTTTTTTGATTTTTTTTTTTTTAAATCATGGATTTTTATCCACCCTGGTTGCAAGTGAATAGCAAAGCTGGTCCCAGCAGGGAGCCAGAGTGTCAAAAATTCTTAGCTGGTGGGAGAGCCTCTCTGTGAGCATCTGCAAAGCATCTCACTTCAACAGTGACTGGTTGAACGATTTATTGTAAGGGACGCCCTTTCTCAGACCCTTTCCCTTTATTGTCTCCCACCCCCACGTCAGTCCCTGACCCAGGATTGCCAAGCCAAACTAAAATACCACTTGTTTGAAATCTCACAGCTAGCGAAGATTATCTAATTGTCCAGGTGGCTGAGCCGGAAGGCAGCTCTGTGAACACCTCCATACCAAATGCCACCTACGTTTCACAGACGTCTTTCTTCGTGCGGAAATATAACACCTCCACTTCGTTGTGGGAAGATGTCGTTTACTCCTCTGATGGGGGCTCCCAAACAGTCCTCAGTTCCTTCCAGGAGACACTCTCCTTTTTTGGTGGATACTTCAAGATGGAGAACGTGAGCAAAGGGACTGAAGGAGTTTACAGGATTCCAGGTGAAATGTACAGGAAGTGTGTGGCTGTCATAAACTTTACCGTGGTGGGTAAGTTGTGCAGTCAGTGACCCCAGAAAAAACTCTGCTCCCCTTGCACTTCTCAGGCTGTGTAAAGCCTGTGGAAACATCCTATAAACTCCCAGAATATGGAAGACCCCAGCAGACATTGAGATGGGAGAGACATCTCCTCTGCATCCGCAGCCCCAGCCCAAGGGGCGTGTCATGTGGGAATGCGTGAGGAGAGGAACTAGCCAGACCACAATGCACTCTGGCTCTTCTCAGTGGATGGGCGGTCCCTGAGGGCCCCCTGCCAGCCGGCACACATTAGAGCAGCCCCCAGGCTGCTATAACCAATGACGGGACTGGCATTAGAGCTAGGGCAGAGAACCAGGAAGGTGTAAATCCTGTTGTGCCAGAGCAGGCGCCTTGTCTACACTAGGCCCACTGATATTCCTACCACTGACTCTAGTAACAATGAACATTTTTTGCAAACATGGTCAGCTAGTGACCCGGCCTCCCCGGGGAGGCTAGTCCTTGGCCCCTTCCCTTGTGCCCAAGGCCCCACCCCTCTCCTTCTGCCCCCTTGCCCCTGCAGGAGCCCAAAGCACCCCCACCGTGGCCCCCGGCTCCAGTGCCAGGCAGCTGTGGGGGCGAGGCCCCAGGCCTGGCACTCCGGGCAGCGCAGTTGCTGCGTCCCCAGGCCTGGCACTCAGGGTGGCTGGTGCTGGGGGCGTGCCGCCCGGAGTCCCTGCGGGAGGCAGGCCAGCCAGGCCCAGCCAGTGCAGAGCACTGGGAACAGCAGGAGGGGGCCTGGCCGGGGGGCGGAGCGTGGGCAGGGCCATGGTAGGCTGTCTGGGGAGTCACAGGCTCCCCCTGCCTACGATACCTGCTGCCCATATTTGCAAAGTTGCTGCAGTGCAGGCAAGCTTTAAAGCACCCCAAGGGCTCGCAGGGAAAGTGGCATGTGTTGTATAGGCCACGGGGTGACTTTTACTTTTCTTGTGGCTAGCAAGCCTTTTGTTCATCGGGCTGCTCGTTAACATACGGCTGGCTCTGTCTGACTGCGGGATCAGGAGCAAACATTCATGAAGGGTCTGCGCTGAAATCCCTGGGAAATATGTGGTATGCCGTGATCTGTTTTCTCTCTGGCCACTGTCACCCTCGTCTCTGAGGCCCAGATCTTCAGAGATCAATGGGAATTGGATGCCTAAATACCTTGGAGGATCTGGGCCTAAGGGCCAGATTGTCAAAGGCATTTAGGCCCCCAAAGGTGCAAATAGGCATGTAGGGGAATTTTCAAAAGCACGCACCTGCCTAACTCTCATTGAAGAGGGTAGTTAGTCACTTTTGAAAATCCCATTAGTGACCTACCTGCATCTTCAGGGATGCAAATACCTTTGAGTGTCTGGCCCTAGATAGAATCATAGAATACCAGGGTTGGAAGGGACCTCAGGAAGTCATCTAGTCCAACCCCCTGCTCAAAGCAGGACCAATCCCCAATTTTTGCCCCAAATGGCCCCCTCAGGGATTGAACTCACAATCCTGGGTTTAGCAGGCCAATGCTCAAACCACTGAGCTATCCCTCCCCTGAAATAATCAAAGGGCTCCGGGGCAGAGGCTGAAATTGAACCAGGCACGTCTGGCTCCTGGATCAGCACCTCCCCCCTTAGGCCAACCTTCTGCAGTTCAGGCAAGGAGAGGAGAATCAGGCATGTGGTGTACGGAGCCCTCACCAGCCCTTCCCTCCTGAGTGTCTAGTTCCAGAGCCCGGCTCATTCCCACCGGCTGCGTCTGGGACCTCCGGGGCTGAGGAGGAAGCTCGTGATGAGAACAAAGGGGATGGGAAGTAGCTTGTGATGGGAGATTTCCTTCCCTAGTAGCCTCTCTCCTCCCTGCCTGTATTTCACATGCCCGTCCCAGCTCCCACTGAGGTCAGTGTGAGCTTGAGGGCAGCGTCCAGTTGCTCCGGATCTTCCCAGACGGCCTGATGGCTTGTGCCACAATTGGCCAGAAATGGACCACGGGGAGCTGGCACAGCAGAGTTGGCTACGGCCAAGGACAAGCCCTTGGCTGATTGAGGAGCCGTGTTTGGGGCCTCCCAACGCGAGTGCAGAGTGTCAATTAAGGGGATGAGTTCAGGGGCAGAAAACTGTGATCCCCAAAACCCAGCATGCTCTGGGGGGAGCCACCTATGCCAGCCAATGGGAGATGTCGATGAGAGGGGTGTGTCCTAAGCCCTGCCCCTCTCTGTGTTCCATGCGTGGTGTGGCTTGTGATCCAGGGAAACCCCTCTCTTGCAGCCAGGTGATTTAGATGCTGCTTAAGTCCTATCTTGCAGGAATAAGTTAGGTACCTGCCTTGCTCCATGCAAAATGGCAGAGGGGCCGTCCTAACCCAGCCCTGTGGTTAGAGCACTCAGCTGGGAGAGCCCCGTTCAATTCTCCATCATTAAAAAAAGAAGCCAGTCCATTCTTCTGAATGCTCTCAGACAGGCGACTCCTGTTTGTCCGGGTTCGGTGAGGGAGTTGCTTAGGCACTGTCAAATAATTACTGAACAGTCCAATTAATCTAAGGATTAGATTTAACGGGTTTCTGGAATTTGTAACCGGTTTAGCAAGGTCATTCCATGCCAGGCTGGTGCACCGTTAAAAGAAACAGGTGTTAGGCAGGTAAGCAGCAGCATCTTAAACCATTTGTCAACCATTCAGTTTTCTTCAAGTTGCAAGGAGAGAGGCTTGTAGACGGCCTAGAGAAGAAATCGCTTTGCATGAGGATTCTGTCGGTGTTTAAACCGAGGGGTGTTTTCTGCAAAGGGAGGAGGTGGGAAGGAAGCTGCTTTACGGCTCAGGCTCTGTCTGCACTTAAAACACTGCAGCTGCTGCAGCCCTTCAGTACAGACGCTTCCCACAGCAACGGGACTCCGAGTCCAGCGCTCTAGGCCTCGCTGCCTCCATTAGTCCAGAAAAGGATGACAAGTGATTAGGGACGTGGAACAGCTTCTGTGTGAGGAGAGATTAATAAGACTGGGACTTTTCACCTTGGAAAAGAGATGACTAATGGGGGATAAGATAGAGGTGTATAAAATCATGACTGATGTGGAGAAAGTAAATCAGGAAGTGTTGTTTACTCTTTCTCACAAGAACCAGGGGTTACCCAATGAAATTAATAGGCAGCAGGTTTAAAAGAAACAAAAGGAAGTATTTCTTCACACAATGGAGAGTCAACCTGTGGAACTCCTTGCCAGAGGATGTTGTGAAGGCCAAGACTATAACAGGGTTCAAAAAAGAACTAGATAACTTCATGGAGGACAGGTCCATCAACTGCTATTAGCTAGCATGCGCAGGGATGGTTTCCCTAGTCTATATTTTCAAGAAGCTGGGAATGTGTGACAGTGGATGGATCACTTGATTACCAGAGCTCCTGTGATTCTGGGTTGTTTTTTTTTTAAATCTCTCCACAATTTTGGTTGCAATTGAAACTTCTAGTTAAAGCGATCAGTGGAGGGGGGGAGGGGGGCTGGACGCTCTGTTGCCTTGCACTTTGTTTGTGTCACCTTTACACTGATGCAAAGTGAGCAAGAAATACCAAAAGAATTGCAGGCACTAGTGTAAATGACACACACTAGGATCAGGCTAAGGCTGGATTGGGGCCCAGAACTCTTCCCTCACCCACCCATCACGGCACAAGGACTTTGATCCTGGGCCTCATGCCAACTGCCCATAAGGGGCAGCTTAGAAATTCTTCGGTAGCACAAAGCTGGGTGTGTCTCCCTATGTCACCTGCCTCCTCCCAATCTTTAGTCTGGGGACATGGTGTGGTAGCAAAGAGAGTGTGGTGCATAATGCTGGCTGAGAACTGCTGCCACGACAGCCAGTGTAACTTAGAGCAGCCTCAACGGTGCTCTAAGTTTTATGTCAGGTGCTATTTCACGCACCAGCCAGCCGAAGCTTGGGGGAACAAAAGGGTGACTTCAAGCCCCCTTTTCCCATCCCTCTCTGCTGAGCCAAGTGAAAACTTGTCACTTCTGAGAATTAAGACCCAGTCATAAGGCAATGGAAAACCCCAATCTTTCTTCTGCTGTGAAGAGTTGGTAAAACTCAAAGCCCAGATGGCACCGTTATTAAGCACATTATTTTTTTCTCTTTGCTATTTAAAAATAATGAGATGCGAAAACAATATTAGTGCAGCAGTAATGTTGTATGGTTCGGACGCACAAGTTAAGTTTCCTATGACAACACTAACTTCATCAACTTGCATGTATGGAGCATATTTTTCCTCTTCCTGTTTTTCTTGTATTTTAAAATTTCCCACCCAGGGTTCTTTGTGGCATGTAATGCGGCTTGTATTTAAACGCCACAAATGCAAACTTACAGGAATGGGCCAGAACTTGACAGCTTACAGGAGTGGCCACTACAGGGATCGGGGCTGATTTTAGAGGGCACAATTTTCAAAAGCACCAAAGTGACTTAAGTACACTTGGAAATTTTACCTCTAGTCTTCCTTATGAATTAATTTTTTATTTTATTTTTTTTTAAAGGGAGCTGTAGCCTGTTTTCCACAGGGTCAGTCTGAGTTCAAGCCAATGCCGCAGGGCATTTCAGGCTGCTGTCCTGTCTGGTCCAGCCCAGGGGACAATATCTGATGCTTCCAGGAAAAGCAAGAACCCGCTGTAACATACATGGCTAGTTTTACCATGCTGTAAATGCAGGTGGGGAATTCATTACTGACCTCCGTGGCATTCAGACTATGTCCTGAAGCATGGGATTGGGCCAGAAGGACAGCTAGCGCTGGCCACAGTCTCCAGGGTCTCTTGGAGTGGGAAGTTCCTTGGAGAATTCCACTGGGTGGGAGACTCAGCTGTGAAGGGAGGGGGCGGGCAGGAGCATCTCATCAACCCAAGATTGGAATAACTGAAGTATTGTTCCTTTTACATGGAGCCTCAGCTCTCTGGAACCTCTGCAAACACTTTAGCCACGTGTTTAACTCCATCCGTAGGAGTAGCCTTGGATCGCAGTGGGAGGGCTCAGGTGCATACGTGTTTGCAGGATGGGCGCTCAGGGCAGTCCCTGAAGCCAGGGCAAAGTGGATGTGACGTGCCACTGTCTGGATTTGGGAGCCTGCCTGCACACCAAATTCACTAGGCGCTGGGTGCATGACTGCAAGGCGCTGGGCTGGGGAAAATCACCCCCCGGGTGGTTATTTTGAGTAGAAAACCAGAGCCACTTCTGGGGTCTTTCAGCTTCTAATGCCCTTTCCCTTCTGCAGCTGGATTTCAGTGTATGATAAAATCCTTCTCAATGCCAAGTCAGTGCCATAAATCACTGGACTGGGTGCAGGAATCAGTAGGTGACGTTCTCTGGCCTGGGTTATGCCAGGGCTCAGACTAAATTATTCTTCCCAAAACTTTTAAAAGCTGAGCTCCCTCCTCAAGGCAAAGAAACCAATCGTGCCCCTCACCCGTCAGCAATGTGTTAGCGACCCCACCCGCCATTTTCATGGATACATCTTCAAACCCCACCCTTCCCACCATGGCTAGCCCTTCCCCACGCTTCAGGAGATGCTGGAGGAGATGATCCTAACCGTCCCCTCTAACCTTAAGACCTGAGGGACCCCATCCTGGAGCATCTTAAAAATCACGGTTCCCAGACTCTGTAACGGGCTGCTTTGCCGGGCTTACCTTTCTGCCTCCGTCAGGTTGGCCGATGGGGATAATGAGCCTGGAGATCTCATTCCTGCTGCTCTGAGTGGTGCCCATGTGCACATGACCCAACTCAGCTCTTACTGTATCCCAGGAATGTCTTCATCTTCTGGGATCCTCATGGCAGCAGTGGGATCATTTAACTGAGTCCCTTAGTAATGGGGCCTTTCTCTCTCTTTTGTTTCAGAGCCAGCGTCCTGGTATCGTCTCATGGTGCGTGGAGTGGTGGCAGTGGTGGGGGTGCTAGTCTTACTATACCTATGTGGGTTTTGGAAAGGTAGAAGAAAAGTGTTTGCCTACCCGCGACTCGTCTTCAGGAAGCTGCTGACTCATCCCTCCCAGCAGCCTGGAAGTCGGCAGGATTCACAGGAATCTGAGCTCCCCGCAGTGTGTGACAGGGACGGGGACCAGGCCCAGGGAACCAGAAACAGGAATTGCGACCCAGCCCTGGAGAATGGTGAAGGAGACCTGTTTGCGAATTCGTATCCAGTCTGCTGAATTGTTCACGTCCAGACCCTCCCCCCAGTTCATAGAATCATAGAATATCAGGGTTGGAAGGGACCTCAGGAAGTCATCTAGTCCAACCCCCTGCTCAAAGCAGGACCAATCCCCAGTTAAATCATCCCAGCCAGGGCTTTGTCAAGCCTGACCTTAAAAACTTCTAAGGAAGGAGATTCTACCACCTCCCTAGGTAACACATTCCAGTGTTTCACCACCCTCTTGGTGAAAAAGTTTTTCCTAATATCCAACCTAAACCTCCCCCACTGCAACTTGAGACCATTACTCCTTGTCCTGTCCTCTTCTACCACTGAGAATAGTCTAGAACCATCCTCTCTGGAACCACCTCTCAGGTAGTTGAAAGCAGCTATCAAATCCCCCCTCATTCTTCTCTTCTGCAGACTAAACAATCCCAGTTCCCTCAGCCTCTCCTCATAAGTCATGTGTTCCAGACCCCTAATCATTTTTGTTGCCCTTCGCTGGACTCTCTCCAATTTTTCCACATCCTTCTTGTAGTGTGGGGCCCAAAACTGGACACAGTACTCCAGATGAGGCCTCACCAATGTCGAATAGAGGGGAACGATCACGTCCCTCGATCTGCTCGCTATGCCCCTACTTATACATCCCAAAATGCCATTGGCCTTCTTGGCAACAAGGGCACACTGCTGACTCAAAAGTTCTTAAAAAGTCGAAGCATTTCGTTTAGACACTTTCCAAACAAACCATTTTGATTTTTCAGCTTGAAACACTTTTTTATTTAAAAATGTCCTTCACTTTTATTTTAAAAATTCAAAAAGTTACAACCCTTGAAATGTTCCTGGGTCTTTTTTTTTTTAAAGCTTTTTGGTTCATCAAAAATTTGGAAAAATGTTAGTTTTGTTCAACCTGAAACCGTTTTTTTTCCATCTCTTTTTTGGAATTGCCAGCGACCAAAAAATTCTGTTTGCCCAGCTTCAGGGGTGTGTGAGGATTTTGGCGGTTATATTGTGGGTCTCTGAGTCTCCTTGTTGCTCAAAGTGGCATTTTTAGTTAAAAGGTTGAATTGTGAGTGTAAAACCATTTTGAACCAGCTCTATTATTGTATAACAAGATGAGTTTATTTTTCATGCTGCATTGTTTGGGCCAAGTTCCAAGTGGCATTTCAGTTTTTGCACAGCTCTTCTCTTCTTGCGTCTACACCTATCATAAGCTGTGGCCTTAATCTTGGGCCTGGAAACACTTACATGCATGTTTAACTTTAATTACTGCTGTGAATAATTCCATTTCAATGGGACAACTCTGAGGTCGGGTTTACGCTACGGCCCTATATCAGTGTAACTATGTCATTTATTTAATTTTCTTTCTTTTATATGTGAAAGTTCTTGAGAGGTTAAAGCAGGTAAAATACATGAACAGGTTCGGACAGTCCGAGTTTGTCAGTGCAAAGTGACAGCAGAGATGTGGGATTTTCTAGTTTTCCATAAGTCTCTCAGGGTTACCCAGGATAACTTTGGGGATCTCTGTCTTGCATCGGGAATGTTCCCTGAAAGTGTCCAAACAGCTCAGAGATACAGAACCATTCCCTGGATCCATTCTTATAGCTGTCTTCCCCGGAAAGCAGTCTGGCAAGTGTTCCTGTCAGCTCATTGCTAAGTTATCTGTCAAAACACTAGAGTTTTCAGGTGCCTAAGTAGCCCCTGGAATCAGGGTGAAATTATCCTCCGCGCCACCACCAAAATTGGAAATGGTGCCCCGGAGTGCACGGTACCCTACCGTGCTTCCCCCGTAGGAGCTGCATGAACAGGAAACTCTGCAAGTTCTCTGCATGCCTCTGCAAGTGACCCCCATGCCTCTCCATTTCCTTGGCCACATGTATCCTGTCCCCATGCTGGCGGCTAATCCAGAAAAAGAGGGAAAGAGCTCACCACTGCGACCACCTGAGGGAGGTGTTGGGGTGAGATCAGCTGGTCAAAGCAGGCAATAGGGACAGAATCGGAGACTTGAAGCTCCTTGAGTGACCTCTGACCTTTCCAGACCTGCCCTTCAATCAGACACAGCGATTGTAAAGTTGAATGTGATAGTAACTAGACCCATTTGAAACCCTTCACCACACAAGACAAAGCCCGTAGGATTCCTCATGAACTATTTATTTCTCCTCCCCTGGCTCCCTGCAGCCACCTTGGAGCTTTCCCTCATCTCTCCCAGGCTGGGCTCACTTGATTGCAGGAGCTCAGCGGAGGGTCCAGCTTTGCTCTTCGCTTCCATTTTTCACGTCTTTGAGTGGCTGCATTTGCAATTGAGTAGCCTGATGGAAACACTGAGTCCTCTGTCTCGGCAGGCAGGCCCAGCCGCGAAAGCCAAAGACTCCCTGAGAACAGGGGGAGGTTCGCCTGAACTCTCAGGAATGGAGGCTGGGCCCATAGGGTAGGGTTACCATATTTGAACTTTCAAAAAAGAGGACACTCCGAGGGTGGGGGGGGGAGTGGTAGCCCTGCCCCCTATCTACTCCCTCCCACTTCCTGCCCCCTGACTGCCCCCCACAGAACCGCCAACCCATCCAACCCCCGCTGCTCCTTGTCCCCTGATCGCCCCCTCCCAGGACCCTGCCCTCTATCTAAGCCTTCCTTCTTCCTGTCTCCAACTGCCCCCTTCTTAGACCCCTCCACCCTAACTGCCTCCCTAGAACTCCACCCCCTACCTGTCCCCTGACTGCCCCACCCCCTATCCGCACCCCCGCCCTCTGACAGACCCCCGGCTCTCCCACACCCATCCAACCACTCCCTGTCCCCTGACTGCCCCCGCAGAACCCCCAACCCATCTAATCCCCCCTGCTCCCTGCCCCTGACTCCCCCCCCGAACCTCCGCCCCATCCAACCTCCCCCCGCTCCCTGTCCCTTGACTCCCCCGACCCCTCTTCATATGCCCACCCCCTGACAGGCTCCCCCCAGAACCCCTCACCCATCCAACCCCTCCTGCTCCCTGTCCCCTGACTGCCCCTTGGGACCCCATGCCCCTTCTCCAGCCCCCCCGGCCCCCGTACCCTGCTGCTCAGAGCAGTGTGTCTGGGGTGCGGAGCCAGACACAGTGCCGCGCTCCCCCGCAGAGCACGCACCTCCCCCCACCACCACCCCCAGAGTGCTGCATTGGGAGGGAAATCCCGGCCCTTTGGAGAGTTTTACAAATCCCTCCCGGAGGGTGATTTAAAACCCAAAAAGCCGGACATGTCCGGGAAAATCCAGACGCATGGTAACCCGACCACAGGGACTCCAGGATCTGCAGCTGCTGCCACCTCTATGGTGATTCCTCCAACTCATCACCAACCAGCTCTTCCCCATTCTGCCAGCCGGCCCCACGGTCTGACCGTGCAGGAGAACAGAAACCCTTTGGGACAGCAGGAGAGTCTCCTCAATGCCACACTCTTTGCATGGCTTCCCGCGGTCACCGTGAAACACGACTACCCTGCCCCCAGGAGTCTCTCAAGGAGCTGCCGGCGCAGTCACTGGGCACCCACTCGTAATGGTATCGGGCAGTGGCATTGCAGAGGGAGCTGAGCAGACCGTCCCTTCTGTGACTTCCTGAACTGCTGCCAGGACGGATTCTCCTCTGCGCTAGGGAGAGTCCCCGAGGACAAGCAGCTGTGGTGGGGGAGGGGGCAAGACAAACACTCCCCCTGAGCCCTTGACTAGCAGGCAAGCAGGACTCTGGGAGCCAAGGGATCGGTGTGTCTTGCTGGGAGAGCAGAACTGGAGAGCAGAAAAAGGATATTGGAGGAATTGTAGAAAAGTCAGTGTCACGGCCGGGTCATGGGCAGCCAGACCTAGTGGTCAGAGGCAGAGTCCACACTCTCAAGACAGGAGTCGCGAGTCAGCTGGGTCAGGGCACTGGAAGAGCAGAAGCAAAAGACCAAATTGTGTTCAGGACCTCAAGTCAGATGAGTCACCCCGAGTCCGGATGCCAGGAAATCAAGCCTGGGGAGCGGGAGCAGGAACAGCCAACACACGGTCCAGAACCAGGGAGCAGCTCGGGTGTTCAGACAGCTTCTTCTTCCTGCTGCTGGTTTAAGGAGGTCCCGGGGGCCGATTAGCTGCTCTGGGACTCTGCCAATAGGAGCCTCAAACTGGGTCTGGACTTCGTCAGTCCTAGCTAAGCAGTTTTTTGTAGGCTTCCAGGTGGCGTGCTGGAGGGTGGCTGCTCCCAGGAACCCGCAGACTCGGGTTAATGACCCAGGGGTCATGACAGTGAGTGATCTCTCCCTGCTCAAACCTCCTGCACGAAACAGTCTCTAGGGTCCCAGGCGCATCCTCTGAGAAGAAAAAAACACAGTCATGAGGACAAATAGGCTATGGAACAGGAGCCCCTTCTTTGTTGCAACACCCCAAGTGCCCAGAAGAGTGGACGGTTCTTACCTCCAGGAGATGCCTGGGATCTTCCATCTAAGCCTCAATGGGACCCCTATTGCTTGGTCTGACATGAGGAGATCATCTGTCCCCACTGCTCCCTGCGCTGGGCTGGCTGCAGCACACATCTGTGTAAGAGGCTGGGCCAGAGAGATGTTACAATCAGGGTCCAGGCACCCCAGAAGGAGAACAGAGGGTCTGAAACCAGAAGACGAAGCAATCAAATCAGCAGATTCGACAGAGAAGTTTTCTACCCTACAGGGACATCAAAGAAGGTCTGTTAGGAAAGCTGAGATGTTAGTCTGGAAACTGCTAAGGCAAAGATTGTGACTTGTTAAGATTCAGTTTTAGTCACTACAAAGTGTGTTTTGTTTGTCTGTTTGAAATGTGTCTCTTTCTCTTGCTTAGTATCACTTAAATCTCTTCTTTGTTACTATGCTTCCCAAACCACCTCAGGGTTGTGTGTTTGAGTGAAGTGTGAGTCTCCAGCCTACCCAACAGGCTGAGCTGTGCCCTGTCTCTCTGAAGGTAGCGAATAATTTCTGAGCGGTGCTGGGCCCAGCGTCCAAGGGCAGTTCACCAGACATCTCGTGGGAAGCCCAAAGAGACCAAAGGAGCAGGAGAGATTCCGGCCCCACTGACCCATGGGAACTTCCCACAGAAGAGCCTACACAGGGCTCTAGACACAGCCACTTTGGGTGTGTACCAGAGTTTACTCACCGCTAGATGCTGGCCAGGCCTCGTGTCACCGCTTTCTCGCTGAGCTAGCAACCCCGCTGAGACTCACTCTTGCAGTTTGTTGGCTGGGAACTCAGCCCTCCAACCAGGTGACTGTCCTTTACTCCACTCCTTCCTGGGTCGTGCTCCTTGCAAACAAAGTCCAAAAATGTCTTGAACAGAAACAAGCCCTTCCACCCTCATGGGGAGTTCTGCCTCAGCCTGATTTCGGTTCGGGCTGCCTTTCTTGGGTTTCTATGGTCTTCTATGTCCCCTTCCTTAGGGACGGTGAGAGAAGCCGGTCCTACCCTGGACTCCAGGGTTTGGCCCAAGGCCGTCTACTGAACAGCTCACTCTGCTTCCGGACTTTTGCTGCTGTTTTCCCTTGTTTCCTCTCAGGTGGGGCTCACTTGATCATCAATTTGGCCTAGCCCCAGGCTAGGCAGCCGTAGGCCAGGCCACCCTGTTAGATACCCTCCTCCTTCAAATCTGGTCCAGCCCGGCTGACAGGTTTGCTGAGGGGATGGTGAAACCCCATTGCTGATCAGAAGAAGGTCAGAGTCTGTTCTCTAGGAGCTGAAGGTCCGTTTGTCCTGCTGCGGGAAGTGGAGCTGGAGAGCGGAGATGTTAGGTGAAAGAGACTGCATGATGGAGTTGGAGACTGAGGGATGGGAGCCTCCTCCCAGAAACGCTCCCAGGAGAACAGGTTTGAGGAGGAGTTCTCTGGGGAGCCTCTTGCTTGGAAAAAAACAAGGGTGGCACATTGATGGAGATGTCTCTGTCCCAGGGATGGGGGAAGCTCCCACCCAGGCTATGCAGCAGGGATCCCATTTCTCCCCCAAGAAACCCAGATGCCCAAAGAAGTCAATGGCTCTGACCTCCAAGAGGGAGCGGGGTCTTCCCTCTCAGCCTCTTTGAGAACTACCACTGCTTGGCTTCCTAGGACAAGGGACTGGTCCCCACTGCTCCCTGAGGTGGTTCAGCTTCTGACTGCACCCATCTGGGAGGCTGTCACACACCCCAAGGCCTAGAAGACACGGGGGGAGGAGGCTCCTCTTCATCTCAGACTCTGAGAGCCCAGAGAAGGGCCAAAGGAAGAATAAAGGGCAGGAGATGAAGCTAGCCCTGAGCCTCTGTCACATCCTCACCTCTTCAAATGTGGAGCTTCCTGAGCTTCAGTTGGGCAGACAGTCTGTAGCCCTGACCCAAAGGTCCTTCTGCGCCATATGGGGCAGGAAGATCTCTGCCTGGGAGCACGGGGAATGGGATGGGGGTGAGATCAAGGAAAGAGGGGAGGGATATGGGTGTGAGGGAAAGAGCTCCTGCCCCAGATGAAGGAATTTGGGGGGCCGAGGGAAGGACACAGCTCCACAGAGAGCGGAGAGAGTTTCTGTGAATGCCAGGGGCCTCCATTTCCGCTTCCACTAGCCCGGCACTTACAGTGAGACAGAGCAGTACCTGCAGCAGGGAGCGGGACTTGCTGAACAGGGAGGGGAACCTTGAAGAGCATCAGATGAGCCACAGCCCTTGCAGCACCTCGGGCATCTGGTGCAAGTGCCGGATGATGTGAAGCTGGCACATGACCTTGGCTGTGACATCCTCGTGCTGCAGGGGAACGAGAACATGTCAGAGACTGAGACACTCCCCAGGAATCAGGGAGGATGAAGGCGACCTGGAATCAGCACCATCATTTCCACCCAGCAGCTGCTCATGTCTGAGTGGTAGATTCACCCTCCTGACCCCCAGGATGGAGGCTTGCTGTCCTCTCTAGTGACCTCCAGTGCCAACCCCGCTCCTTGAGTGGGGGGTGAGCTCCTGCCACTTCCCCATCAGTGCCCCTGACAACTGTTCCACCTCCAACCCACCTGGGGACACCGCTCAAGTTTGGAGAACCCTCTCCTCCACCCCTACCTCCATTCCCACCCAGGTGGGGAAGGGAGGGGGCTCTAGCAGGGTGGCAGGGGGCGGGAGGGATTCTGGCAGCAGTGAAGTGGGATGGGGAGAGCTTGAGACCTTTCCCCAAGTCACCCCAGTGACAAAAGCTGAAACCACAGGATGGCAGCCCTGGTGAATGGGGCAGGTCAGCAGCCCCTGCTGACTGAATCCTCCCAATCTCTCGAGAGCGGGTCCAGCCCTACCAGCAGCAAGACCAGCTTCCCACGCCCATGTGCCTCAGCCCTTCCTGCTCAGTTGCCATCACCAGTCAGTCCTTGGCCTCCCAGGCTGCCAGGGAAGGGAGCAACTCTCAATGGTGGCTCGGGTGACATGGACACTAGGCTATGGGGAAATGGGTGCAGCTCTGTGGGGCAGGAAAGGTTCCCAGAGGGCACTTAGGGGACTCTCCTGTCCTTCCCAGGAGTGATAGCAGAGCACCACATCCTAAGAAGAGAAGTCCATGAAGTCCAGAAGTCCCCACTAGGCTCCTTGCTACCAGGCCAGCGAATGGCGAGAGGATGGGAAGGAGGCCCTGGGCCCCACCCCAAGCTTCTGAGTCGATTACAGATGCTTACCGCGTCCCGCATCAGTTGCTGGGCTTCCCCCAGGAGGGAGTAGACGAGCACCAGCCCAGCCTGGCTGACACGCAGCAGGGGGTCGTGGATGGCCAGCAATGCTGTCTGCACGAAGGATCTTCTCTGCCCGACGGAGAAGAATTTTCCAAAGACCTAAAACCAAGAGGACATGAGGCTCGAGCACATTGTCCAGAGCCAGCCTCCAAGTCCTGGCGGTACAATGGCGTCTCGTGCCCCAAAGAGTGGGGAAGAGAGCTGCTGTGGCCAAGGCACTTCATTCCCCAGGAGGCTTTCAGGCTCCCAGAGCTTAGGGAAGCCCCTTTATTAAAAGGTCGCAGATGCTGAGGGACCAAAGCCTCCAGTGGCTCTTTCGGGAAGGCAATTTATGGCAGGGGCCAGGATGGGCTGGAAATGTATCCAGCAGAAATGGATCCAGCAGAGAGATCTCCTGCACCACAGTGGCTAGAGGAGTTTGTGTGTGTTGTTCGGGGGGGCGGGAGGAGGTTGGAGCTGACAGACCAAAGGTCTCTTCCCCGAGCTAAGTGATTTCTCTAGTTGCTGGCTATGGCCTCTGCAGCTCCTTGGTTTCTTCAAGGGGAATCCAACCTGCAGCCTGACAAGAACAAGGAGACTCATGGCCCAGTCCCAGTGTGGGACCTTTAGCACCAGCCACTGGTGCTGGATGAGGAACTCTGAACTGGAAATAAGGAGCGGGCTCTTTTCCTGTCTCCAAGAGGCATCCACTGCAGGGAACCCAGCCAGCTAGACTCCCTGAGCTGTGTCATGCCCTGGCACAGTGCCCTTACCTCCCCCACTCTGGCTGTATTCTTGTAGCCCAAGAGCCTGCTGTCCTGGTGCCAGTCATAGCACCAGAGATCTTCCGCCTCATGTATGGTCAGGCCTGGAAGAAAGAGAGAGAGAGAGACTTTTCTCCTCATTCTGGTTGCAGTTTCTGTGTCCTTCCAATCCCATTGGTGGCTGCACAGTGGAGTGGAGAAGAACAGAGGCAGAGAGAGACTTGTCCTCCAGCTGGGGTCAGTCTGAGAGAAATGGTCTGGGGTCCCATTATCAACCTGTGGTCACTCTCAGTCCCCTACTGTGTTCCGTGTCCCAGCTGGGTTCCTTACCCCTCTGTTGGAGCAGCAGTTGGTAGAGCCGGTAAGTCCCCTCCCTGGCCTGCCGGCTGATGTCCTTGTCTGGGTCGCTGACAAATAGAGCCAGCTGGGCCACATGGTGACCCATCCGAGGGAACTCGGCTGAGATCTAATGGAAGGGAGAGCAGAGGGGACTCCATCAGCATTTTCCTGTCAGCTCCCTGTCCCCCCTGGGCCAGAGGGCTCCTTCCCCTTAGTCCCTCTGCAGAAGATGCTGGGGGAGAGGAGCTTGAGATCGACCCTTCATTTGCTCTGCTGCCAAGGGAGCCCGGAGCTGCTTTGGGATGCCAAGCAGGGGCTGGAGCATGGGCCCCTTAAAGGCCCAGGGACAACACTGAACCAGGACAAGAAGAACTTGACTCAAGCCTAGCTCAGTCCTACTCTGACTCTGCCTCCCCATGAAGAACCCTCCTAAGCCACAGCCCCGGCAGCAGCAGATCCTGCAGCCCACTGGAGCCAGCCCGCCTCCGCCTGGAGCCAGCAAGCTGGGCTCGGAGCTCACTTACGTCAAACTCAGGGAGGGTGACTGTGTATCTCAGCAGGGCTGTGCTGCTCCTGATAGCCCTGGCTCGCTCCTGCGACACCCTGGACACGACCCAGAGGTTGACATGCTGTGGGGAAAGGAGGCAGGTCAGACTCAGTGGCCAGGTGCACCTGCTTTGCAAATGAGCCCCACGCCCCCAGCCCCAGGGGCCTGAGACATTCTGTGCAGGGGGGAATAGCTGAGTCATTGATGGCAGAGCTTTAGAAGGGGATTCTTTCCCCCAGGACGCAGCTTGTACCCTGCAGGTCACAACTTCTCAGCGTCTCTCTAGATTGGGACAATGTTCGGGGTCGGGGCTGGTCCCATCCTCCCAGAACTCCTGATTCCTGAACAGTTCACCAGAAAGGAGACTGAACCCTCAGCCCTTCCCTGCTACGCAAATCCTTGGGGGGATGTAGAGAGTGACTGAGAACACAATCCCCCCAGGAATTTCAGAGCAGATAAGAGGGAAGGGCTGATTCCCTGGGATCCTCCTGTTTCTCTAGGAAGGAGCGTGTGCCTCTTCTCTGAGAACCGTCTCCCAAATCTCATGCGGTGTGTGTGTTGGAGGGGTGGGGGAAGGGTGGGTTTTCAGACTCTCACTCCCCAAGACAGCCAGGAGCCCTGTGGTTAGTGCTCAGCAGAACCAGGCAGAGCTCTGGCTTGGAGTCCCAGCTCCTTCCTCTGTCCCTCAAGAAGGAAGGACCTGACACTGCATTGCACTGAGCTCCCCAACCAAGGACGGCCCACTGGGGACCCAGCTAGGAGGACAGAGTAGAAAATGGATCTTCCAGTCTCTCCTTACCAGTCCCCCAAAGAGTTACGGTCAAATGGGGCTCACCTCCAAGATGAAGTGGAGCCTGTCTGTGTCTGGGGACTCTGCCAGCAGGTTCCCCAGCATGGCATCCAGGACCTCTGGGATGACTTTGTGCAGAGTCTGCAAAGCATGGGTCAGAGTTAGGGAACCTGGGCCTACACTGCCACAGGATGGGAAGAGGGGTCTCTGGGAAGCACTGGGGAGACTCCCAAACACATCTCCCAGCCTCTCTCCTTCACATCGCACTGCAGGCAATTCGCAAGAATTGATGACCCCTGGACCTTTGATCCATGAGCTTAGCAGGTCTCTGCAGAGGGCCTTGTAGGCAGAAGAGTAGGAAACAGCCAAGTTGCTATGGATGGAAGCTGGGCTTCTGGGCAAAACACGGCTTATGAAAGAAAGAAAGAAAGAAAGAAAGAAAGAAAGAAAGAAAGAAAGAAAGAAAGAAAGAAAGAAAGAAAGAAATCCCCCAGGGAGGGGTAACTTCTTCCCTGCTGGAGGGAAGGATCCAAGCCTGCAGCTTGTCCCATCTCCACTACCCCACCCCTAAAGCTGGAGCTCCAGCAAATCAAGAGAGCAGGGATCAAGAAGACGAGGAGGATGGAAGAGGAGGAGCTACCTGGATGCCGGTGGTGTCCTTCTCCGTGCCCAGGGTGAAGACGGAGTGAAGGGCAGCTCGCAAGAGGTGGGTCTCTAGGGCTGGCTCCAGGGCAGGTTTCATGGTGCTGGCAAGAGAGAGGAGCTGCTATTAGATTGTGCAGTACGGGGGTGGGTCTGTCGCCAACAGGGACACCAAGCCACAGGGATAGAGGCACAGGCTGGCGAGAATGGAAACTGAGGCACTTAGCTAGGGAATGACAAGGCCAAGGCGTCCCAGACAGACAGTGGCAGGACAGGAATAGCTCCTGTTCCCTGGAGCCTGCTGCCCCTCCTGTATCTGAGCCCGGGAGTGAGCCCCTCCCCAAGGCCCCTGTCGTGTTATGGGAGTGAAAAGAACAGCCCTGCCAGGAGAGAGTGACCCTTCCCACCCCACCATCTCTGCCAGAGGCGCCACTCTTGGGAGATTACCTGGGCGGGACAGTGACGGTGACTCCCAGCCTTGGGCCTGAGCAGCACTGGAGTGAGGGGAGCCGGCGGGGTGTGGGGGTGGGGCTGTCTCAGTACCACAGGTTGCCCACTGCAGCCAGGGAGTGGGCGAGGACGGCGCTGGGTGACGAGTCATCGGGAAGCTCCTCGATGAGCTCCTGTGAGACGCGAAGGAGACAAAGGAGCGTGTGAGATTCAGGCCCGACTCACACCTCCCAATGACGAGATGACACAGCCAGTGCCCCACATGGCCAGCAGGATCCCCCACCACCTCCCGCTCCTCTGATTCCTTCCTGCCCATCAAACTTGTCCCCCTTCCCGGATTCCTGCAAAGCTCACTCCCAATCCCCTTCTCTCCTCCTCCCTGTCAAAAATGCCCCCATTCAGCCCCATCCCAATGACCGAGCTGGGACCATGTGATTCCTTGGCCCCCACTCTCAGCTGCCCTCCAGCCCCTCAATTCCCCCCCTGCCCACTACTGACCAATCTCAGAATTTCTCCCTTCTCTTCTCCCAAGTCTTCAGCCCCAGGAATCCTTGTCCTCTGATGCCCCCTCCAACACCACCCAGTCCCCACCCATGAGCCCGGCCATACCCCTGCCAATCCCGTGTCTCTCTCCTCCCTCCAGCTGCCGTATGGCGTGTCTCATTCACCACGATCATCTTCACCACAGCCGCCTTGCAGCAGCGCGGCTCCAGCGTGTCCTCCCCTCTCTCCCGTGCAGCCAGACATGCGGGGTAGATGGCCTGAAGGAACAGGAGCTGCTGCCCCTCATCCTGGACCCACCGGGAGTGGGGTATAACGAGAGAGAACCTGTTAGCTAGGGACCTTCCTACCCCTCCAAACCAGCTCCAGGGCTCAGGCCTCAATGGGGGGTTGTGGGGACCCGCCTATTGTCCAAATCCCCCACGACTCCTACACAAGCAGGATCAGGAAGTGGGACAGTTCCTGTGGGGGGAGACGACCTCGGCTGTTGTGGGACAAACACCCCCATCTTGGGGGTCCCACATCATGGATGTAAAAGGGCCCCATTAGGGGTGGTGGATCAGGAGGGACAAGACCCTCGGCAGTGGGTGGAGATGCTGGGAAGGGACAGGGCAATCTTGCTTCCAGCCCAGGTGGGGAACATTTGTACCTTATCTCTGCACTGGAGCTGCTCTCGGATGACCTTGAGAGCAGCTTCATCTTTGGCCATGTCCACCCCTTCCTCCTGCTCCGAATCCAGGGGCGTCCCTGCACCAGGGAGGGAAGGACAGGGGTGTGGTGGGCAGAGCAGGATTCAAGATCCCCCTTCCCATCTCAGGCACCCAGGGCAGATCGGGCCCCAAACCTCCCTCTCAGGGATGCCTTCAGCCCCCAACAGCTGCAGAAGCCCAGAGCAGAGCCCCCCCTCCACTGCCCAGGACTCCAGGGGAGGTGCCGATTCCCCCAGCCCCGGAGCAGCAAGGACCAAAGTGGCAGCAGCTCTTCATGCCCCCACCCCCAGGTCCCCGTGCGGAAGGGGCAGCTGTGTGACGGCTGCTGCTGTCAGTGGGGTTCGCGTGGCTCAGGCCAGACACCTGGGCTGGGGACCCCCCCTCATATCACTGGGAGAGCGTCTGGGCCCAGGGTGTTCACATCCCGTCCTCAGCCCTCCCTCAGCCCAGCCTGGCTCCTCACCTGGAACAAAGCAGTGGCCTCCATCGGCCTGGCTGCTGCCAGAGGCCCAGGTGCTGCCGCTGTCCCAGGCTGAGCTGCCGGTGCTGGGACAGGGACCTTCCCCCTCCTGGCCGGCGGGGGCTGGAAGGGCCTCAGAGACCGGGCAGGGCGATGCCTCCTGATGGGAAGGAGGGCTGGGCTCCTGGGGCCGCTGCTGCCCACACAACAAGCCCCAGAGCCACCCTGCCCGGCGCCCCTCCTGGGCTGGGTCCTGTCTGCGAAACCGCAGCCTGGGCCAGCTCCACTGGGGCCTGGTCGGGGCCTCTCCCAGCTCGGCGCCTGCGCCGGGAGCCGGGTTCCTTTTCCAGAAGGCCGGGCACTTCCGCCGTCTGCCCTGGACGGGAGCTGCTTCCCCGCCAGCGGGGACGCAGGGCTTGCTCTGCCCCTTGGGAAGGTGGCAGCTGCTTCCCTCAGGCTCTGGGGCCACCTACAGAGCCTTCCTCCGGAACATCCACAGGAGCCTGGCCATCCTGGAACCGAGCGGGGAGCAGGGGTGAGTCTGGGCTCAAGGCAGCCTTTCACTCATGGGCCTTTTCTCTCCCTCCTCCTCCTTGCTCCAACCACAGCAGCCCCCTCTGCCCCCACGGGAGTGCAGGGAGTGCCATCTCCACACACGGGCAGGAGTTCATTGCATGATCTGCTCCCAACGTTCCCCCTCGTAATCCCTGCTGCTGCAATAGCCAGGAAGTCTCATCCTTTTCCAGCAAGGGGGTCAGTCCCAAAGACCATCGGTTACTCTGGACAAGCAGCCCCCTCCTGTTGTCCCAGGCCACTCTCCTGCCCAGACTAGAGAAGGAACAGAACCGAGGAGCCCGGACTTCTCCTGCGAAAGCATTCCCCACGTCAAAATCACAAAGACCCTAAGCACAGGAAGACCAGGGCCCTCCTCGTTCCCCATTGATTTCCAGGCTCCTGTTCTAACTAACAGACAACAACCCCCCGGAGGCAGGGATAAAGCCCAGGAAATAAGGTGTGAACATTTTCATGGAAACCGTTTTCTGTCAGAAAATCCATTCAGATGAAACCACTTTGTTTCTTGAAATCATAAGAAGTAGCATGAAAATTCTTTGCAAAAATATTTGTTTGCAAAACAAGAGCATCTCCTGTTTGTCACAGTGCATTCAACTGTCTCGTCGTACACAAAGGGGAGACACTAGGATCTAGCAAAAAGGAAAAGGAGGACTTGTGGCACCTTAGAGACTAACGAATTTATCTGAGCATAAGCTTTCGTGAGCTCCAGCTCACTTCATCGGATGCATCTGTAGCTCATGACAGCTGTAGCTCACGAAAGCTTATGCTCAAATAAATTTGTTAGTCTCTAAGGTGCCACAAGTCCTCCTGTTCTTTTTGCAAATACAGACTAACACGGCTGCTACTCTGAAACCAACTATGATCTAGAAAATTAGATGAGATGCTTCAGTCTGAGCTAAGTCGTTGCTGCTCTTCACAATTTCAAAAGAATAAAATACAAATAAAAGAGAATATTAGGTCATAATCTGATATGGCTCAGTGTGATAGGACACCTCCTAGTCTGCACTGCTCCAAGTAACACTCTTCAGTGGATCCCCAGCATCCACCCATGGCGAGGTAGGTGGGAGAGGATTGTTATTCATACTTGACAGAAGGAGAAACGAAGGCTGAGAAAGAAGCAGGGACTTGTCTTAGCTGATGCAGCCAGTCAGTAGCAGAATTGCTCTCAAATGAGCTACAGCCCAGCAATTGTTCCTAGTAATTATGCAGCAAGTATTTGAGAAAAATTGGATTGTTCGAGAGGATCATGAACTGCTCCTAGACAATGAATGGAGAGCAGCATCCACATTGGTCAGACATATAACTGGTTGTGACTTATTTGCTTGGTCATAAAAGAGAACAACAAAGACCAGAGTTTCCTCCCTGTCAATAGCCCCCTCCTCAGCCAATCAAGGTTGAGACTTTGAGGGGTGGGAGGCTAAGGGTTCTCATCAAATAGCCCAAAGAATGGCCCTGGTCACCACCGAGGTGATCATTCTCGGGGTCCTATTCCAGTCTCACCTCTCTGTGAGGGCCTCCCACAACCCCCCCGGCCCCCACTCCACACACAGAGCTCCTGGTGGTGGGAGGAGAGCAGAGGAAAAGGACAAAGGAAGCAAGAAGAGAAAGGTAGGAGGGACAGAGGAAAAGGGAAAACAAAAAGGAGAAAAACCAACGTCCCCAGTGATTCTAAGGGACAAAGTCCTAGGTCGGAAATAAAATGCTGCCCCCACAATCTAATGTTTTCCTTTCCTAAAAATCAGCCAGCACCTGATGGATCAGACTGAACAGGTTCCAAACCTCTCCGAGGCTCTTACCTTCTATACAGGGACGTCTGTTTTCCAGCAAAACCACTACAAGAAAAGGAGAAAACTCCAAAGAGGGTCCTCCTTGCGCTCACGAATGTGAAAGTGAAAGCTCTCTCAGTCCTCCAGGAGAGACCTCGAGAAGGAGACGTGCTGAAGCAAAGCACAGGGATCTCCGAGGTTGCCCCTGTCCTGCACCCCTGTCCTGCCTGGCTGATGTCAAGATCTCTCTGTGAGATCATCGCCTCCCCGCCACCTTTGTCCAATAAGCTGAGGTCCTGCCAAAGGCCCTTGTGATGTTACTGCCCCACCCACCCCTCCCTTGCAGTGCTGATGTCCTGCCCCTGTCCAGCTACATTGGATGTTTCAGCCGCTTCCCCTGGATCACCCCACTCAATGACTCTTCCTTGTGGGGTGACACCGACTACACAGTAGAACACAGAGGTTCCTCCCCAGGCCGCAATTAGGTTTTCACAAGTTAGTTGACTTTATGGCCAGAAGCAACCGTTAGAGCATTTAATCTGATCCCCTGCGTATCCTAAGGACTCCTGTATATCAGAAGAGCTGGGTTTTCCTTTTTCTCAAATGTTTTCCAGAAAGGCATCTAGTCTCTATTCGAAGAGATCAAGAGATGGAGAAGCCATCATTTCTCTTGGTAGTTTGTGCCAATGACGAATCACCCTCTTACAAATCCGGGTCTTATTGTCATTACACTTTTTCTGATTTCTGCTTCCATCCATGGGGTCTTGTCATGCCTTTCTCTGCTACATAAAAGAGCCCTTTTACACTCAACATTTTCTCTCCAGGAAGTCAAGCAACTCACCTCTCATTTGTCTTCTGTGTATACTAAACAGATTGAGCTTTTTCAATGTCTCATTAGAAGGCATCATCCCCATCACTCAATTACGAATCTTTTCTGTACCCTCTCCAATTGTTTTAACATAATATTCAAAATGTGGACACAAGAACTGGATTCAACATTCCAGCATCAGTCTCACCAATGCTCTTTCACTTCCCTTTCCATTCTCACTACTCTATCCATCCAAGAATGGCTTTAACCTTTTTTAACACAGTTTCACATTGACAGACCGTGCTGAGCAGCTCATCCACTATGGCCCCGAAATCCTTTTCAGGGTCGCTGCTTTCCAGCGGATTGTCCCCCATTCTGTAGGGTGCCACCTGACTCCTTTGTTACTGAAGCTATGGGGTTGCATTTGGCTTTATTAAAAACTAATTATTTCATAAGTATTTTAGAAGAACTAGCCGATTAGAGAGAGAATCATGAATTACTCCAAGACAATGAATGGAGAAAAGCGGCAAGAGCAATCAAATACATGTTTGGTTATGGCTTATTTCCTTGGTCTTAAAAGAGAGTAACGAGGACCTGAGTCTCCTCCCTCACAATAGCCCCAAGCTCCCCCAATCAGCACTGAGACTCTGAGAAGCAGAAAGCTGAGAGTCCTCACCAGATGTCCCAGGCCACCACCGGAGGGAGTCACTCTTAGAGCACCATTCCAGCCACATGTCTTTGGGAGGGCCTCCCGCAATGAGAGTTGGAGTGCAACCCCCCATCCCCAACTGCACATGCACAGACAGGTCCTGGTGGTGAAAGGAAAGCAGGGGAAAAGGACAAAGATGCAAGAGAAGACGAGAAAGGAGGGAGAGATAGGAAAAGGGAAAACAAAAAGGAGAAACTCCAATGTCCCCAGTAATTCTAAGGGACAAAGTCCTAGGTCGGAAATAAAATGCTGCCCCCACAATCTAGTGTTTTCCATTCCTAAAAATCAGCTGGCACCTGATGGATCAGACTGGTCAGGTTCCAAACCTCTCCGAGGCTCTTACCTTCTATACAGGGACGTCTGGTTTCAAGCAAAACCACTATAAGAAAAGGAGAAAACTCTGAAGAGGGTCCTCCTTGCGCTCACGAATGTGAAAGTGAATGCTCTCTCAGTCCTCCAGGAGAGACCTCGAGAAGGAGACGTGCTGAAGCAAAGCCACAGGGATCTCCGAGGTTCCCCTGTCCTGCACCCCTGTCCTGACTGGCTGATGTCAAGATCTCTCTGTGAGATCATCGCATCCCCGCCACCTTTGTCCAATAAGCTGAGGTCCTGCCAAAGGCCCTTGTGATCTTACTGCCACACCCACCCCTCCCTGGCAGTGCTGATGTCCTGCCCCTGTCCAGACACATTGGATGTTTCAGCCGCTTCCCCTGGATCACCCCACGCAATGAGCGTTCATTGTGGGCTCAAGTCGAACAAAGTAAAACATCAGAGGCTTCTCACCGTGCTACGCTCAGTTTTTCATAAATTAGCAGACTTTATGGACAGAAGAGACAATTAGAGCATGTCATCTGACCCCCTGCATATCACATGCTTTCTGTAGAGCATAGTAGCTAGTTTTTGACTACACACGTTCCAGAAAGGCATCTAGTCTTCATTAGAAGACATCAAGAGGTGGGGAATTCCCACCACTTCCCTTTCTACTTTGTTCCTTTGGTGATTCATCCTCACGGTTGAATATGTGTGCCCTCTTTCGAATACGAATTGATCTCTTTTGAGTTTCCAGCCACTGGGTCTTGTTATTCTTTTCTCTGCTAGATTAATGAGCCCTTTCCTACCCGATATTTTCTCTCCATGAAGTCACTTCAACACTTCAATGACCTTGTGACGATGTGACGCAGCAGGGAGGGGGGAGTGTTGACCTGGGAATGTGCCCTGGGGGTGGGAGACCTGAGACCCTGTCACCTGAGCCAGGAGGGGGAGGGGGAGGTGACACCTCTGCCCAGGAATGTGAACAGAGGCTGCAGCAGGGAACCTGCTGGGGGGTTTAGTTTCAGTTTGGGGCTGGGTGGAGGAACGCAGGGAACCCCAGGGCTGGGGTCTAAGCTCCCTGCTCCCCCAGAAGGACTTGACTGAGGGGTCCTGGGTGTCCCCACAAGCTCTGTTTTGGACTGTGTTCCTGTTGTCCAATAAACCTTCTGTTTTACTGGCTGGCTGAGAGTCTCAGTGAATCCCAGGAAGAGGGGTGCAGGGCCTGGACTCCCCCACACAATGTGACACCCCCCTTTCCCTTTCTCCCCTTTCCTGGGCTGGGGGGGGCCTGTGTCAGCCCTGTCCCTTTCCCCCGCTTTCCAAGGCTGGGGGGGCCCTGTGTCCCCCCTCTCCCTTCCCCCCCTTTCCCATCCTGGGGGGGCCCTCTGTCCCCCTTCCCCCCTTTCCCGGACGGGGGGGGCCCTCTGTCCCCCCTCTCCCTTCCCCCCTTTCCCGGGCTGAGGGGGGCCCTGTGTCACCCTTCCCCCCCTTTCAAGGCCTGGGGGGGCCCTGTGTCCCACTTCCCCCCTTTCCCGGGCTGGGGGGGGCCCTCTGTCCCCCCTCTCCCTTCCCCACTTTCCCGGGCTGGGGGGGTCCCTGTGTCCCCCTTCCCCCCCTTTCCCGGGCTGGGGGGGGCCTGTGTCCCCCCTTTCCCTTTGCCCCCTTTCCCAGGCTGGGGGGGACCCTGTGTCCCCCCCTCTCCCTTCCAACCCTTTCCTGGGCTGGGGGGGCCCTGTGTCCTCCTTCACCCCCTTTTCCGGACTGGGGGGGCCCTCTTTCCCCCTTTCCCGTGCTGGGGGGGCCCTGTGACCCCCTTCCCCCCCTTTCCCAAGCTGGGGGGGGCCTGTGTCCCCTTCCCCCCCTTTCCCGGGATGGGGGACACCCTCTGTCCCCCTTCCCCCCCTTTCCCGGGCTGGGTGTTGCCCTCTGTCCCCCCTTTCCCTTCCCACCCTTTTCTGGGCTGGGGGGGCCCCTCTGTCCCCCATCTCCCTTCCCCCCCTTTCCCGGGCTGGCGGTGGCCCTGTGTCCCCCCTTTCCCTTTCCCCCCTTTCCTGAGCTGCGGGGGCCCTGTGTCCCCCTGTCACGGAGTGTGGGGGAGTCCAGGCCCTGCACCCCTCTTCCTGGGATTCACTGAGACTCTCAGCCAGCCAGTAAAACAGAAGGTTTATTGGACAACAGGAACACAGTCCAAAACAGAGCTTGTGGGGACACCCAGGACCCCTCAGTCAAGTCCTTCTGGGGGAGCAGGGAGCTTAGACCCCAGCCCTGGGGTTCCCTGCGTTCCTCCACCCAGCCCCAAACTGAAACTAAACCCCCCAGCAGGTTCCCTGCTGCAGCCTCTGTTCACATTCCTGGGCAGAGGTGTCACCTCCCCCTCCCCCTCCTGGCTCAGGTGACAGGCTCTCAGGTCTCCCGTCCCCAGGGCACATTCCCAGGTCAACACTCCCCCCTCCCTGATGCGTCACATCGTCACATCTCTCCCCCCTTCGAGACTGAACTGAGCGGGGTCACTGTGACCAGTGACCTGGGGAAGTTCGGGGCCCCCTCTCCGGGACAGCGCATCCGCTATCAGGTTGGCACTTCCCTTCACATGGACCACGTCCATGTCGTAATCCTGCAGGAGCAGGCTCCACCTCAGGAGCTTGGCGTTGGCTCCTTTCATCTGGTGCAGCCAGGTCAGGGGAGAGTGGTCGGTGTACACGGTGAAGTGTCGCCCGAAGAGATAGGGCTCTAGTTTCTTGAGGGCCCACACCATGGCCAGGCACTCCTTCTCGATGGCCGCGTAGTGTTGCTCCCGGGGTAGCAACTTCTTGCTCAGGTACACGATGGGGTGTCTCTCCCCCTTTTCATCCTCCTGCATTAACACCGCCCCCAGTCCCGTGTCGGAGGCGTCGGTGAACACCACAAAGGGCTTGTCAAAGTCTGGGTTTGCTAGAACTGGGCCACTGACCAGAGCCTCCTTCAGCGCCCGGAAAGCCTCCTGGCACTGCTCGGTCCAGACCACCTTGTCTGGCTTCCCCTTCTTGCATAGCTCAGTGATGGGGGTGGCTATGGCGCTAAAGTGGGGCACAAATCTTCGGTAGTAGCCTGCCATCCCAATAAAGGCTTGGACCTGCTTTTTGGTGTGGGGAGCGGGCCAGTCTCTGATCACCTCCACCTTGGCCGGTTCCGGCTTTAGGCGGCCGCTCCCCACCCGATGGCCCAGGTAAGATACTTCAGCCATCCCCACCTTGCACTTCTCCGCTTTGACAGTCAGCCCAGCCCCCTGGAGTCGGTCCAGCACTTGTCTAACCTGGGACACGTGGTCCTCCCAGGTCTGGCTAAAGACACAGATGTCGTCAATATACGCCACGGCAAAACTCTCCATCCCCCTCAGGAGCTGGTCCACCAGGCGCTGGAAGGTGGCCGGCGCTCCCTTGAGGCCGAAAGGCAGGGTCAGAAACTCATAGAGCCCCAGAGGGGTGATAAAGGCCGATTTCAGCCGGGCATCTGCATCCAGCGGCACTTGCCAGTAGCCCTTTGTAAGGTCCATGGTGGTAAGGTACCGAGCTCCTCCCAGCTTGTCTAGGAGCTCGTCCGGCCTGGGCATGGGGTAGGCATCCGATACAGTGATGGCATTGAGCTTCCGATAGTCCACACAGAACCGGACTGACCCATCCTTTTTGGGGACCAGCACCACCGGCGAGGCCCAAGGGCTGGCCGATGGCTGGATCACCCCCAAAGCCAGCATGTCCCGGACCTCTCTTTCCAGGTCCTGAGCAGTTTTCCCTGTGACTCGGAAGGGGGAGCATCTTATCGGCGGGTGCGACCCTGTCTGCACCCGGTGGACAGTCAGATTAGTGCGTCCAGGCTGGTTGGAAAACAGCTGTCGGTACGGATGCAGCACCCCCCTGACCTCAGCTTGCTGGGCAGGGGTGAGCTGATCCGAGAGGGGGATTGTTTCCAGGGGGGAACCAGCTCTGGTCCCAGGGAATAGATCTACTAAAGGGTCATCTCCCTGCTCCTCCCACTGACCACACACAGCTAACACCACATTCCCCCTGGCATAATATGGCTTCATCATATTCACATGGTACACCCGGCGGTGGTGGGCCCGGTTCGACAGCTCCACCACATAGTTTACCTCATTGAGCTGCTTGACGACCTTGAACGGGCCCTCCCAGGCGGCCTGTAGTTTGTTCTTTCTCACGGGGATGAGAACCATCACCTGATCCCCGGTGGCGTAGGCACGGGCCCGCGCCGTGCGGTCATACCAGACCTTCTGCTTCCTCTGGGCTCTGGCCAGATTCTCCCTGGCCAGGCCCATGAGTTCAGCCAGTCTCTCTCGGAAGGTCAGGACATACTCCACCACTGACTCTCCATCGGGAGTGGCCTTCCCCTCCCACTCGTCTCTCATCAGGTCCAGGGGGCCCCTCACCCTCCTTCCATATAACAGTTCGAAAGGCGAAAATCCGGTAGACTCCTGGGGCACCTCCCTGTACGCGAACAGCAGGTGAGGTAAGTACTTGTCCCAATCCTGCGGGTGCTGGTTCATAAAGGTTTTCAGCATCATCTTTAGCGTCCCGTTAAACCTCTCCACCAGCCCATTGGACTGGGGGTGATACGCTGAGGCCCAGTCATGCCGGACCCCACATTTCTCCCACAAGCACCGGAGCAGGGCCGACATGAAGTTGGAGCCTTGGTCTGTCAAGACTTCCCTGGGGGACCCCACTCGGCTGAAAATGGTCAGGAGCGCATCTGCCACGGTGTCTGCTTCAATGGAAGCTAAGGGCACTGCCTCGGGGTAGCGGGTGGCGAAATCTACCACCACCAGAATGTATTTCTTCCCCGACCGGGTCGTCTTGCTGAGAGGCCCCACGATGTCCATGGCCACCTTCTGGAAAGGCTCCTCTATGATGGGCAAAGGTCTCAACGCCGCTTTCCCCTTGTCCCGGGCCTTCCCCACCCTCTGACAGGGGTCACAGGATCGGCAATACTGCCGGACGGTGGTAAAGACCCCGGGCCAGTAAAAGTTCTGTAGCAACCTCTGCCGGGTGCGCCGGATTCCCTGGTGCCCTGCGAGGGGGATGTCATGGGCCAGGGACAGGAGCTTGCGGCGGTACTTCTGGGGGACCACCAGCTGCCTCCTGATCCCACAGGACTCCCCTTCCCCTGGGGGAGCCCATTCTCGGTACAGGAACCCCTTCTCCCACAGGAACCTCTCCTGGCAGCCTCTCCTCATGGTCCGTCCCCCACTGAGGTCGGCCAGGTCCCTGAGCTTCTGCAAGGAGGGATCTTTCCTCAACTCGGCCTGGAACTCAGCGGCTGGGGAAGGGATGGGGCCCGGTTCCCCCTCCGTGGCCAGGTCTGAGGCCGCAGCCTCTCTGAGCCGTGCCCCTCGGCGCTCCCTCCCCACCCGAGTAGGGTCTCGCGCCTCCAGTGTGGTACCCTCCCCAGGGTCAGGTCGCAGTGCCCCTCGCCGGCTCTGGCTACGGGTCACAACCAGGGCGGTCTGGGGGTCGCTTGGCCAGTCCTGTAGGTCTCCCCCCATCAAAACTTCAGTGGGCAAATGGTGGTGTACCCCCACATCCTTGGGGCCCTCCTTGGTCCCCCATTTCAGGTGTACCCTTGCCACGGGCACCTTAAATGGGGTCCCGCCCACCCCCGTCAGGGTCAGGTAGGTGTTGGGCACCACCCGATCTGGGGCCACCACCTCGGGCCGGGCCAGCGTCACCTCCGCGCCCGTATCCCAGTATCCATTGACCTTCCTCCCATCCACCTCCAGGGGAACAAGGCACTCTCTCCGGAGGGACAGCCCCGCACCCACCCTGTAAACCGAGCACCCTGAGTCCAGAGCCTCCAGCCCTCTGGCGGGGCTGGCTGGGGGTACTCTTCCCTCCTGAGCAGGTGGCAAACTGGTAGCCCCCCTTTCCTGGGTCGCCTGCCCCTCGTCCAGCTGAGTCCCTACCCAGTTAACCCTGGGTAGGTTGGGTCTGCTCAGTTTGTCCCTGAGCCCGGGGCACTGGGCCCGTACGTGGCCTCTCTGGCCACAGTGATAGCAGCTCAGGTCACATTGGTCCCCTCGAACGGGTCGGAGGGGCCCGACACCAGGCGTTCCCCTTTGGAGGGGGTTCTCCCTATTTCCCCGCTGGGAGGCCCCATGGTGACTCTCTCTCTGCATCGGGGGGGGCCTGTTCTTTTGGGACTCCTCCCGGCTACCCCCTGACCGACTGTTCACAAACTCGTCGGCCAGCTGCCCTGCATTCTGGGGGTTCGCGAGCTTTTTGTCCACCAGCCACAGCCTCAGGTCGGAAGGGCACTGTTCATACAGGTGCTCCAGTACAAACAGGTCAAGCAGGTCCTCTTTAGTTTGGGCCCCCGCTGTCCACTTGCGGGCATATCCCTGCATCCTGTTGACCAGTTGTAGGTAGGTGACCTCAGGCGTTTTACGCTGACTCCGGAACCTTCTCCGGTACATCTCGGGGGTCAGCCCAAACTCACGGAGCAGGGCCTGTTTGAACAGTTCATAGTCCCCTGCCTCTGCCCCTGTCATCCGGCTGTAGACCTCCACGGCTTTGGGGTCCAGTAAGGGGGTGAGGAACTGGAGCCTGTCTGCAGGGTCAACCCTGTGCAGCTCGCAGGCATTCTCAAAGGCCGTCAGGAAGCTATCTATGTCCTCCCGCTCCTTCCGCTGGGCCAGGAAGCACTTATCAAAGCTCCTTGCAGTCTTGGGTCCCCCCTCACTCACCGCAGCCGGGGCCCCACTGCTCCTCAGCCTGGCCAGCTCCAGTTCATGCTGTCTTTGTTTCTCCTTCTCCTGCTGCTCATGTTGACGTTCCCTCTCCTTCTCCTGACGCTCCCTCTCCTTCTCCTGCTGCTCATGTTGACGTTCCCTCTCCTTCTCCTGACGCTCCCTCTCCTTCTCCTCCTGCTCATGTTGACGTTGTTTCTCCTCATGTTGACGTTGTTTTTCATGATCCTCCAGCTCCCTCATTTTCCTCTCCCTCTCCCATTCCAGCCGCATCCGCTCCAGGGATGGGGAGCTCCGCTGGGAGGATCCCCTGCTGGCTGCTGGGGTCAGGGGGCCCTCGGTATTCGCTGGGCTTCCCACAACCCCTCCCCCAGGCATAGGTAGGAAGGGTCTCGGGGTGTCCTGGGCAGCAGTCTGACCCCTCCCAGCCTGGTCAGGCCCCAGGGCCCACGCTGCGTCCGCCGGGCGGCTTCCCTCAGGGACAGGGATCGGGTCATCCAAGCGATCCCTCTCCTCCAGCTGGGCAATCAGCTGTTCCTTGGTGGACCTCCCGACGCGCAGCCCCCTCTGCCTGCACAGCTCCACCAGGTCGCTCTTAAGGCGTTTAGCGTACATCTCCCGGCTGGCCACTTGCAGGCCGGGCAGCTGTCCACGGTTTCCAGGAAAAGCCCCTAGTGTGCCAGTCCTCCTTGAGGTCACCACCTCTTTGCCAGGGTCGAGCTGCAGACTCCTCCGCCCCTGGGACCGCTCGCTGCAATCCCCCGGGGGACCCTGTTACTGCAAAAGTCCTTCTCTCTGGTCACACACTCCCAGGGGTTAACCGCCCCCTGAAACCGTCTCTCTCTGAATCTTCAGCACGCCTGGTCCCCGTCAATCCCCCTTCGTTTTACTGTTCCCCAGTCACTTACTGCAGGAAGCGCCGTTCACGGGGTGCAGTAGATCCCACCGCTGCCACCAGTTGTCACGGAGTGTGGGGGAGTCCAGGCCCTGCACCCCTCTTCCTGGGATTCACTGAGACTCTCAGCCAGCCAGTAAAACTGAAGGTTTATTGGACAACAGGAACACAGTCCAAAACAGAGCTTGTGGGGACACCCAGGACCCCTCAGTGAAGTCCTTCTGGGGGAGCAGGGAGCTTAGACCCCAGCCCTGGGGTTCCCTGTGTTCCTCCACCCAGCCCCAAACTGAAACTAAACCCACCCAGCAGGTTCCCTGCTGCAGCCTCCATCCACATTCCTGGGCAGAGGTGTCACCTCCCCCTCCCCCTCCTGGCTCAGGTGACAGGCTCTCAGGTCTCCGGTCCCCAGGGCACATTCCCAGGTCAACACTCCCCCCTCCCTGCTGCGTCACATCGTCACACCCCCCTCTCCCTGCGCCACGTTTCCCAGGCTGGGGTGGGCCCTGTGTCTCCTCTCTACCTTCCCCCCCTTTCCCGGGATGGGGGGGCCCTGTGTCCCCCTTCCCCCCCTTTCCCAGGCTGGGGGGGGGACCCGGTGTCCCCCCTCTCCCTTCCCCCCCTTTCCCGGGCTGGCGGTGGCCCTGTGTCCCCCTTTCCCTTTCCCCCCTTTCCCGAGCTGGGGGGGGGCCTGTGTCCCCCCTCTCCCTTCGCTGCCTTTCCCAGGCTGGGGCGGGCCCTGTGTCTCCTCTCTACCTTCCCCCCCTTTCCCGGGCTGGGGGAGCCCTCTGTCCCCCATCTCCCTTCCACCCCTTTCCCTGGCTGGGGGGGGCCCTGTGTCCCCCCTCTCCCTTCCCCCCGTTTCCCAGGCTGGGGGGGGGCCCTGTGTCCCCCTTCCACAGCTTTCAAGGCCTGGGGGGGGCCTCTGTCCACCATCTCCCTTCCCCCCGTTTCCCGGGCTGGGGGGGCCCTCTGTCCCCCCTTTCCCTTCCCCACTTTCCTGGCCTCGGGGGGGCCCTCTTTCCCCCCTCTCCCTTCCCCCCATTCCCGGGCTGGGGGGGGCCCTGTGTCTCTTTTCCCCCTCTTTCCCGGGCTGGGGGGGCCCTGTGTCCCTCTTCCCCCCCTTTTCGGGCTGGGGGGGCCCTCTGTCCCCCCTTTCCCTTCCCCCCTTTCCTGCTCTGGGGGGGCCCTGTCCATCTTACCCCCTTTCCCAGGCTGGGGGGGCCCTCTGTCCCCCTTCCCCCTCTTTCTCTGGCTGGGGGGGCCCTCTGTCCCCCCTTTCCCTTCCCCCCCTTTCCCGGGCCGCTGGGGGCGCCCTGTGTCCCCCCTCTCCCTTTCCCGGCTTTCCTGGGCTGGGGGGGGGGCCTGTGTCTCAATTCTGCCCCTTTCCCGGGCTGGGGAGGGGCCCTGTGTCCCCCTTCCCCCCCTTTCCCAGGCAGGGGGGGCCCTGTGTCCTCCCCTCTCCCTTCCCCCCTTTATCAGGCTGGGGGGGCCCCTCTGTCCCCCTTCCCTCTTTCCCGGGCTGGGGGGGCCCTCTGTCCCCCCTCTCCCTTCCCCCCTTTCCCGGGCTGGGGGGGCCCTCTGTCCCCCCTCTCCCTTCCCTCCCTTTCCCGGGCTGGGGGGGCCCTCTGTCCCCCCTCTCCCTTCCCCCACTTTCCCCGGCTGGGGGGGGCCCTGTATCCCCCTTCATCCCCTTTCCCGTTCTGGGGGTCCCTGTCCCCCCCCTCTACCTTCCCCCCCTTTCCCGGGCTGGGGGGGCCCTGTGTTTCCCCTCTCCCTTCCCTCCCTTTCCCTTGCTGGGCGGGGCCCTGTGTCCCCTTCCCCTCCTTTCCCGGGCTGGGGCGGGCCCTCTGTCCCCCTTCTCCCCTCCCCTCGGACTGAGGCAGGCGGGGGGCCCCTCCATCCGCCTTCCCCCTCCTCCCCTCGGGCTGGGGAGCCCCTCCGTCCCCTTTCCCCCCCTCCCCTCCCCTCCCCTCCCTCCTCGGGCTGGGGGGCCCCTCCGTCCCCCCTCGTCCCTTCCCCCTTCCCCCCCTCCTCGGGCTGGGGGGGCGCCCCCCCGTCCCCCTCCTCGGGCTGGGCCTGTCTGGTGGCTCCCCCCGCCCGACCCCCGGTCTGCGTGCTAGGGATGGGGCACCTGTGTGGAGCATGGAGCTACCTGGGCCCTTCCCCTCCCATGGCCCCAAGCCAGCTGGGGGGGAGGTCATCAGCACACTGTTGCTCCCTGTACCCCCAACCTTGTACCCCTGGACCCCCAACCGTGGTTTTCCACGGGCATCCTCCCCCTGCCTGCATTCCCAGTGAACAAGGGGGAAGGAAAGGGCCACTCCCACATTTTCCCCGCCCCTCCCCACCCCCCTGTGGGGGAAGTTTTGGACATGAAGTTTTAATGGTTCTGTCGCCCACTGGGTGGGCACTTGGCCTTAGAAAATTACTGAAGTGTAAATGGAAAAGTTGATTAAAATTGATCATTTCAATTGAGGCGTTGGACTTGGTGATTTAATTGCCTTGATGTTACTCAATCCATCCTGGTTCTCTCCCCCGCCCACCAGCTCCCCGCTCCTGTTAGGATTCTCGACTTGCTCTCGATTGCAGGAGGTATGTGTGGGGAGGGAGGGTTTTTTGCTCCTGTCAACCCCAGCTGGGTGCCTGTCACGCGGGGGTGGTGCGCGGCGGGTGGGGCCTGTGGCAGATCAGGTCTCTGAAGCCCTGGGGGGTGGAGGAGCCGATGGCGTTTAAGGGGGTTCAATCATCCTGGCACCGCCTCTGGCTGGGGGTTGGGCTGCTGGGCAGGGAACGAGAAACCACAAATCGCACCCCCACCCCCCCACAGACCTGTCCTGCTGGGTCCGTCTCGACTTTCAGATCGGCTGGAGAGTCCAGAGCAGGGTGTGCGGGGAGCCAGGGCCAGGACCCCGGCCCCAGCTCTGCTTCGCTGCTGCTGAATCGGACCCAGTGACAGAGAGGAGCCGACCCCAGCCCAGCGTCTCCAGCAGCGTGTGCGGCCCGAGTGTCGCTGAGAGAGACGATGGGGCCAGCAGCTGGACCTGCTGGGAGCGAAGAGCCGCTGTAGGAGTGGCCTGTTGAGGGCCAGGGACACCTGGAGACTGGAGGGGAGCCAGGTAATGGGGTGTCACTGCCTGGGAACAGGCTGGAGAGAGACACTGAGGCTGTCCCACATGGGGCCAGGCTCTCAGTGGCAGCAGCGAGTGCCCAGCAACCCCCCGTCTGTGGGCAGCAGGGACTGGATCACCCCCAGGGGCTCTCAGGGCACTGATCCCTGGCTCACAGCTGCTGTCTGGCGCACACAGCGGTGGCCGTGGGGCTGTGCAGGGCCCTCCTGGGCTGGGTGTGTCAGACCCCCTGTGACAGCCCTAGCCCATCTCTGCCTGGTTCGTTCTCCCCCGTTCTGCTGTGTATGGCCAGTGTGAGACCCCAGTGTGCGGGGACAGGGGCACTCGGCAGTGTGGGCCCAGCCAGCGCTCGGCAGGGGGCAGAATGGGGGTGGCGATGGTGGGGGGACAGTTGGAGCAACTGCCACCAGGACATGCGGGTCCTTATCTCTGTGCCCCTGAGCTCACCAGGCCTCCTGGCAGCCTGGCTGGGAGTGCCCAGGGGAGGGCACTGGGCTGAGGGGAAGGAGGGGCTGTTCTGCCAGCCCCAGCCTGCCTGACCCTCCGGGCTCCTCTCCCAGAGCATCTGATGGAAGGAGCAATCGGCAGAACGGTGCATGTTCGAGTCCAGTGGTTCTCAGCCTTTCCAGACGACTGTCGCCCTGTCAGGAGGCTGATTTGTCTTGCACTCTGCTAAGTTTCATCTCACTTAAAAACCACTTGCTTCCAAAATCGGACATAAAAATACAAAAGTGTCACAGCCACTATTCCGGAAAAATTGCTGAGTCTCTCTGATTGTTGCGTATTTAATTATGAAATAGATCAATTGGACTATAAACGCTGTACCTTTCCGTGTATAGTCTATCGAGCAGTATAAACAAGCCATTGTCTGTATGAAATTTTAGCTTGTACTGACTTAGTGCTTTTTATGTGGCCTGTCGTAACACGAGGCAAATCTCTAGATGAGTTGATGTGCCCCGTGGAAGACCTCTGCTTACCCCCAGGGGTACACGAACCGGTGGGTGAGAACCACTGTTCTAAGGCAGCTCCAGCCCTGGTGCCGTGGGGGAGACATGTCCTCGCGGCCCTGCCTGACAGGTCTTTCTGTTTCAGATCCTTGTCCTAACAGCAGGAAATGTAACTACAAGAAATGTACAATTGTGCTCACAGTGGCCCTCGCAACCATGTTCTTAGTTCTCATCATTGTCCTGGCAGGTGAGTTCTCACCCGTCCCTTCCCCCTCTCTGCACATCCCATTCCCCCTGGAGCCACCACAGTCAGTCTCTCCTCCTGGCCTGTCTGGCTTCTGCCCCTGAGACAGAGGATTCCTGGGGGATGTTCCTCCAAGACCCTCCTCCTGCTCCCTCTCAGACCCCGACCCCCCTCCTGCTCCCTCCCAGACCCCTGTACCTGGGCACTCTGTGTGTCGGGACTGACATTAGCTCCCCCCAGCCCATCTCTGAGCACTCTGGGTCCAAGTCACTGTTGCCGGGCCCCAGGCACGGTCACTGATAGCCGTGCAGAGTGGGGGTGATTGACGGTGCAGGGCAGCAATGAGCTGGGCCCTCTGCCTGCAGTGTGTCGCCCTGAGGTGCCAGCCTGGCCTTCCTGCATCCCCGGGTGGTGCCCAGTGCTGGGCAGGTGCTGGCGTGTCACTGAAATGAGCCGTGGAACGCAGTACCGACACCTCCCTTAACGCAGTGTGAAACCCACCCATTGGTGACCTCGGCAGGGCAGGGTCTCGTCGCGCTGTTGACATCCCCGCCTGCACAGACAGCGTGTGCGAGCGCAGATGGCAGCTGTTTGTGGTGACCGTGAACCTGGCTGGCTGCGCTGGACAGGCCGGGCAGCGGGCGTTCGGTCTCCTGAAGGGAAGGGAGTTTGTTCCCGTCTTCATCTCAACCTGCCTCTCCAGGGAAGCAAAGCGCAGAGCAGGGGGAGGGGGCAGCAGTCCAGGCTAGCAGAACTCCTTGGGGTACTAGACCTGGCAAATCATGTTGAAGTTAATCTCCTACCCATTAATTATTGCCCCCCTGCTGGCCCCCTGGTAACTGTCCCCTCCCTCTGCAGCTCTCTGCCCACCCCGTGTTGTAACCCTGAGCTTGGCCCCAGCTCTCTGTCCTGGGCTTCATGGCATGAGCTGCTTGTCAGCTGCATCCCTGTTCAATGTAAACCCAAGAGAGTGAGAGCAGAGTCAGATAACCCCCCTCTGGGGCTGGATTCCCACCGTCCTCCTGGCTCCCTCATGGCCTTTCAGTACCCACCCTGGTTCGAGGGGTCTCAGAAGCCTGGGGCGCAGGAGCTGATCTCCCCCGTTCTCCTCGTTGGCGGGTGGTGGGTCTCCCTCACACCACGTGTCGCTGTCTCATTCTCAGTGTGGAGACCTAAGCTTCCGTCAGCTGAACCGGGGCCCGTTGCTGGATCGGATACCTAGGGAAATGCTACTATTTCTCTGAGGCCGAAAGGAACTGGACCTACAGCCTGACCCACTGCTCTGCGCTCAGCGCCTCCCTGGCTGAGATCAACAGTGAGCAGGAAATGGTGAGAGATGCTCGAATTGCAACGTTCTGGTCTTGGCTCAGCAGCTGCTGCGGGAGAACCTGGGCTCGAGGAGCAGCTCTGAGTAAATGAGCTTCCAGTTGCTGAATGCCAGGCCTGGCTGGCTGGCCCGGGGCACCTCTAGTGTCCGTGTCTGACTGCGGGGATCACTCGCTGTCAGCCCTCTCAAAAGGAGACCGCCCCTCTCGAGGGCAAGGCTGGCTTGAGTGTCTTCTGGGTGGCATGGGGCCAAAGGGGTACTGAGATCCCAGATTGACTTGAAGAGCCCGTGCTCTTGGGTAGCCAGATGAGGATGGGGGGGGCTCCTCTTAGCCCTGGCCCCTTCTGGCTGAGGAGTTGGTGGCTCTTCTCTCATCCCTGGCCCTTCCCAGCATCCCTTATTGAGATCAGCTGGGCTCTTTCCTTCCCCTTCCCCTGTGATGGGGAGGGGAGCTCAGCTGTTCTGTAAGGCGAGGTGAGGTTTGGGATAGGAAAGTTAATACTGAATTACCCAGAGCTGGGCAAGAGGGAGGCGAAAATCCCCAGCCGTTCCCTGAAAACAGAGCCCTTCAGTGTATCCCTGTGATTCTCTGGTGCACAGAGCCTGTGCTCTGAACCCACCTCTCCCTCTGCTGTTTTGAGGCTTTCGTGCTGTGCTATAAAGGCAGATTTAACCACTGGATTGGCCTCCAGAGGGACCCTGGGCAGCTCTGGAAATGGGCCAATGGCACCAAATTCAACAACCTGTAAGTCCTCTGTGAATTCCCAGGGCTTTGGGTCCCTGGTGTCTGAGATACCGAGTTCAGGCCGACGCACCAGTCAGTGCTATGTACTCCGTGTATTAGTGATGGGTGGAAACAAGCGTTGTCTGCTGGGAGACTGGCCAAAGCTTTCAGATCTGTCTGGCTTTAGTGGGGCCATCTGCGTTAAAGATGCCTGATAGTCACAAATGCTGAGTGCCTGGGGCTGCCATGAGAAGTGGGGTACAGTAGAGATGGCCCAGACGACATCCCAAGAGGGATTTCAGTGGGATCTGGGTGGGATCAAATAACCAAACCCCAGTTGAGCCGATAGCAGGGTTTGACCCTGGACCATCAGCACTGAAAGAACGGCAGATTAGGTCACGCTGGCGGGGGAGGGGCACCACGTGTCCAGGAAAGCATAGAGTAAAGAACAGTAAAAATCTTAAACGAACCCAACTGTATCCTGGCATCTCTAAGAACAGGAATTCCACACTTGAAGAATAAGAATCTAGCAGCAGGAATATACTACTGACCAGGATGGTGACTGTGAAATTCACTGAGATTAGAGAGGCTACAAAAGCAGAAAACCCAATAATAATGGGGGTTTTCAACTATCTCCATATGATTAGAGATATGGAACAGCTTCCATATGAGGGGAGACGACTAAGGGGGGGATATAGGAGGTCTATAAAATCATGAATGGGGTCGAGAAAGTGAAGAGGGAAGTGTTATTTATGCCTTCACGTAACGCAAGACCTAGCGGTCACACAATTAAATGAATAGGCAGCAGGTCTGACACAAACAAAAGGAAGTATTTCTTCACACAACACAGTCAACCTGTGGAGCTTGTTGCCAGGGGATGTTGTGAAGGCCAATAGTATAACTCTGTTCAAACAAGAAGTAGACAAGTTCACAGAGGATAGCTCGACCAGTTCCTATCAGCCAGGATGGTCAGGGATGCAACCCCATGCTCTGAGTGTCCATATACATCTGACTGCCAGAAGCTGGGAGTGAATGGGATGGATCACTCGATACTGACCCTGTTCTGTTCATTCCCTCGGAAGCACCTACCGCTGGCCAGTATCGGAGGACAGGACACTGGGCTAGATGGACCATTGGTCTGACCCATGTGGCCAGTCTTATGTACTTACAGCTGAATGGTGTTTTTAAAAAAGCCCTTTGCGATTGATGGGAAGCTCGAAAATGTGCCCAGAGGAGGCTTAGGAAACAAGTCAGTTGGTGACCTGTTGTTTGATCCCAGTCAGATATTTTCACATATTCCAGCAAGGATGCCCTGATGTCGGCAGCAGTCTGTCTTTGTGATTGCATCACGGGCCCATCTGTTAGCAGGCCTGTTTGGGGTCTGTCCACACCGCAGCTGGCACCATGCCATTGCAGAGAAACTAAATGAATTCTTTGCAGCAGTCTTCATGGCTGAGCATGTGAGGGAGATTCCCAAACCTGAGCCGTCCTTTTTAGGTGACAAGTCTGAGGGACTGTCCCAGATGGAGGTGTCATTAGAGGAGGTTTTGGAACAAATTGAGAAACTAAACAGTAACAAGTCACCAGGACCAGGAACTCAAAGGTGAAATTGCAGGACTACTAACTGTAGTCTGTAACCTATCATTGAAATCCGCTTCTGTGCCCGATGACTGGAGGATAGCTAATGTGATGCCAATTTACCGGAACTGGGTAAACAGGCATCTCAGTGGGGTGTTAACCCTGAAATCTGCCACCCTGCGGGTGCCCACCCCAGCAGAAGGCTCTGGGTGCATCATTGCCATCCCATCAGAGCTCTTCTGGGGTGATGCTGGTGGGGGAGCCACCCACAGCCATCTGCTCAGGTGGCTTTGGGCTGGGCTCTCCCTTCTCTGGGACAGGTCTCACCCCGAGCCAGAGGCTGGTGGCCTGAGGGCAGGGAGATCCCGGCCTGCCCAAAGAGTAGTGCTGGGCCTCCTCCCAGCCCAGCACATGACTACTGTGAGTAGCCAGGATGGGACCATGGGGGAGGATTTGCCTGTGAGCCTGGATCCCACCCTGTTCCCAGGTGGGAAGCGCTGGCCTCCAGCTCTCACGGGAAGCTCTGTGTGAGTGGCTGGGGTCACACCATGGCCGCCGGGTTTGTGCTGCTGGCATTTCACTCCAGCCGCCCCCTGCAATGCAGCCTGTCCTGACAGGCCTCTGGCCTGAGAGCTGATGTAAACTGTCCAGGGAGCCCTGGACCCAGCTCCTCTTTGCGGCGTTACTGCTGCTCCTCGCCACACTGAGAGTCACCTGGAACCTGTGCCCGGGGCAGTTTGGGTGGGTTGGGCCTGCAGGGGCCCATCCAGACCCAGCTGGGTGTGTGTGGGGCGGAGAGTAGGATCTGGGTTAATACCCACCTGGCATAAATGCTCCATGGAGGTCAGTTGATCTTCGAACCTTTCCTGGCCTTGCTGCCCCACTGCCCCCTTTCTAGCTGGGGCCTGTGGCAGGTGCAGGAAGGGGAATCGTGAGGGGCTGTGAGTGCAGCAGCTCCCTGCACTGTGCGAGAGCATCTCTCCCTGCCTGTGACTGATGGGAAATGTCCAACTCCTGCCTGACACCAGCTCCCTGGCTTCTCTCTTGCAGGTTTCCAATAGGAGAAGGAGGAGACTGCGCGTATCTGACCGGTGTGAGTGCGGTCAGCAGCTTGCAATGCACCAGTGAGAGACACTGGATCTGCACCAAACCCGATGCATTTACACAGGCACAGGAGGCTGCCGTGGAAGGGGGCTGGTAACAAGAGTATTATAGAATCTAGCCCTGGGAAAGCCTGACTGTGATTTCTTGTGACCATCACATCTGAGCAATTCCAGAATATCGGGGAATGCTCTGCGCATCACTGGGTTACTTCCCTGTCTGGCCATCTGTGTATTGTGTGCCTGATGTTGGATGTCTCTTTGCACACTGAGCCAGGTGCAAAATTAGATTGCAAAATCCACAAAAAAGGAAATCTACAGGAAGAAACTTACAGCAGGGGGCTGTGTGTGTGTCCATCTGTGGTGTTTAAGCATAAAGACAAAGGATCAGTCTGATCTCTCTCGGTGTGCAGAGACCTACTGGATCCTTCCCCTCGGAGACAAACTGACCGTATGCATGTCTCATGAAAGAAGGGTCCGAGCCTGCCTGGCTGTAAAGTGCTGCAAGGATTTCGGGTGAGCTGTACTTGGTTAGACAGGAGAATACCTTGTTAGTTCAGTCTAGGCTCTAGAACGCATGTTATGACTTTGTTATATGTAACCATTTGTTTCCAACACTTCCACTCGACTCTTGGCTTTGTTGAACTGAGGCGTGATTTCGCTGTGAGCCTATGGCAGCGCTGTGTGTTAAGTGGAGCAGTGATCTGAGCTGGAGCTGGTAAGCTGGGGCAGAGGATGTTACTGTTCCTTTGGAAATAGTGAATCTGTGAATCCTGCCAGTGCCCAGGGGACTAGGGCCTGGACGCTCCAGACAGATGCTCAGAGGGCTGGAGGGCAGAGTGGACCTATTGCTACCCTGCCGTGACGGCAGGCCCAGCAGTGAGTGCGTGTGGCCAGTGGAGTTGGGGAGCTGACCCCTGGCAGGCACAGACAAGGCTCCCTCAGGCAAAGGGCAGGTGGTGGCGAGGTGCCTCCCAGCCCCGGGTACCCGGGTACATTGCAGGGTATTAACTTACTGCAGGTTTGGGGCAGTTAAAAATTACACCCCAAGGCCCCAGCCCAGTGAGGCGGACCGAGGAGAGGAACTGTGACTGCGAGGGGCACCTGAGTCCCAGCACCGCCCAGAGTTCTGCTCTGCCTAAAGCCCCAGTCCCGCCCCGTGAGTAGGGCTTTACCAAATTCATGACCATGAAAAATGCATCACAGACTGTGAAATCTGGTCTCCCCTGTGAAATCTGGCTCGGCGGGGGGATATGTCACAGAACTGCCACCCTTACGTCTACGCTGCGGGGGGTACTTCACATTACAGCTACACAAATGTGAATCCTCAGTTGCACTGTTTATATCACGGCCGCTTCTTTCTGGCAGATCCATTTGAGCTCCACGGCACACGTCTCAGACAGAACCTGGCTGCCTTTTATCCACCCGCAGCTGTTCCCATCAGCAGAGCCTGAGAAGCTGCAGAGTGAGAGAGAGTTCGTGTCACTGTGGGTCCCTGTAACAAGGAAAGGCCGAGGGGTGAGTCTTTCCTCCCCCTCCCCCTAATGTGAAGCTGGGCTCTGGTGTTGTCCTTCATCTCTAACTTTCCTGCAGAGCATCAGTCGAGAAGATGTCCCAGGCTGTGAGATGAGTTAGGGCAGTGGCTCTCAACCTTTCCAGACCACTGCTCCCCTTTCAGGAGTCTGATTTGTCTTGAGTACCCCAAGTTTCACCTGACTTAAAAACGACTTGCTTAGAAAATCAGACCTAAAAATACAAATGTTGCCACAGCCACTATTACTGAAAAATGGCTGACTCTCATTTGTACCATACAATTATAAAATAAATCCATTGGAAATAAGTATTGTACTTACATATCCGCGTATAGAACAGTGTAAACAAGTCAGTGTCTGTCTGAAATTTTAGTTTGCACTGACTTCGCTAGTGCTTTTTATGTAGCTCATTGTAAAACTAGACCAATATCTAGATGAGTTGACCTACTCCTCGGAAGACCTCTGCGTACCCCAGGGATACATGTAGCCCTGCTTGAGACCCACAGAGTTAGGGGGTCTGGTGCAAGGACCATACGAGGCTGAATCTCATGGGGTTGGTGACCTGGTACTTGTTCATTGGAAGCGCCACCTTGATCTCCTACATCTCAGCTGATGGGATGAGAGGAAAGTCTGATGGGATGAGAGGAAGTCTGATGGGTGAGAGGAAACCTGCACCGTGCGACCTGGGTAACGGGACAGCTGCAGGGAGCTGAGGACTTGTCCCAATGAACGGTTAGGGCTGGATTCACAAAGAGACTTAAGAGGCTAATGGCCACTTCAGACACCTCCATCCCAGAACCGCATCCCCCTGGGATTCACCAAACCCCAGCTCAGTTGCCACCAAACCCTGGAAGTGACTGAACTTGCTCGGTGCCTCAATTTTCTGAGTCAAAGTTTACGAGGTGTCTGTGTGCGCCCTGAGCACCTGTGCTGCTCCCTCCCTCTAGGCTGCTGGCTGCCTAAGCCCCAGTACGATCCAGGAGCCAGTCTCCGCCTGACTTGCCTTGGGGCCCCAAGCCAGTGGGCATGTTCAAAGGACCCGTACCAGCTTGGGCCTCACAGGTGAGCATCCACAGACTGGCAGCGAGGAGCATGCAGCCGATGAATGCATCCGATGAAGTGAGCTGTAGCTCACGAAAGCTTATGCTCAAATAAATTGGTTAGTCTCTAAGGTGCCACAAGTCCTCCTTTTCTTTTTGCGCATACAGACTAACACGGCTGCTACTCTGAAACCAGAGAGGAGCAAGCGCTTCCTGGTAACATTTAGCCCAGGGGTTCTGGCACTCACCTGGAAAGTAGGAGACCCCAACTCAAGTCCCCCTTGTAGCTGGGTAGGAGAAGGGATTTGAACAGGCGTCTCTCACCTCTTAGGAGTAGGCTCACGCCACTGAGCTAGCGGACAGTCTGAGGTGGTGGTGGTGGTGGGGGGGTCCCTTATTCTCTCCTGTTAACCCTGTTCCAGACTCGGGATGAAGAGTGATTGGAGCAGACAGACTAACTGTCACCTCGGGGCATGATGCAGAGAGATGATTTCTAGCCCCCACATTTCACTTCTAAAAGGGGAACCACAAAACCATGTGGATGCTTGTTGGATGGAAATTGCACAGAGCTGTCACCAGGGTCAAATGTCTCCTAGTATCACAGACACGACTTAAAAACAGCATGAGAGGCTCAGACGAGGGGCTTGTCTACACTCACAGCGCTGCAGTGAAGACGCTACCTACGCTGACCAGAGAGCTTCTCCCATCAGCAGAGCCAATCCCCCTCCCCAAGGGCCATAGCTATGGTGACAGGAGAAGCGCTCCCCTCAACGTAGCGCTGTCTACACTGGGGGTGAGGTCAGGATACCTGCATCGCTTGGGGGGTGGATTTTTCACACCCTTGAGCAGCATAGTTATACCGTCATAAGTCTGTAATGTAGACCGGGTCTAAGGGCAGGTCTACACTACCCGCCGGAAATGCAGGTAGCGATCTATCTATTGGGGGTCAATTTATCACGTCTAGTCTAGACGCGATAAATCGAACCCTGAGCGCTCTCCCGTCGACTCCGGCACTCCAGCGCCGCGAGAGGTGCAGGCGGAGTGGAGGGGGGAGTGCCGTGAAGATGCCAAGGTTAGTCGAGCTAGATACGTCCACTTCAGCTATGCTAGTCTCCTAGCTGAAGTTGCATATCTTAGGTCGATCCCCCCGCACACACACACACCCAGTGTAGACCAGGGCTAAGTGTGTACCCCAAATAAAAAAAGACAGGAGGAGGAGCAAAAAAATGCTATCCTGGCTAAACAGCAGAGTAATGGAGGCCATTAGAGGCAAAAAGCATCCTTGAAAAACTGGAAGTCTAAACCTAATGAGGAAACTAGGACGGAGCACAAACTCCAGCAAGTAAATTGTAAAGTATAAGGAGGCAGGCCAAGGAAGAGTTTGAGAAGCAACTTCCTAAAGATGCAAAACCTAAAAAAATTAAGTACATTAGAAGTAGGAAAATATAAGGTCCCTCACCAAAGGCTTTTAAGCAAAGGAAGCTGTCATGGGATAAGGGGGAAGGTCCTCTCATGGATCAGTAACTGGTTAAAAGATAGGAAACAACAGGAATAAATGCTCAGTTTTCACCATGGAAAGAGGAAAATAGCTGGGTCCCCTCAGGATAAGTACAGTTATATCCATATACAACTGCTTCTACCGCTATCGCTTATGCCAGCTCCCCGATCCCCCTAAGCTACACTGCTCTACACACAGAGCTATTGGTAGAACTGCCGTTACACCAGGGCCTTTGCTGGCACCCCTCTGTTAGGGAAATACCCTTAGCCCACGTAGTTACGCTGGGAAGACTTTTCAGCGTAGACCAGGCCTCAGACAGACGCTGGACATTTAACACGAGCAAGTTATACAATGGGAGCTTTCCCCAAACATCTCAAAGAGTAAACGTCAAGCAGCACTCACCGCACTGGATCTAATGGGGAACCGTCCACCCAGGTCCATTTCCCCCCTGGGGGTGTCACTTTAAGGCCAATCCAGATGTGGTTTGCATCTTGTACAACATCTTGTATGAAATCCTGTGATGGGCAAAGCAGAGGGGGTGGGGATGAGTATCCTGTAACATGCTAGAATTCCCTTAGTGATCCCATGAAGTGCCTGCTCTCTCCTTCAGTAGCTCTGCCCATAATGCCAGCAGGAGACCCCACCAGCCCCTGAGTTAGTTCACCCTCTCCCCTGGGTGGGCAGGGTCCCAGTGCAGGTAAACGTGGCTCTCTCTATGCAGACATGGTAACATCAGCACCAGTCCTTGGTGGCACAGGGTGAGCTGGCCCTTTAAGGGAGTCCTGGGTTGAGCCTCTGTCACGGAGTGCCCGGGCGATGCTCTGGAACTGCTCCCCATGAAGCCAGTCAGGACTCTGGGGCAGTCGCCTTCCGGTGAGCAGCCTGTCCACAGGGCAAACAGCTCACACGGCTTCCACCTTCCTGGGTCTGACCTCGGAGCATTAGCATCCTCTGCCCCTCCGTGTGCTTCCCACAGCGAGACCGCTCAGGCGGGGCTCCTGGGGAAGCCAGAGGGTCCTGCACCCCAACTTCGCAGTCAGACGGGACTCTCAGCCAGCCAGTAAAACAGAGGTTTATTAGACGACAGGAACATGGTCTAAAACAGAGCTTGCAGGTGCAGAGAACAGGACCCCTCAGCTGGGTCCATTTTGGAGGGCAGTGAGCCAGACAACCACGTCTGCCCTTCACTCCATGTCCTAGCCAGCCCCAAACTGAAACCCCCTCCAGCCCCTCCTCCTCTGGGCTTTGTTCCTTTCCTGGGCCAGGAGGTCACCTGATTCCTTTGTTCTCCAACCCTTTAGCTCTCACCTTGCAGGGGGGAAGGGCCCAGGCCCTCAGTTGCCAGGAAACAGGGTGTCGGCCATTCTCTGTGTCCAGACCCCTGCACACACCTGCCCTCTAGGGCTCTGCAGTGATCATACACCCTTACCCCACCACCTAGATACTTAAGAACTGCCTAGGGGAAACTGAGGCACCCCCACAATATTCGGAGGAAACATTAAGAACAGTCCCACTTCGTCACATCTCTCCCCCCTTCAAGATCGAACTGAGCGGGGTCACTTTAGCCGGTGACCTGGGGAAGTTCAAAGCCACCAACATTCCCATGGATGCCCCAGCGTCTCTGCCATTCCTTGGTAGGAGTTACACCAGGCCCTTCCAGTTTCACGCCCTCCCTTAGGTCGGGGGTGGTCGATAGCACTCGCAGGCCGCATGTGGGAAGGTTTCTGCGGCCCGCCCTTTGGCCACCCCAAAACCCCAGGGGGTCAAACTTGGATTGGGTCTTCTCCCCAACAAGCTGGCCAAACACAGCCACTTGGTTATAGGACTGTTTAAGTTTCTTAACAGCTTTCACTCCATCTGAGACCTTCTCAAAGCTATCCACACTGGGTCTTTCAACAGGACAGTCAGTGGATCCATTCACAACAGAAAATTTCTGGCTGTTAGGAACTGAAACTTTCTTGATTAAATCACTTTCACACCCTTCAGTTGCAGTAAACTGCTTGCAAAGACTCCATGAGGATTCCTTTCCCTAGGGCTTTTCTATGCAACAATTCACCCCTCCCAGAAATTCTGCTCTTACCCTCTTTACCTAGGGCTTGCTCTAGAGGAACACGTTCCTGAGCAACAACAGACTCTTTCTGGGTCTCCCTTACATCCAGAATTACCTCTGGCCCGTCCAGTGGATTCCTACACAATCCCCTTTCAGGCAAACTGACAGACTTCCTAGATAAAAGGTCAGAAGCATTCCCCTTCCCTTTGCCACACACAAGTTCAGGAATCTTTTCCTTCTTGCTACAGGTTTCCACACCCTCCATAGGTAACACAATCACACCACCTTCACGCTCTCCTTGTGCCCTGGCTAGGATCTCACCCTGATTAGACAGAGTTGCGACACCCTTTCCCAACCACACATGAGCAACAGGCAAAATACAAGCACCAGAATTGTCTGGTCTCTGGGATTTTACATAGACACTAACTGGATGCGACCTAGTTACAGGGCCATTCTCCTGAGCAGACACAAACTTAGGGCCATTCCCTTCCTGGGCTTTAGCTGAATCCAGAACCAACTCTGAGTCAACTGCACGACGCTCAACCATCACAGGCTGCAAGGCCCCTTCTGTCTGGTCCACAGACCAAGAAGAGCCAGACACACTTTCTCCTTTCCCAGACACACAGCTTGGGATCTCATTCCCCTTGTCCCAGCACACAAGGCTGGTCACAGACAACTGCTTGGAGACCAGGGTAGCTCCCTCCATAGGCAAGTCAATACCCCTGACAGACACAGGCACATTTCCTTCACTGTCCCAATTCTCCACCCAGCTAACAGGTAAGGTCCAGGGACTCTCATCTTCCACTCTCCTCGCCTTCCCACCCTGCTGACTGGACAAAGCCATCAGATCACAAGGCTGCCTAGGCTCATCCCTTCTTTCCTTACCAAGCACCTTGCCACTCCCCACAGATCCCCTCCCCTGCCTGTGTCTCCCCCCACTCAGCTGGGGTCTCAGCTCCCACTGTGCTCAGCGCTGCCCTTGCTGTCCCAGGGGGGGTAGGCAGCGAGCTGGCTGCTTTCCTCACAGCATCAGAGCCAGAGTGAGCCCCCTCTCCAGTGTGCAAGGGGGGCGGGGAGCATCTCTGTCCCACCCAGCCCCAGGGGTCTGGTCACAGGCAGGCAGGTAGCCTGAGCCTAGCGGCTCCTCCCCCCTGCCAGCCAGGTCATCTGCATTTCCACTGACCGTTTCCCTCTCCACCGATTGGTTCCCTGGATTCAAATTCAAACCCTTGGGAGTTACAGGAGCAGGGCCTGGATCCTGTCCCAAAGAGACACAGTTGCCCCACAACAGGGTCTCACAGCTGGTGTCCTGGAGCACCCCAAAGACCAGCCAGCCCCACCCCTCCTGGGTCTGCACAGGGATCTGGGCCATAGGCAGGGTGAGGGGCTTCATCCCTGGGACCCTCACCCAGCTCACACAGCCCCTCAACCTCTGAGGCTGCACCACCCAGGGCCTGACAACAGTTCTCTCTGTCCCAGGATCTCGCCACCCCAGGAATGTCTCCCCATTGACCATCACCTTCCGCTCCCACTGGGGGTCCGAGGGGCCTGGCCCCAGGAAACTCCACACAGACATATAGGTTGGGCTCAGGAGTGGGAGCCTGTCCACCTCCCCACCCATCTGGCTGACGGAGTCTGTGGCCTTGGGACCTAGCAAGGGAGCTAGACACCGGAGCTTTTCCGCAGGGTCCCCCTGGTTCAAATCTCCAGCCTGCTCAAAGGCAGTGAGGTGGGCATCCACATCCCCCCTCTCCTTAACCAGGGGCAGCAATTTACTCTCGAGGTTCCCTGCGGAACTGGCCCTCCGGGGTCTATCCCCACTCACCCCTGGGAGGTCCCCTATGCCTCTCCGCTCCCCCACCGCCAGTTCATGCTGCTGCTGCTTCTGCAGCTCTTTCTCGGGCTCTCGCTGTCTCTCACAGTCCTCTTGCTCTCTCGGACTCAGTTCCAATCCATCCATCTCCGATCCCTGGATGGGGAACCCGATCGTGAAGACCCTCGTCTGGTTGGGGACAGGAGTCTTGGCGATGCCTGGCTACTACTCCACCTGCTCCCAGATCCTGCTATAGCCCCATTTGGGGTCAGGAATCTGTCCCTTAGAGCGGTCATCCTCCTCCAGCTGCAGGATTAACTGTGCTTTGGTGAACTTTCCAATGCTCAACCCTCTCTTTCTGCACAGGGTTACAATGTCCTTCTTAAGGAGACGGTGACAGACCATCACTCCGCTCTTCCCAAGTTGTTGTGGACTCACAGGCCTGTGTGCTCTCAGCTCCCCACGGTTTCCAGGGAGAACCCCTCGTGTGCCAGCCCTTCTCGAGGTCACCACCTCTTTGCCAGGGTCGAGCTGCAGACTTCTCCGCCCCTGGGACCGCTCGCTGCAGTCCCCCGGGGGACCCTGTTACTGCAAAAGTCCTTTTCTCTGGTCACACAATCCTAGGGGTTAACCGCCCCCTGAAACCGTCTCTCTGAATCTTCAGCACGCCTAGTCCCCATCAATCCCCCTTTGTTTTACTGCTCCCCAGTCACTTACTGCAGGAAGCGCCATCCACGGGGTGCAGTAGATCCCACCTCTGCCACCAGTTGTCACAGAGTGCCCGGGCGATGCTCTGGAACTGCTCCCCATGAAGCCAGTCAGGACTCTGGGGCAGTCGCCTTCCGGTGAGCAGCCTGTCCGCAGGGCAAACAGCTCACACGGCTTCCACCTTCCTGGGTCTGACCTCGGAGCATTCAGCATCCTCTGCCCCTCCGTGTGCTTCCCACAGCGAGACCGCTCAGGCGGGGCTCCTGGGGAAGCCAGAGGGTCCTGCACCCCAACTTCGCAGTCAGACGGGACTCTCAGCCAGCCAGTAAAACAGAGGTTTATTAGACGACAGGAACATGGTCTAAAACAGAGCTTGCAGGTGCAGAGAACAGGACCCCTCAGCTGGGTCCATTTTGGAGGGCAGTGAGCCAGACAACCACGTCTGCCCTTCACTCCATGTCCTAGCCAGCCCCAAACTGAAACCCCCTCCAGCCCCTCCTCCTCTGGGCTTTGTTCCTTTCCTGGGCCAGGAGGTCACCTGATTCCTTTGTTCTCCAACCCTTTAGCTCTCACCTTGCAGGGGGGAAGGGCCCAGGCCCTCAGTTGCCAGGAAACAGGGTGTCGGCCATTCTCTGTGTCCAGACCCCTGCACACACCTGCCCTCTAGGGCTCTGCAGTGATCATACACCCTTACCCCACCACCTAGATACTTAAGAACTGCCTAGGGGAAACTGAGGCACCCCCACAATATTCGGAGGAAACATTAAGAACAGTCCCACTTCGTCACAGCCTCACCTGTGACTAGGTGCCCCTGGACTCAGAGGCAAAGGTGATGGAAGCAGGTGACCAGGAGCCAGGCCTGGTGGGGCTACAAGGGCAGCCAGTCTGGGCAAGGAGAGATTTGATGGGGTAGGAGGTTTGTGTGAGTAGCTCTATGCAGAAGGGCTCCGCTGAGCTCTCAGACAGAGGGCCTGGGAGTGAAACGCCTACAGGAGCCAGCTGGGCAGTCTGGGGTGGGAAAGCTGTAGGGTTCTTGTTCTGAACTGTATGTTAATAAGCCAGAGCCCCAGAAGGGGAGAAAACACCCCAGTGTGCAGTTTGATTGGGGTGGGGGTTGGGGGTAGAGTCAGGCTACCCTGGGATTGTAACTAGTGACACACGTCTTTCTCCAGCTGGAGTTGGATGAGCCTGTATTTTATGTTACCATCTCCTCCCGGTTCTGGGTCACGAGCATGCGAGAGCTCTTCCCCGAGCAGTCGTCACGGCTCCCAGTCCAGTCTTTACGCTCCTTAGACAGCCAGTAGCACTTGTCCCCGTGCAGCAGCCAGTCCCTGGGGCAGAGTTTGCACCCGGATCCCTCTGGAGGGAGAGATGAGAACTGAGGTGTCATTAATTCTGAACCTTCAAACTACAGCTGGATGAAAACTCTTGTTCAAAGTTGTTTTTTAATGGAAAATGCCATTTGGACCCAAATGAAAGTTTTTATTCTGATTGCCATTTTTCACTTTTTGATGGGGGAGTGGACTTAAAATGGAAATACTGGTTTTGAGGGTGGGAGGGAGGATTTCATTCATTTTTGGAGGGGAAATAAACATTTACTCTTAACAGTTCCCTCCATTTGAAAAGTGGGGGAGGACTTTCACTTTTCTGCTTCCTTCAAAGGACATCAAAGTGTCATTTCTTTTCACGTTTTTCATGAACTAGGCTTACACTGTATCCGCTCTAGTTCTAGACATTGCTGAAGTGTCCCCTACAGTTGTGTAAAAAGCAGGGCTGTCAATTAATCGCCGTTAACTCACGTGATTAACTCAAAAAATCAACTGTGATTAAAAAAATTAATCGTGATTAATCACACTGTTAAACAATAGAATACCAATTGAAATTGATTAAATATTTTTGGATGTTTTTCTACATTTGCAAATATATTGATTGCTATTACAACACCGAACACAAAGGGCACAGTGCTCACTTTACATGATTATTTTTGATTACAAATATTTGCACTGTAAAAATGATAAAAGAAATAGTATTTTTCAATTCACCTCATACAAGTCCTGTAGTGCAATCTCTTTATCATGAAAGTGTAACTTACAGATGTGGATTTTTTTCTTACATAACTGCACTCAAAACCGAAACACTGTAAAACTTTAGAGCCTACAAGTCCAGTCAGTCCTACTTCTTGTTCAGCCAATCGCTAAGACAACCAAGTTTTGTTTACATTGACAGGAGATACTGCTGCCCCCTTCTTATTTACAATGTCACCTGAAAGTGAGAACAGGCATTCGCATGGCACTTTTGTAGCCGGCATTGCAAGGTATTTATGTGCCAGATATGCTAAACATTCATCTCTCCCTTCATGCTTCGGCCACCATTCCAGAGGACATGCTTCCATGCTGATAATGCTCGTTAAAAAAAATAAATGCGTTAATTAAATTTGTGATTGAACTCCTTGGGGGAGAATTGTAGGTCTCCTGTTCTGTTTTACCCACATTCTGCCCTATATTTCATGCTATAGCAGTCTCGGCTGATGACCCAACACATGTTCATTTAAAGAACACTTTCACAGCAGATTTGACAAAATGCAAAGAAGGTACCAGTGTGAGATTTCTAAAGATAGATTCAGCACTCAACCCAAGGTTTAAGAATCTGAAGTCCCTTCCAAAATCTGATCGGGACGGGGTGTGGAGCATGCTGTCAGATGTCTTCAAAGAGCAACACTCTGATACGGAAACTACAGAACCCAAACCACCAAAAAAGAAAATCAACCCTCTGCTGGTGGCATCTGACTCAGATGATGAAAATGAACATGCCTCGGTCTGCTCTGTCATGGATCGTTATTGAGCAGAACCCCTCATCAGCATGGACGCATGGCCTCCGGAATGGTGGTTTAAGCATGGAGGGACATATGAATCTTTAGCGCATCTGGCACATAAATATCTTGTGATGCCGGCTACAACAGTGCCATGCGAACGTCTGTTCCCACTTTCAGGTCATATTGTAAATAAGAAGTGGGCAACATTATCTCCTGCAAATTGTAAGCAAACTTGTTTGTCTGAGCGATTGGCTGAAGTAGGACTGAGTGGACTTGTAGGCTTGAAAGTTTTACATTGTTTTATTTTTGAATGCAGTTATTTTTTGCACATAATGCTACATTTGTAAGTTCAACTTTCATGATAAAGAGATTGCACTCCAGTACTTGTATTAGGTGAATTGAAATATTCTCTTTCTTTTGTTTTTTACAGTGCAAATATTGGTAACCAAAAGTGAGCACCGTACACTTTGTATTCCGTTGGAATTGAAATCAATATATTTGAAAATGTAGAAACCATCCAAAAATATTTAAAGAAATGATATTCTCTTATGGTTTAACAGTGCAATTAAGCGCGATTATTTTTTTTAATCGCTTGCCAGCCCTAGTAAAAAGCCTTCAGGCTCAATGTAGTAGTGAGGGCTTTTCTCAGGGTCAGCACTCAAACAGCCGGGCACGCTGTAGGTCAGGAAAGCAAGGTGCTGGGAGGCCAGAGAGGAGAGAATTCACTCCAAGTCTTTACACGGAGTTGCTCTCTTACGAATGATCTGCTCTAACTCAGTCACAAGTTCTGGGCTCGATGTAGGAATTACTGGCTGGGAGATTGGGGGTTGGACTAGATGACCTTCTGGGGTCCCTTCCAACCCTGATATTCTATGATTCTATGAAATCTCTGGCTTGGTGCATTCAAATGTAATTCCTTGAGGTTTGACCGTGTGAGCTTATAAAAGCTGAACAGAGTCAGACCCAGGCTGTTTCCCAATGGGAAACCTCAAGGGAAACTCAGTGTTGTAACAAAGAAGACGGATGACACCCCTGACTAAGGCAGTACTGAACCCAGAGACTCAACCTGGCAGCTGCGGGCGCTGTACCTCTGCTGGTGTCAGGATTCAGCTGGGAGTTAAAAGCAAGGTCCCATTATGGTCATTACAAATCCTATGGCTCTTCTTTAATGGGGGAGATCTGAGTCGATTCAAATGACAGTTCGGGGGACTACAATTTGCCTCTCTCAAATGCCCTGTGAAATTCCAATAGGTGAGTGGATTCTGCTTCAACCATTCCCCTAAGACATCGTCTGCCCGTGTTGTGTGCTGCTGAACAGTTGTGGAGTTTCACTCCAGAGGTGGCTGCATGTCAGTAGTGGGGGGAAAGGATTCCCATGAGTACGACCTGGTTGGTAAAGCACTTTGGGATCCAACCTCTAGAGCAGTTGTATTCTTTATTACACTATTGTTATGATTGTCTGTGCTCCAGCAATGGGAATTCCTCTTCCCACTAGAGGTCACTGCTGCTCCTCTGCACAAACGGCTGAGAATTACTTATTGTGCTTCGCCTGCACGCTCCCTGGGGAAAGGATTGTCTTTCTGTGATGTGTTTTTGATGGCATCTGGCACAATGGGGCCTCCATCCCTGAGGCAGGACTGCAGTGGAAAGAAATAGGGTGGAGCTGAGAGGTTCCTGTCCTGGATCGGGTTAGGGGTTGGTCTAGGGATGCTGCGCACAGATAGTAAGACAATCTCTGCCACAAAGAGCTCCCAGCCTGAACATCTGATGTGAAACGGGTGGAGAGAAAGAGGAGGACGGCAACAAGGCAAAAGAGAGACCAGCTGGGTAATTCCTGTTCCTGGACTAACTTCCACTGGTGGAAGATACAAACTCGGAGCTCCACAGAGCTCGTCTTCAGGGCTGGGGGAGGCCATCAGAGGAAACCCGAAGAAGAGCTCTGTGGAGCTCCAGAGTTTGTACCTTTCACCGCCAGAAGTTGGTCCAAGAAAAGCTGTCAGCTCCCCGCCTTGTCTCTCTCACATTCCGGGCCCAGCCCGGCCACAACGCCGCTGCCCCCGAGAAGGGAGAGGAACCCGGCCATCGGGGCACAGACAAAGGCAGCCACAGCCTGGGTCTTGCACCCACCGCCTGGGAGAGACGAAGTGAAAGAAGACAGGGGCGCTGGGGGTGACAGCGCATCACAACGGCACCCAGAGCGTTCAAGCAGATTTAAAGGTGTCTCTCCCCCCGCCCCCCCCCTCAACTTAAACATCACCCTGGCGGCGGACCATTGTTCTCCTGCTGGAGTTACGAGCAGAGCGAGCCCGCCCGCCCCAGCCAGGCCAATGCAGGGTCAGACACCGTCTGCCCTTCCCCCGGAGAGCTCCCCGGCCACGCGGCCTGTTCGCAGCTCCTGCTCGCAGCCCCCGAGGGGCGAGCGCAGCTGTCGGGTTGCTCAGGGGTGAGCTTCTCTCGCGAAGGCTCCTGCAAAGACCCCGGCTACCCTGTCCCCCAGGAGCCTGCCCCCCCCCAGCTGCCGTAACACCACCCCCCGCCCCCCAGCCACGAGCATGGGACGCCAGAGGTTGGAGGGACCGGGGCAGGAGGGCCAAGCGATGCATGCCGCGCTCTGGGCCAGGCTCCTCGGGAAGGGAGAAGTGACGTCTGCACACGTGGTCGATTTGTCCCCCGAAGGAAGGATTTGCCAGAGAACAGGAGCCCTTTCTGAAAGGCAGGATGTCTCGCAGACCTGGGAGCAATTCTGGGTGTTTTACTGGCTTTTCTGGCACGTCTAAAAGCTCCTGTTCATTTCCTGGAACCCCCCCCCCAGTCTCCCTTTAACCCAACACCTCACTTTGGGGGAAACGAAAATCTTCAAGCTCAATTTGTTGCCGAAGAATGGCCACACAATTCAACAGCGGCTGCAGTACAAATCGTAAGTTATTCACAGACACTGCGAGGCCCTGCAGCCTGCCTGTGGGGGCTGTAACAATAATCACAGAGCTGCGATGACACCGGGATCTTCAGAATAACCCCCCGTCTCCACCCCAACCCCAGTCCCCCATTGCAGAGCCGGGGTGGGAGTCAGGTTCCCAGGGCACTGCTCTGGAGGAAGATCACAGCTTACCTCCTCCAGGGACTCCATGCCTGCAGCATCCTTTGCAAGGCAGGTCCCTGCTCCATCTCCCCATCTCTGCGCATTAGCTGAGCGGGGAGCCCCAACTCCCCCTTTCACACACATCATGTCTTCCCCCATGGCTCATGCAAGGGAAAGCGCGCGAAAAAGCCAGCTGCGAGAAGAATGAAACTACACAGCGCGGGGGAGATCCTACGCCTTATTAGCATATTGCTTCTGATTGGACAAGGGGCAGGAGCCCCGGAGGGGGAGGAGGGTCCACTTGCTCTCGCCCAGGGCCCCAGGAAACCCTCCTCCGCCTCTGCTCATCTCGCTAGTGGCCTAGTTTTACAAGGGGCTGCCTAAAAGCACCGGTGACATCAGTGCAAACCAACATTCCAGACAGTGACTTCTTCATCTTGCTCTATGGAGTGTACACCGACATGTACATTTCCAGCTGATTTATTTTATAATTATATGGTAACGACGAGAGAGTCAGCAATTTTTCCGTAATAGTGGCTGTGTGACACTTTTGTAAGCGAATGTTTTTTAAGTGAGGTGTAACTTGGGGTCTGTAAATCAAACTCCTGAAAGGGGTACAGTAGTATGGAAAAGTTGAGAGCCACTGCAATCCTTGGGCGAGCAGGGGCAGAGACTGGTGGGATGGGGGAGAAGGGGCAAAGAAGGTTCTCTCTGCCCCGGGCACAGACTGGGGGAGGGTTGGAACTGTGACAGAGTGGGAATTTTCTGTACTATTTTGTATGAATACTATGTGCCTCAGTTTCCCCTATGTGCTGCATGGTTAAGTAGGTGGTGGGAAAAGGTTGTTTATCCTTTGTAGAGACCCAGAGATTCAGACGTGGCCGACGCCTAGATGCCTGGGCCCTGGGGCCCCATGCCCATGGAGACCCCCCGAAGACAATGGCCACTCCAATTGCCCAGACATTTGGCACCCAGCAACTAACGACCATGGATGGCCCACCCTCTGCAGGAAGCCAGTGGGATGGGACCAGCTGGAAAACAAAGGGCTGAGGAGGAAGGCCAGGGGACAAGGTTTGCTCAGGAACAAAAACAAAGGGCTGAAGAGGAGCCACGTTGGGGGTTGTTCAGTGTGGGGCCGCTGGAATCGGGGACGCTCTCCAGAACTGGGACAACAAAGGGGTCAAAGGGCTCTCGGTTGACGCGGATGGACCATGCCGGAACTCTCTGTTCTAACCAAGGACTCTCTACGCTGTGTTCCAGACAGCTAATAAACCCTCCTGCTTTTACAACAGTGGCTGAGAGCCACATCAGTTTAAGGAAGTTGGGGGTACATTGCTCCCTTTGGGGGTACAAGTCTCCCTGATGTAAGGCGACTGTTGTCCACTTCCTAAAACTCAGTGGGGGTGTTTGGGTTAGCTAGCTGCCAGTACCAAAAGGAAGGGGAAGGGTCAATGGGAAATCAGGACCCTGAGACTGCCAGTCCCCAGGAACAATGGGGAGAGGCCAATGCGCCAGGTCAGCCTGATTGACAGGGCGGGCAGGTTAATCAGGGAGTCAGGAGGCCAGGGGGGTCCCATCCTCTGTGTGAGCCAGAATTGCCTGGGTCAGAGAGAGAGGGGCCGAGCTAAGGAGAAAGCAGGGGTCCAAGCTGAGCTGCGGAACAGGGTCATGCCAGCCAGGGGGGCCAGAAAAGCAGCCCAGGGAGCACGTCAGTGCTGGGAACAGAGCCAAGAAGCAGCCAGCCACAAACCCAAGGGAACAAAGTTTCCCTGGAAAATTGTGGAATGTAACTATCACTTGCCATTCATTCTCAACTCTGCCACACGCTTCTCTCCGGAATGGGGCCTCGGAGAGACAGCCCCATAGACATCTGGGGGCAGGGAGAGACCCAGGGGTGCAGGGAAAATGGGGGTAGGATGGAGGGAGCTGGAGAAAAGTAGAGATACATGGGGGGGGTGTTATGTGTTGGGACAGGGACTGACCAACTCTCAGTACATGCTGGGGGGGATGCTGGGGTGCCATTTCAGATGGGGGGGCAACTTTAACAGTTACTACTTAGGCATCTGAAAAATCTAGGGTTTTTTTTGCAGATAACTTGGAAATTAGCTGACAGGAGCACTGTATCTAATTCCTATGTAATTGTAACCCTTCTGCACGTCAGAGTCAGCAGCAACAAGGGCCAGGTTGAGTATCTAGGGGTTTCAATAACGCAATACAAAACCAGCTCGAGCCCCCACCCAGAGACCTGGGACAATTACAAACCACCCCCGGGTGCCTCCAAGAGGCAATACTTCCCCTCTCGCAAGCACAGAGTCTGAGTGTAGCAAAAGCCTTTTAATAAAGGAGGGAAACAATGCGGCATTATGCTGGGGAAACACCACCCACGGGATTCATAACACAACCCATGAGCAAAAGACCCACCCCCAAGTAAATCTGGCAGGGTCCTTTTCCCCTCAGGGTCTTGAGCCGGTGAGAAACGTGCAACCCACGCCGGGCTCGCTGGGGGAGCTCCGGGACACTGGGGGGCAGGGGCTGGAACCCCCCCCTCCAGAGCCCCCCCCCCCCCCGCCGGAACCCCGACTCATGGGCTGGGCATCGCCGTTTGGCGACCGCTCCCCCTAAGGGGACCCCTCCCCCTCTTCGAGCTGGGGGGGGGCCTCTGTCACCCCTCTCCCCTCCCCTTCCCCCTCTCCGGGCTGGGGGGGTCCCCCGTCCCTTCCCCCTCTCCAGGCTGGGGGGCGGGGGGGCCCTCTGTCCCTCGCCTCTAATTCCCAGGTTTCTGATGCTTGAGTTTTGCTGATGCCCACGTTCTAAGAGGGAAGGAGCTGTCCCTGCCTGGCAAGCCGGACCTCTGCCTGCATGAAGTCTCTGCTGTTTAACTGATTTCAGATTCCTGCCCCTGGTTGGAGCTGAATTCACACTGCTGCGGGGTGGCGGGGGGGGACAGTCTCTCAGAACCCCACAAGTCTTGTCCATCCCAGCGGCCTTTCAACCCTCTGGCTCTCTTTCTGGGCATGCTCAGTGTAGTCCAGGGGTCCTCAAACTGGGGGTCGTGAGGTTATTATGTGGGGGTCATGAGCTGTCAGCCTCCACCCCCAAACCCTGCTTCATCCCCAGCCATTATAACAGTGTTAAATATATTAAAGTGGTTTAATAATTTATAACGGGGGGTTGCACTCAGAGGCTTGATGTGTGGAAGGGGTCACCAGGACAAAAGTTTGAGAACCACTGAAATGGTTCAATTAATTTTTTTTTTTTTTTCAGAAAAATTGGGTGTTTGATTCAAGGCAACCTTTTGTGGAAAGTGTCGTCTTTAATAAAAAACATTCACTGTCTTCTTGGAAAATTCAAAAACCAAAAATTGTTCTGTTTTCAATCATTCTGGACTAATTTTTTCTGATTCTGGTAGAAGATTTTGGCGGGGTTGGCCATTTTTGTCAGAAGTTTTTCTTGTTCTAGCCCTCCTGGATGGGGAGAAAAGCTTGAAAAGGTGACCCCTAAAGGCTCCACCACCAGGAGATCAAGAACAGAACCCACAGTTGTTTTCAAAATCTCATCTTGTTTAAGCCAATCTGATGGTTTTGGGGGGCTCTGACTTGTGATTTTTGGTCACTGGGGGTTGGCCACATGGGCTAGAACCAGCTTGGCCAGGATCCAGATGTTAACCCCGGTGTAGAGGGCCCTGGCAGTGGCCCAAACCCAGCAGCTGTGGGGGACAGGAGAGAGCTTTGATGTGTTCCCTGAGGTTCAAATTAGCAAGAGAAGCGGCCGGGGAGACGCATTCTAAACTGGGGGATCAGTGACATTCAGGGTGAGGCAACATTGAAAATACTCAGCAGTGTTACAGTTACTTTGCTCTGACACTCTCAGCCCTGATGGAGCAGAGCCCCCGGCCCTTCCCTGAACACACCCACAGATACCCCTGCAATGGGGGTCCAGAGCTAGGAGCAGGGGAGGGGGACCCCTGGGCACCAACTCCTCACCGCACTCTCCTCTCCCTGTTCTCTCTCCCTCTTTCCAGATCCAGCCAGCCGGAGCGGGGTGGAAGCTCCTCCCGCCCCACAGGGACCCCTTGCTGCAGCTGTCGTGAGTATGTGTTGGGGAGCGAACCCCTCTCCCAGGCCGGGATCTCGATGTCTGGGGTGGGGGGATTTGCTGGGGGGGTATCTCTGTTCTGCGCTCTCACAGCCCCGCTTTCCTCTCTCTGTTAAATCTCCTGGGGTGGGATCCACCTTCCACCCCTCCGCTGACCTGCCTGTGCCCCTCTGCTCTCTCTGCCAGGCCCCTGCCTTCGCTTGGAGCTCTCGCCGGGGAGGGGCTGCTGCTGCTGACTCTGCTCTGAGCTCTGCCTGAGGATGGGGGAGATGCACTCGGCCCCTGGAGGGGTTAGGAACTGAAGGTAGAGAGCATCTTGCAGGGGTTCCTGTTTCAAACCGATCGCTGCACCCAGGGCCTGCTGCACTGGGAGAGCCATCGAGGGCCTGATTCTGGGAGCTGCCTCCTCTGAGAATCGGCCCAGAGACACCTGGGAACTAGTTCATGGTTTGAGATTGTCTAGCTCGGCATTTGTCCAACTGGGAGTCCTGACCCAAAAGGGGGTTGCAAGGCTATGGCGGGGAGAAGGGGGGGGGTCAAGAGATCACAAAAATATTCTCAGGGGAGGGGGGCAGGAGGGGAAGAGGGCTACAACAGCTGCCCCTCTCCAGCTGCCCAGCTCTGAGGGCAGTGCCCCGCCCGTAGCAGCCCAGAAGTAAGGGTGGCAATACCATGCGTATGTTTCTATGAGTCCGTACAGTAACTTGCTATGACTGTTTGGGGGTCGGGGGTTGTCATAGCCTGAAATACTTTCAAAGTGGGGCCAGCAAAAACAAAAGTTTGAGAAGCCCGGGTCTAGCTTATTCTGATATCTGTCGTTCCCAGCCTTCCCCCAGCTGGTTTTATAGAGCTGGTGAGGCTCTTCCTCCCCATCTAGTGTCCGATGATAGTAAAGCAAGAGGGAAAAAAGTGATCTAGGCAACTCCAGACCCATTCATCTAAGCAAAAAGAAAAGGAGGACTTGTGGCACCTTAGAGACTAACCAATTTAGTTGAGCATAAGCTTTCGTGAGCTACAGCTCACTTCATCGGATGCATTCAGTGGAAAATACAGTGAGGAGATTTATATACACACAGAACGTGAAAAAATGGGTGTTATCATACACACTCACTTCAGATGAGCTATTACCAGCAGGAGAGTGGAGGGGGGGAAAGAAAACCTTTTGTAGTGATAATCAAGGTGGGCCATTTCACTCTCACAAATCTTGGGAGACAGGCCAGTCCTTGACTACAGACAGCCCCCCAACCTGAAGCAAATACTCACCAGCAACCACACACCACACAACAGAGCCACTAACCCAGGAACCTATCCTTGCAACAAAGCCCGTTGCCAACTGTGTCCACATATCTATTCACGGGACACCATCATAGGGCCTAATCACATCAGCCACACTATCAGAGGCTCGTTCACCTGCACATCTACCAATGTGATCTATGCCATCATGTGCCAGCAATGCCCCCTGCCATGTACATTGGCCAAACCGGACAGTCTCTACGTAAAAGAATAAATGGACACAAATCAGATGTCAAGAATTATAACGTTCATAAACTAGTCGGAGAACACTTCAATCTCTCTGGTCACTTGACCTCTGACCTAAAAGTTGCTATATTACAACAAAAAGACTTCAAAAACAGACTCCAAGGAGAGACTGCTGAATTGGAGTTAATTTGCAAACTGGATACAATTAATTTAGGCTTGAATAAAGACTGGGAATGGATGAGTCATTACACAAAGTAAAACTATTTCCCCATGTTTATTCCCCCACCCCCACCCCCCACTGTTCCTCAGATGTTCTTGTTAACTGCTGGAAATGGCCCACCTTGATTATCACTACAAAAGGTTTTCTCCCCCCCGCCCCCCCGCCCCGCTGGTAATAGCTCATCTGAAGTGAGTGTGTATGATAACACCCATTTTTTCACGTTCTGTGTGTATATAAATCTCCTCACTGTATTTTCCACTGAATGCATCCGATGAAGTGAAGTGAAGTGAAGTGCATCCAACTATACTCTTAGCCCAGCAGAAGAATCTGTCCTATCTCAGGGCCTCTCCTTCTGCCCCTGCACTTATTCCCTTCACCTGGGGATAGGTTCAGTTGAGCTACTACCCCTTTCATGGCCATCTCCCCCTGGGACAGCCTGAAACTGGAAACCTGTGCTCAAACAGGAACTGTTTGCTAGGGAAGGTGCTGAAGACACAATGGAAGAGGAAATCCTTTGGACTGGATTGAAATTATTCCAAAGGAAAGTGAATGAGAGAAAATGTCCAGCGTTACCCTCCTAGCGAAAGAAAAGAATTAAGGTCAGAAAGGACCATTCTGTCCATCTTCTGTGTAACACAGGCCCTAGAACATCACCGAGCGCTTCCTCCAGAAAACCTACGACATGGGACTGAGCCAGAGCACGTCTTCTGGAAAGACATCTCCATGCATTAGAGCCAGCTGGTCAGAAACAATCTTTCTTCTGCAGTGACGTGAAGTTAAAGGACATGGAGATGAAGAAAACCTCGCCTCGGGTTGTTGCTGGAGCTGAAGCAGAGAGGCCAGGACAAACACGGCTAGGGCCCAGGACTGACTACCAGCAGATCTGCCGTTTTCTATTCCTGGCTTTTTGACCATGAGAGAATCTCTTTGCTTCTCTGTGCCTCAGTTTCCACGACTATAAAATAAAGCTAATCAAGGTTCTGTTTTTTTCTCTCCTCTTTTTCAAGGCGGGACACTTAGATACATTTGGGGCCTGTCTACGCTACCGGTCTAGAATGTATTTGTAAGCTGATGACCCCCACATGTTGTTCAGAAGCTATGGATGACAGAAGCTCCTAAGGTTGTTCTGTGCTTAGCCCCTAGGGCACAGCTGGGCCGGGCGGCCTTTTCTCACTGTGCTGTGTAGAGCAGGTTCTAGGCACTAGGGATATGAAGAGGCTGTCGGGGACTAATTCTTGAAAATAAATATCAATGAACTGCAACCCAAATAAAAAATCACTGCTGCTAACATTGGTGGGTGATAAAATAGTAGCAGAGTGGTAACTAATGATGAGGACAGGGCAGTGACACAGAGAAATCGGATCCCTTGAGAAGCTGGACCCATTCAAAGAAAACAAGTTTGAAAATAACCAAAGGAAGGGTCCTATAGCTAGCGACAAAGCATGCAGGCCACACCTACAGAGTGGGGAAGTGTATCCAGGAAAGCACTGACTGTGAAGAGGATTTCGGGGCCATGCTGGGCAAGCCATTCAACATGAGCACCCAGGGTGATGCTGTGGTGAACAGGGCTAAAGCCATCATTAGATGTATGAAAAGAGCAGTGAGGCGCAGAGGGAGGTGACACACCATGAGGAAGACTGATCATGGAATCCTGCATCCAGTTTTGGCGTCCACCTTTGAAAAAAGATTTGGAAATATTGGAGATGGGGCAGCAAAAAGCAACGAAACGTTTTGAGGGCTGGAGAAAAATGCCTGCGAATGAGCTATTGAAAGAGCTCAGCCTGTTTAGATGATAAAAAAGATTGGGAGGTGATGTCATTGAAGTGTTGAAGTGACTTCATGGAGAGAAAATATCTGGTATTAAAGGGCTCATTAATCTAGCAGAGAAAAGCATAACAAGACCCAGTGGCTGGAAACTCAAAAGAGACCAATTCGTATTCGAAAGAGGGCACACATATTCAACAGTGAGGATGAATCACCAAAGGAACAAACTAGAAAGGGAAGTGGTGGGAATTCCCCACCTCTTGATGTCTTCTAATGAAGACTAGATGCCTTTCTGGAACATGTGTAGTCAAAAACTAGCTCCTATGCTCTACAGAAAGCATGTGATATGCGGGGGGTCGGATGACATGCTCTAATTGTCTCTTCTGTCCATAAAGTCTGCTAATTTATGAAAAACTGAGCGTAGCATGGGGAGAAGCCTCTGATGTTTTACTGTGTTCGGCTTGAGCCCACAATGAACGCTCATTGAGAGGGGTGATCCAGGGGAAGCGGCTGAAACATCCAATGTGGCTGGGCAGGGGCAGGACATAAGCACTGCAGGGGAGGGGTGGGTGTAGCTGTGACATCACAAGGGCCTTTGGCAGGACCTCAGCCTATTGGACAAAAATGGTGGTGGGGAGGCGATGACCTCACAGAGAGATCTTGACATCAGCCAGGCAGGACAGGGGTGCAGGACAGGGGCAACCTGGGAGATCCCTGTGGCTTTGCTTCAGCACGTCTCCTTCTCGAGGTCTCTCCTAGAGGACTAAGAGAGCATTCACTTGCACGTACGTGAGCGCAAGGAGGACCCTCTTCAGAGTTTTCTCCTTTTCTTGTAGTGGTTTTGCTTGAAAACAGACGTCCCTGTATAGAAGGTAAGAGCGTCGGAGAGGTTTGGAACCTGTTCAGTCTGATCCATCAGGTGCCGGCTGATTTTTAGGAATGCAAAACACTAGATTGTGGGGGCAGCATTTTATTTCCGACCTAGGACTTTGTCCCTTAGAATTACTGGGGACATTGGGGTTTCTCCTTTTTGTTTTCCCTTTTCCTGTCTCTCCCTCCTTTCTCGTCTTCTCTTGCATCTTTGTCCTTTTCCCCTGCTTTCCTTTCACCACCAGGACCTGTCTGTGGGTGTGGAGTTGGGGACGGAGGGGGGGCGGGAGGGGTTGCACTCCAACTCTCATTGCGGGAGGCCCTCCCAAAGACATGTGGCTGGAATGGTGCTCTAAGAGTGACTCCCTCCGGTGGTGACCCGGGACATCTGGTGAGAACTCTCAGCTTTCTGCTTCTCAGAGTCTCAATGCTGATTGGGGGAGCTTGGGGCTATTGTGAGGGAGGAGGCTCAGGTCCTTGTTACCCTCTTTTAAGACCAAGGAAATAGGCCGTAACCAAATATGTATTTGATTGCTCTTGCCCCTTTTCTCCATTCATTGTCTTTGAGTAATTCACGATTCTCTCTCTAATGGGCTAGTTCTTCTCTAATATTTACTAAATAATTAGGTTTTAATCAAGCCAAATGCAACCCCATACCTCCAGTAACAAAGGAGTCAGGCGGCACCCTAGAGAATTGGGGACAATCCGCTGGAAAGCAGTGACCCTGAAAAGGATTTTGGGGCCATAGTGGACGAGCTGCTCAACATGAGCTGTCAATGTGAAACTGTGTTAAAAAAGGTTAAAGCCATTCTTGGCTGGATAGAGTAGTGAGGATGGAAATGGAAGTGAAAGAGCATTGGTGAGACTGATGTTGGAATGTTGAATCCAGTTCTTGTGTGCACATTTTGAATATTACGTTAAAACAATTGGAGAGGGTGCAGAAAAGATTCATAACTGAGTGATGGGGATGATGCCCTATAATGAGACATTGAAAAACCTCAATCTGTTTAGTATCTACAAGAGAAGAATGAGAAGTGAGTTGCTTGACTTCATGGAGAGAAAATGTTGAGTATAAAAGGGCTCTTTTATGTCGCAGAGAAAGGCATGACAAGACCCCATGGATGGAAGCAGAAATCAGAAAAAGTATAATGACAATAAGACCCAGATTTGTAAGAGGGTGGTTCGTCATTGGCACAAAGAACCAAGAGAAACGATGGCTTCTCCATCTCTTGATCTCTTCGAATAAAGACTAGATGCCTTTCTGGAAAATGTTTGAGTAAAAGAAAAGCCCAGCTCTTCTGACATACAGGAGGCCTCAGGATACGCAGGGGATGAGATTAAATGCTCGAACGGTTCCTTCTGACCATAAAGTCGACTAACTTGTGAAACCTAATTGTGGCCTGGGGAAGAACCTCTGTGTTCTACTGTGTAGTCGGTGTCACCCCACAAGGAAGTGTCATTGAGTGGGGTGATCCAGGGGAAGCAGCTGAAACATCCAATGTAGCTGGACAGGGGCAGGACATCAGCACTGCAGGGGAGGGGTGGGTGTGGCAGTGACATCACAAGGGCCTTTGGCAGGACCTCAGCCTATTGGACAAAGGTGGTGGGGAGGCGATGACCTCACAGAGAGATCTTGACATCAGCCAGGCAGGACAGGGGTGCAGGACAGGGGCAACCTGGGAGATCCCTGTGGCTTTGCTTCAGCACGTCTCCTTCTCGAGGTCTCTCCTGGAGGACTGAGAGAGCATTCACTTTCACATTCGTGAGCGCAAGGAGGACCCTCTTTGGAGTTTTCTCCTTTTCTTTCAGTGGTTTTGCTCGAAAACAGACGTCCCTGTAGAGAAGGTAAGAGCCTCGGAGAGGTTTGGAACCTGTTCAGTCTGATCCATCAGGTGCTGGCTGATTTTTAGGAAAGAAAAACATTAGATTGTGGAGGCAGCATTTTATTTCCGACCTAGGACTTTGTCCCTTAGAATTACTGGGGACACTGGGGTTTCTCCTTTTTGTTTTCCCTTTTCCTCTGTCCCTCCTACCTTTCTCTTCTTGCTTCCTTTGTCCTTTTCCTCTGCTCTCCTCCCACCACCAGGAGCCCTGGATTTGGAGCAGGAGGAAGGGGTGGACATGGCCAAAGATGAAGCTGCTCTCAAGGTCATCCGAGAGCAGCTCCAGTGCAGAGATAAGGTACAAATGTTCCCCACCTGGGCTGGAAGCAAGATTGCCCTGTCCCTTCCCAGCATCCCCACCCCCTGCCGAGGGTCTTGTCCCTCCTGATCCACCACCCCTAATGGGGCCCTTTTACATCCATGATGTGGGACCCCCAAGATGGGGGTGTTTGTCCCACAAAAGCCGAGGTCATCTCCCCCCACAGGCACTGTCCCAGTTCCTGATCCTGCTTGTGTAGGAGTGGTGGGGAATTTGGACAATAGGCGGGTCCCCACAATTCCCCATTGAGGCCTGAGCCCTGGAGCTGGTGTGGGTGGGGCAGGAAGTTCCCTAGCTAACAGGTTCTCTCTCGCTATACCCCACTCCTGGTGGGTCCAGGATGAGGGGCAGCAGCTCCTGTTCCTTCAGGCCATCTACCCCGCATGTCTGGCTGCACGGGAGAGAGGGGAGGACACGCTGGAGCCGCGCTGCTGCAAGGCGGCTGTGGTGAAGAGGATCGTGGTGAGTGAGACACGCCATATGGCAGCTGGAGGGAGGAGAGAGACACGGGATTGGCAGGGGTATGGCCGGGCTAATGGGTGGGGGCTGAGTGGTGTTGGAGGGGGCAGCAGAGGACAAGGGTTGCTGGGGCTCAAGACTTGGGATAAGTGAAGGGAGAAATTGTGAGATTGGTCAGTAGTGGGCAGGGGGGGACTTGTGGGGCTGGAGGGCAGCTGAGAGTGGGGGCCAAGGAATCACATGGTCCCAGCTCGGTCGTCGGGATGGGGCTGAATGGGGGCAGTTTTGAGAGGGAGGAGGAGAGAAGGGGATTGGGAGTGAGCTGGGCAGGAATCCGGGAAGGGGGACAAGTCTGATGGGCAGGAAGGAATGGGAGGAGCGGGAGGTGGTGGGGGATCCTGCTGGCCATGTGGGGCACTGGCTGTGTCATCTCCTCACTGGGAGGTGTGAGTCGGGCCTGAATCTCACATGCTCCTTTGTCTCCTTCGCATCTCACAGGAGCTCATCGAGGAGCTTCCCGATGACTCGTCACCCAGCGCCATCCTCGCCCACTCCCTGGCTGCAGTGGGCAACCTCTGGTACTGAGACAGCCCCACCCCCAACCCCGCCGGCTCCCCTCACCCCAGTGCTGCTCAGGCCCAAGGCTGGGAGTCACCGTCACTGTCGCTCCCAGGTCACCTCTCAAGAGTGGCGCCTCTGGCAGAGATGGTGGGGTGGGAAGGGTCACTCTCTCCTGGCAGGGCTGTTCTTTTCACTCCCATAACATGACAGGGGCCTTGGGGAGGGGCTCACTCCCCGGCTCAGATACAGGAGGGGCAGCAGGCTCCAGGGTACAGGAGCTATTCCTGTCCTGCCACTGTCTGTCTGGGAAGCCTTGGCCTTGTCATTCCCTAGCTAAGTGCCTCAGTTTCCATTCTCGCCAGCCTGTGCCTCTATCCCTGTGGCTTGGTGTCCATGTTGGCGACAGTCCCACGCCCGTACTGCACAGTCTAATACCAGCTCCTCTCTCTTGCCAGCACCATGAAACCTGCGCTGGAGCCAGCCCTAGAGACACACCTCTTGCGAGCTGCCCTTCACTCCGTCTTCACCCTGGGCACGGAGAAGGACACCACCGACATCCAGGTACCTCCTCCTCCTCCGTCCTCTTACTTTTCCAGAGTAGTCCTTGGTCCCTGCTCCCTTGATTCGCTGGAGCTCCAGATTTAGGGGTGGGGTAGCGGAGATGGAACAAGCTGCAGGGTTGGATCCTTCCCTCCAGCAGGGAAGAGATTACCCCTCCCTGGGGGATTTCTTTCTTTCTTTCTTTCTTTCTTTCTTTCTTTCTTTCTTTCTTTCTTTCTTTCATAAGCCGTGTTTTGCCCAGAAGCCCAGCTTCCATGCATGGCAACTTGGCTGTTTCATACTCTTCTGCCTACAAGGCCCACTGCAGAGACCTGCTAAGCTCATGGATCAAAGGTCTAGGGGTCATCAATTCTTGTGAATTGCCTGCAGTGGGATGTGAAGGAGAGAGGCCAGGAGATGTGTTTGGGAGTCTCCCCAGTGCTTCCCAGAGACCCCTCTTCCCATCCTGTGGCAGGTGTAGGCCCAGGTTCCCTAACTCTGACCCATGCTTTGCAGGCTCTGCACAAAGTCATCCCAGAGGTCCTGGATGCCATGCTGGGGAACCTGCTGGCAGAGTCCCCAGACACAGACAGGCTCCACTTCATCTTGGAGGTGAGCCCCATTTGACCGTAACTCTTTGGAGGACTGGTAAGGAGAGACTGGAAGATCCATTTTCTACTCTGTCCTCCTAGCTGGGTCCCCAGTGGGCCGTCCTTGGTTCGGGAGGTCAGTGCAATGCAGTGTGAGGTCCTTCCTTCTTGAGGGACAGAGGAAGGAGCTGGGACTTCAAGCCAGAGCTCTGCCTGGTTCTGCTGAGCACTAAGCACAGGGCTCCTGGCTGTCTTGGGGAGTGAGAGTCTGAAAACCCAGTTCTCAGTCACTCCCTACATCCCCGCAAGGATTTTCGTAGCAGGGAAAGGCCGAGGGTTCAGTCTCCTTTCTGGTGAACTGTTCAGGAATCAGGAGTTCTGGAAGGATGGGACCAGCCCCGACCCCAAACATTGTCCCAATCTAGAGAGACGCTGAGAAGTTGTGACCTGCAGGGTACAAGCTGCGTCCTGGGGGAAAGAATCCCCTTCTAAAGATCTGCCATCAAGGACTCACATATTCCCCCCTGCACAGATTGTCTCAGGCCCCTGGGGCTGGGGGCGTGGGGCTCATTTGCAAAGCAGGTGCACCTGGCCACTGAGTCTGACCTGCCTCCTTTCCCCACAGCATGTCAACTTGTGGGTCGTGTCCAGGGTGTCGCAGGAGCGAGCCAGGGCTATCAGGAGCAGCACAGCCCTGCTGAGATACACAGTCACCCTCCCTGAGTTTGACGTAAGTGAGCTCCGCGACCAGCTTGCTGGCTCCAGGTGGAGGCGGGCTGGCTCCAGCGGGCTGCAGGATCTGCTGCTGCCGGGGCTGTGGCTTAGGAGGTTACTTCATGGGGAGGCAGAGTGAGAGCAGGGACTGAGCTAGGCTTGAGTCAAGTTCTTCTTGTCCTGGTTCAGTGTTGTCCCTGGGCCTTTAAGGGGCCCATGCTCCAGCCCCTGCTTGGCATCCCAAAGCAGCTCCAGGCTCCCTTGGCAGCAGAGCAAATGAAGGGTCGATCTCAAGCTCCTCTCCCCCAGCATCTCCTGCAGAGGGGCTAAGGGGAAGGAGCCCTCTGGCCCAGGGGAGTTGAGAGGAAAATGCTGATGGAGTCCCCTCTCCTCTCCCTTCCATTAGATCTCAGCTGAGTTCCCTAGGATGGGTCACCATGTGGCCCAGCTGGCTCTATTTGTCAGCGATCCAGACAAGGACATCAGCCGGCAGGCCAGGGAGGGGACTTACCGGCTCTACCAACTGCTGCTCCAACAGAGGGGTAAGGAATCCAGCTGGGACACGGAACCCAATAGGGGACTATGAGTGACCACAGGTGGATAATGGGACCCCAGACCATTTCTTTCAGACTGACCCCAGCTGGAGGACAAGTCTCTCTCTGCCTCTGTTCTTCTCCACTCCACTGTGCAGCCACCAATGGGATTGGAAGGACACAGACACTGCAACCAGAATGAGAAAAGTCTCTCTCTCTCTCTCTCTCTCTCTCTCTCTCTCTTCCAGGCCTGACCATACATGACGCGGAAGATCTCTGGTGCTATGACTGGCACCAGGACAGAAGGCTCTTGGGCTACAAGAATACAGCCAGAGTGGGGGAGGTAAGGGCACTGTGCCAGGGCATGAGACAGCTCAGGGAGTGTGGCTGGCTGGGTTCCCTGCAGCGGATGCCTCCTGGAGACAGGAAAAGAGCCCACTCCTTATTTCCAGCTCAGAGTTCCTCATCCAGCAACCAGTGGGACAGGCTGGTGCTAAAGGTCCCACATTGGAACCTCGCTAGTTGCCGTGATTTGAGTGTCTTACATGGCTGCATTGCTACGTGGCATAAGGAGGATCCCCGGGTGGGTGAGTTAATATAGGATTATGGCTCTGGGTGTCTCTGTACTCCTTGACCTCCTGGCTGATCGCCAAGTGTCTGAGAGGAGAGCCCTGAGTCAGTCAGTCACGATTGCTTGATCAGACCCTTGTTTAATTCCCTGCACCCTGTAGAAGCAGAGAAAGGAGGTGGGCTTTGCCCAATTCCATTGCCGGTCAGGAAGCAGAACGCCCCAACCTGGGAACTGGGTAGGGGACACAGTGAGCTCCAGAGCCAGTATGGACTTGGGGAAAGGTCTCAAGCTCTCCCCATCCCACTTCACTGCTGCCAGAATCCCTCCTGCCCCCCGCCACCCTGCTAGAGTCCCCTCCCTTCCCTAGCTGGGTGGGGATGGAGGTAGGGGTGGAGGAGAGAGTTCTACGAACTTGAGCGGTGTCCCCAGGTGGGTTGGAGGTGGAACAGCTGTCAGGGGCATGGACGGGGAGGTGGCAGAAGTTCAGCCGACAAGGAGGGGGGTTGGCACTGGAGGTCACTAGAGAGGACAGCAAGCCTCCATCCTGGGGGTCGGGACGGTGAATCCACCACTCAGACATGAGCAGCTGCTGGGTGGAAATGATGGTGCTGATTCCAGGTGCCCTTCATCCTCCCTGATCCCTGGGGAGTGTCTCCGTCTCTGACATGTTCTCGTTCCCCTGCAGCACGAGGATGTCACAGCCAAGGTCATGTGCCAGCTTCACATCATCAGGCACTTGCACCAGATGCCCGAGGCGCTGCAAGGGCTGTGGCTCATCTGATGCTCTTCAAGGTTCCCCTCCCTGTTCAGGAAGTCCCGCTCCCTGCTGCAGGTACTGCTCTGTCTCACTGTAAATGGGGGGCTAGTGGAAGCGGAAATGGAGGCCCCTGGCACTCACAGAAATTCTCTCCCCTCTCTGTGGAGCCGGGTCCTTCCCTCGGCCCCCCAAATTCCTTCATCTGGGACAGGAGCTCTTTCCGTCACACCCATATCCCTCCCCTCTTTCCTTGATCTCACCCCCATCCCATTCTCCGTGCTCCCAGGTAGAGATCTTCCTGCCCCATGTGGCGCAGAAGGACCTTTGTGTCAGAGCTACAGACTGTCTGCCCAACTGAAGCTCAGGAAGCTCCACATTTGAGGAGGTGAGGATGGGACAGAGGTTCAGGGCTAGCTTCATCTCCTGCCCTTTATTCTTCCTTTGGCCCTTCTCTGGACTCTGCGAGTCTGAGATGAAGAGGAGCCTCCTCCCCCCGTGTCTTGTAGGCCGTGGGGTGTGTGACAGCCTCCCAGATGGGTGCAGTCAGAAGCTGAACCACCTCAGGGAGCAGTGGGGGCAGGTCCCTGGTCCGAGGAAACCAAGCAGTGGTAGGTCTCAAAGAGGCTGAGAGGGAAGACCCCGCTCCCTCATGGAGGTAAGTGTCATTGACTTCTTTGGGCATATGGGTTTCTTGGGGGAGAAATGGGATCTCTGCTGCATAGCCTGGCTGGGAGCTTCCCCCATCCCTGGGACAGAGACATCTCCATCAATGTGCCACCCTTGTTCTTTTCCTAGCAAGAGACTCCCCAGAGAACGCCTCCTCAAACCTGTTCTCCTGGGAGCGTTTCTGGGAGGAGGCTCCCATCCCTCAGTCTCCAACTCCATCATGCAGTCTCTTTCACCTAACATCTCCGCTCTCCAGCTCCACTTCCCGCAGCAGGACAAACGGACCTTCAGCTCCTAGAGAACAGACTCTGACCTCCTTCTGATCAGCAATGGGGTTTCACCATCCCCTCAGCAAACCTGTCAGCTGGGCTGGACCGGATTTGAAGGAGGAGGGTATCTAAGAGGGTGGCTTGGCCTATGGCTGCCTAGCCTGAGGCTAGGCCTAATTGATGACCAAGTGAGCCCCACCTGAGAGGAAACAAGAGGAAACAGCAGCAAAAGTACAGAAGCAGAGCGAGCTGTTCAGTCAACGGCCTTGGGCCAAACCCTGGAGTCCAGGGTAGGACCGGCTTCTCTCACCGTCCCTAAGGAAGGGGACATAGAAGACCCTAGAAACCCAAGAAGGGCAGGCCGAGCCGAAATCAGGCTGAGACAGAACTCCCCTCGAGGGTGGAAGGCCTTGTTTCTGTTCAAGACATTTTTGGACTTTGTTTGGAAGGAGCACGACCCAGGAAGGAGTGGAGTAAAGGCCAGTCACCTGGTTGGAGGGCTGAGTTCCCAGCCAACAAACTGCAAGAGTGAGTATCAGCGGGGTTGCTAGCCCAGCTAGAAAGCAATGACACGAGGCCTGGCCAGCATCTAGCGGTGAGTGAACTCTGGTACACACCTGCTTCCATTCTGGAAACAGCCTGGTATTGGAGAGTGGGTGGGGAGAGCAGGGAGGTGGGAGGGGTTCCTGAGGCTGGGGTGGGGAGGAAGCTGTGGGGCTGGGAGGGGAAGGACATGGCCCAGCTTGTGGGAGGGATCCTGCTGGCTGTGTCTGGAGCCCTGTGTAGCCTCTTCTGTGGGAAGTTCCCATGGGTCAGTGGGGCCTGAATCTCTCCTGCTCCTTTGGTCTCTTTGGGCTTCACAGGAGGTGTCTGGTGAACTGCCCTTGGACTCTGGGCCCAGCACCGCTCAGAAATTATTCGCTACCTTCAGAGAGACAGGGCACAGCTCAGCCTGTTGGGTAGGCTGGAGACTCACACTTCACTCAAACACACAACCCAGAGGTGCTTTGGGAAGCACAGTAACAAAGAAGAGATTGAAGTGAAACTAAGCAAGAGAAAGAGACAAATTTCAAACAGAGAAACAAAACACAACACACTTTGTAGTGACTTAAACTGAATCTTAACAAGTCACAATCTTTGCCTTAGCAGTTTCCTGACTAGCATCTCAGCTTTCCTAACAGACCTTCTTTGATGTCCCTGTAGGGTACAAAACTTCTCTGTCGAATCCGCTGATTTGATTGCTTCGTCTTGTGGTTTCAGACCCTCTGTTCTCCTTCTGGGCTGCCTGGACCCTGACTGTAACATCTCTCTGGCCCAGCCTCTTACACAAATGTGTGCTGCAGCCAGGCCACCGCAGGGAGCAGTGGGGACAGATGATCTCATCCTGTCAGACCAAGAAACAAGGGTCCCATTGAGGCTTAGATGGAAGATCCCAGGCATCTCCTGGAGGTAAGAACCATCCACTCTTCCGGGCACTTGGGGCTGTTGCAAGAAAGAGGGGACTCCTGTTCCATAGCCTATTTGTCATCGTGACTGTGTTTTTTTATTCTCAGAGGATGCGGCCGGGACCCTGCAGACTGTTTTGTGCAGGAGGTTTGAGCCGGGAGAGATCACTCCCTGTCATGACCCTTGGGTCATTAACCCGGGTCTGCAGGGTTCCTGGGAACAGCCACCCTCCAGCACCCCACCTGGAAGCCTACGAAAAACTGCTTACCTAGGACTGACGAAGTCCAGACCCAGTTTGAGGCTCCTATTGGCAGAGTCCCAGAGCAGCTAATCGGCCCCCAGGACCTCCTTAAACCAGCAGCAGGAACAAGAAGCTGTCTGAACACCCGAGCTGCTCCCCGGCTCTGGACCGTGTGTTGGCTGTTCCTGCTCCCACTCCCCAGGCTTGATTTCCTGGCATGCGGACTCGGGGTGACTCATCTGACTTGAGGTGCTGAACACAATTTGGTCTTTTGCTTCTGCTCTTCCAGTGTCCTGACCCAGCTCACTCTCGACTCCTGTCTCATGAGTGTGGACTCTGCCTCTGACCACTAGGTCTGGCTGCCCATGACCCGGCCGTGACACTAACTTTTCTACATTCCTCCAGTGCCCTTTTCTGCTCTCCAGCTCTGCTCTCCCAAGAAGACACACCGATGCCTTTGCTCCCAGAGTCCTGCTTGCCTGCTAGTCAAGGGCACAGGGGGAGTGCTTTTCTTGCCCCCTCCCCTACCACAGCTGCTTTTCCTCTGGGACTCTCCGTAGAGCAGAAGAGAATCCGTCCTGGCAGCAATTCAGGAAGTCACGGAAGGGATGGTCTGCTCAGCTCCCTCTGCAATGCCACTGCCCGAGACCATTACGAGTGGGTGCCCAGTGACTGCGCCGGCAGCTCCTTGAGAGACTGCTGGGGGCAGGGTAGTCGTGTTTCCCGGTGACCGCGGGAAGCCATGCAAAGAGTGCGGCATTAAGGAGACTCTCCTGCTGTCCCAAAGGGTTTCTGTTCTCCTGCACGGTCAGACCGTGGGGCCGGCTGGCAGAATGGGGAAGAGCTGGTTGGTGATGAGTCGGAGGAATCACCATAGAGGTGGCAGCAGCTGCAGATCCTGGAGTCGCTGTGGTCGGGTTACCATGCGTCCGGATTTTCCCGGCCATGTCCGGCTTTTGGGGTTTTAAATCACCCTCCGTGAGGAATTTGTAAAACTCTCCAAAGGGCCGGGATTTCCCTCCCAATGCAGCACTCTGGGGGCTGGGGCGGGGGGAGCCGCGTGCTCTGCGGGGGAGTGCGGCACTGTGTCTGGCTCCGCACCCCAGACACACTGCTCTGAGCAGCAGGGTATGGGGGGCTGGAGAAGGGGCATGGGGTCCCAAGGGGCAGTCAGGGGACAGGGAGCAGGAGGGGTTGGATGGGTCAGGGGTTCTGGGGGGAGCCTGTCAGGGGGTGGGCATATGGAGAGGGGTCGGGGGAGACAAGGGACAGGGAGCAGGGGGGGTTGGATGGGGCAGAGGTTTGGGGGCAATGTCAGGGGCAGGGATCGGGGGGGTTAGATGGGTCGGGGGTTCTGCGAGGGCAGTCAGAGGACAGGGAGTGGTTGGATAGGTGTGGGAGACCCGGGGGTCTGTCAGGGGGCGGGGGTGCGGATAGGGGGCGGGGCAGTCAGGGGACAGGTAGGGGGAAAGTTCGAGGGGGGCAGTTAGGTTGGGGGGGTCAAAGGAGGGGGCAGTTGGAGACAGGGAGAAGGAAGGCTTAGATAGAAAGCAGGGTCCTGGGAGGGGGTGATCAGGGGACAAAGAGCAGCGGGGGTTGTATGGGTTGGCAGTTCTGGGGGGGGGCAGTCAGGGGGCAGGAAGTGGGAGGGAGTAGATAGGGGGCAGGGCTACAGCTCCCCCCCCCCCCACTCCGGAGTGTCCTCTTTTTTGAAAGTTCAAATATGGTAACCCTACCCTATGGGCCCAGCCTCCATTCCTGAGAGTTCAGGCGAACCTCCCCCTGTTCTCAGGGAGTCTTTGGCTTTCGCGGCTGGGCCTGCCTGCCGAGACAGAGGACTCAGTATTTCCATCAGGCTGCTCAGTTGCAAATGCAGCCACCCAAAGACGTGAAGAATGGAAGCGAAAGAGCAAAGCTGGACCCTCCGCTGAGCTCCTGCAATCAAGTGAGCCCAGCCTGGGAGAGATGAGGGAAAGCTCCAAGGTGGCTGCAGGGAGCCAGGGGAGGAGAAATAAATAATTAATGATGAATCCTACGGGCTTTGTCTTGTGTGGTGAAGGGTTTAAAATGGGTCTAATTACGATCACATTCAACTTTACAATCGCTGTGTCTGATTGAAGGGCAGGTCTGGAAAGGTCAGAGGTCACTCTAGGAGCTTCAAGTCTCACATTCTGTCCCTATTGCCTCCTTTGACCAGCTGATCTCACCCCAACACATCCCTCAGGTGGTCGCAGTGGTGAGCTCTTTCCCTCTTTTTCTGGAGTAGCCGCCAGCATGGGGACAGGATACATGTGGCCAAGGAAATGGAGAGGCATGGGGGTCACTTGCAGAGGCATGCAGAGAACTTGCAGAGTTGCCTGTTAATGCAGCTCCTATGGGGGAAGCACAGTAGGGTACCGTGCACTCCGGGGCACCATTTCAAATTTTGGTGGTGACGGGGAGGATAATTTCACCATGATTCAAAGGGCTACTTTGGCACCTGAAATCTCTAGTGTTTTGGCAGATAACTTAGCAAAGAGCTGACAGGAACACTTGCCAGACTGCTTTCCGGGGAAGACAGCTATAAGAATGGATCCAGGGAATGGTTCTGTATCTCTGAGCTGTTTGGACACTTTCAGGGAACATTTCAGATGCAAGACAGAGATCCCCAAAGTTATCCTGGGTAACCCTGAGAGACTTCTGGAAAACTAGCAGATCCCACATCTCTGCTGTCACTTTGCACGACAAACTTGGACTGTCCGAACCTGTTCATGTATTTTACCTGCTTTAACCTCTCAATAACTTTCACATATAAAAGAAAGAAAACTAAATAAATGACGTAGTTACACCGATATAGGGCCGTAATGTAAACCCGACCTCAGAGTTGTCCCATTGAAATGGAATTATTCACAGCAGTCATTAAAGTTAAACATGCACGTAAGGGTTTCCAGGGCCAAGATTAAGGCCACAGTTTATGAGAGGTGCAGACGCAAGAAGAGAAGAGCTGTGCAAAAATTGAAATACCACTTGGAACTTGGCCCAAACAATGCAGCATGACAAATAAACTCATCTTGTTATACAGTAATAGAGCTGGTTCAAAATGGTTTTACACTCACAATGCAACCTTTGAATGAAAATGCCACTTTGGATTACATTGATCATTTGAAAAAAGTTCCCTTTTTAAAAAAAACATTTTGGATTTCTCTGCCCACTTGAGAGAGAACGTGGAGTTTTTCCCACCGAAACTAAACAAAAATGTGATCATTAAAAACATTTGCAAATAAGTTTGAAGAATATGGGGGGGGGGGGAAGTGGTTTCTTCTTCAATTTTCATGACCCTCCCCACCCCCGCTATTTTTGACCAGTTCTAATTGTGAATAAATGTCTGTCTGTCCATGAATGATAAATATGTCTGCTACTGAAACATTTACAAACAACGGCTCTCGTCAGGAGCCCTGAGGTCACATGACGCAGAGAAACACCCAGGCCTGCGGGGTTCACATTCTCAGAGACATAAACCGCCCCAGGACGGGAATGTCACACACAGCACAGCGGGACTGGCCCGGGTTGGTGAGGTGCATGTTTTGCTGTTGCTGGCAAATTGTGCTTTTTTGAGGTCGGGGGGGGAGTTATATTTGAAAGGAGTTCTTCCTCCTCTCCCACTCTCAGCCCGGGGTGCCAGAACAGGGGGGACCAGGGCCCACCACTTTTTACTGGCCATAACTGTGAGCGACTGGATGAAGAGGGAGAGAAGGGAGCGGGGAGGGGGGGTTTGGGGCAAGGGGGGACATGAAGTGGGGGCTCAGGGAGAAATGCGGCAAGAGGGGGGGCCTCGGAAAGGGGCGGTTTGAGGGGGCCAGACGTCAAGGAGAAGGGATGGCACAGGGGCTAGGCCACAGTTTGGGTGCCAGCAGCCCCCCCTCCACTTGTAGGAAACTTTTGCCCATTCTGCCGTCGTCTCAAATAAATTTGTTACAGTAAGAAAACTTTGAGCAACAAGAAGACTCAGAGACCCACAATATAACCGCTAAAATCCACACCCGCCCCTGGAGCTGGGAAAAAACAGAATTTTCTGGTCACTGGCAATTCCAAAAAAAAAAGATGGAAAAAAACTGGTTTCAGGTTGAACAAAACCTTTTCCAAATTTTTGATGAACCAAAAAGCTTTTTTTAAAAAAAACCAAAAAGACCCAGGAACATTTCAAGGGTTGTAACGTTTTGAATTTTTAAAATAAAACTGAAGGACATTTTTAAACAAAAAATTGTTTCAAACTGAAAAATCAAAATGGTTTGTTTGGAAAGTGTCTAAACGAAATGCGTCGACTTTTTAAGAACGGGGGGAGGGGCTGACGTGAACAATTCAGCAGACTGGATATGAATTCGCAAACTGATGAATCTAAAATAGGTTTAGATGAAAAGTTTCGCCCAGTCTAGTCCCCACCATTGAGGGGCATCGTAAGAGGGATCAGCTCTTCTAGCTGGTTCCCCAGCCCAAGTCTGTCTCCATTTAATGGGTCCCTCCCCCCCACTCCGGTTTAGGGTTGCCAATTTTAATTGGACGTATTCCTGAAGATTTTATCACATGACATAATCTTTAATTAAAAATTAATCTTTAATTCCTGCAGACTCCCGGTCATCCTGGAGGATTGGCAATGCTACTCCAGTTTCCTGGGCCACACCCGTGTCCCCACCTAATGGATCCCTTCCTCTGGGTTCCTGGGTGAAGCGTCTGTCCTCCATGAGCAGGTCTCCTTCACCATTCTCCAGGGCTGGGTCTTGATTCCTGTTTCTAATTCCCTGGGCCTAGTCCCCGTCCCTGTCACACACTGCGGGGAGCTCAGATTCCTGTGAATCCTGCAGACTTCCAGGCTGCTGGGAGGGATGAGTCAGCAGCTTGCTGAAGACGAGTCGCAGGTAGGCAAACACTTTCCTCTACCTTTTCAAAACCCACATAGGTATAGTGAGACCAGCACCCCCACCACCCCCACCACTCCACGCACCATGAGATGGTTCCAGGACGCTGGCTCTGAAACAAAAGAGAGAGAAAGGCCCCATTACTAAGGGACTCCGTTAAATCATCCCACTGCTACCATGAGGATCCCAGAAGATGAAAATGTTCCTGGCATACAGTAAGAGCTGAGTTGGGTCGTGTGCACATGGGCAGCACTCAGAGCAGCGGGAATGAGATCTCCAGGCTCATTATCCCCATCGGCCAACCTGACGGAGGGAGAAAGGTGAGCCCGGCAAAGCAGCCCCTGTTCCAAAGTCTGGGAACTGGGATTTTTAAGATGCTCCAGGATGGGGTCCCTCAGGTCTTAAGGTTAGAGGGGAAGGTTATGATCATCTACTCCAGTGTCTCCTGAAGCGTGGGGAAGGGCTAGCCATGGTGGGAAAGGTGGGGTTTGAAGACGAGTACATGAAAATGGGGGGGTGGGGTCGCTAACACATTGCTGACGAGTGAGGGGCACGATTGGTTTCTTTGCCTTGAGGGGGGAGCTCAGCTTTTAAAAGTTTTGGGAAGAATAATTTAGTCTGAGCCCTGGCATAACCCAGGCCAGAGAACGTCGCCTACTGATTCCTGCATCCAGTCCAGTGATTTATGGCACTGACCTGGCATTGAGAGGGATTTTATCATACGCTGAAATCCAGCTGCAGAAGGGAAAGGGCATTAGAAGCTGAAAGACCCCAGAAGTGGCTCTGGTTTTCTACTCGAAATAACCACCGGGGCTGATTTTCCCCAGCCCAGCGCCTTGCAGTCATGCACCCAGCGATCTACTGAGTTCGGTGTGCAGGCAGGCTCCCAAATCCAGACAGTGGCACTTCACATCTGCTTTGCCCTGGCGTCAGGGACTGCCCTGAGCGCCCACCATGCAAACACTTACGCACCTGAGCCCTCCCACTGCGATCCAAGGCTACTCCTACGGATGGAGTTAAACACATGGCTAAAGCGTTTGCAGAGGTTCCAAAGAGCTGAGGCTCTGTGTAAAAGGAACATTACTTCAGTTATTCCAATCTTGGGTTGATGAGATGCTCCTGCCCGCCCCCTCCCTTCACAGCTGAGTCTCCCACCCAGTGGAATTCTCCAAGGAACTTCCCACTCCAAGAGACAGAGGTGCCTGAAGTGGCCATTAGCCTCTTAAGTCCCTTTGTGAATCCAGCCCTAACCATTCATCGGGACAAGTCCTCAGCTCCCTGCAGCTCTCCCGTTACGCAGGTCGCACGGTGCAGGTTTCCTCTCACCCATCAGACTTTGTTTTTAAAGGAAAGCTGAGATGCAGGAGATCAAGGTAGCGCTTCCAATGAACAAGTACCAGGTTGCCCACCCCATGGGATTCAGCCTCGTATGGTCCTTGCTCCAGACCCCCTAACTCTGTGCTTGTCAAGCAGGGCTACACGTATCCCTGGGGTACACAGAGGTCTTCCGAGGAGTAGGTCAACTCATCTAGATATTGGCCTAGTTTTACAACGGGCTACATAAAAAGCACTAGCGAAGTCAGTGCAAACTAAAATTTCAGACAGACACTGACTTGTTTACACTGTTCTATACGCTATACACGGATATGTAAGTACAATACTTATTTCCAGTGGATTTATTTTATAATTGTATGGTACAAATGAGAGTCAGCAATTTTTCAGCAATAGTGGCTGTGGCAACATTTGTATTTTTAGGTCTGATTTTCTAAGCAAGTCGTTTTTAAGTCAGGTGAAACTTGGGGTAAGCAAGTCAAATCAGACTCCTGAAAGGGGTGCAGTGGTCTGGAAAGGTTGAGAGCCACTGCACTAACTCACCTCACAGCCTGGGACGTCTTCTCGACTGACCCTCTGCAGGAAAGTTAGAGATGAAGGACAATACCAGAGCCCACCTTCCCATTACGGGGAGGGGAAGGAAAGACTCACCCCTGGGCCTTTCCTTGTTACAGGGACCCACAGTGACACGGACTCTCTCTCACTCTGCAGCTTCTCAGGCTCTGCTGGTGGGAACAGCTGCGGGTGGATAAAAGGCAGCCAGGTTCTGTCTGAGACGTGTGCCGCGGAGCTCAAATGGATCTGCCAGAAAGAAGCGGCCGTGATATAAACAGTGCAACTGAGGATCCACATTTGTGTATCTGTAATGTGAAGTACCCCCCTGTTTAGTCTCATGGGTAGGGACCTACCAAATTCACCCATCCAGTTTGGTAAATTTCATGGTCATGAGATTTTTAAAAGTCTTTTAAATTTCACAGTTTTAGCTATTTCAATCTGAAATGTCACCCTGTTGTAACTGTGTGGATCCCATCCCAAGAGAGGGTCAAGGGGGGGGTCTCAAGGCTATTGGGGGAGGGGTGTCATGGTATTGCTCCCCTTACTTCGGCACTGCTCCTGGCAGTGGTGCTACCTTCAGAGCTGGGCTCCCGGCCGGCAGCCACGTAGCTTTCTGCTGCTGGGGGAGGTTCCTGGCGGTGCCTCTGATCTGGCCCTGGGAGCAGCCCATGCAGGGGACGAGGTCCTGTTCCTCCCCAGCCCAGCTAGAACTTGCAGCTAGAGCCTGGCACACGGTAGGAGCCCCTGCCCGGGACGCTCCCAGCCCTGCCCCTCCCCCGTTCCAGGGTCCAGCACTCAGAGGTTACAAAGGCCTGGAGCTGGCGGTTGGCAGGGTTCCCTCCTGACCACCGTGCTCTGGGCAGTTGCCCGCATCACCCACCCGTAAGGTTGGCCCTTCCCCCCCCTCCCCCAACCTCCCACCCTCACTTCTGCACTGTTGCTGGCAGCAGTGCTGCCTTCAGAGCTGGGCACCAGACCAGCAGCTGCTGCTCTCTGGCTGCCCAGCACTGAAGGCAGCGTAGACGTAAGGGTGGCAGTACTGTGCCATATCCCCCCCTCCCCCGCTGAGCCAGATTTCACAGGGGAGACCAGATTTCAGTGTCTGTGATGCATTTTTCATGGTCATGAATTTGGTAAAGCCCTACTCACGGGGCGGGACTGTGGCTTTAGGCAGAGCAGAACTCTGGGAGGTGCTGGGACTCAGGTGCCCCGCGCAGTCACAGTTCCTCTCCTCGGTCCTCCTCACTGGGCTGGGGCCTTGGGGTGTAATTTTTAACTGCCCCAAACCTGCAGTAAGTTAATACCCTGCAATGTACCCGGGTACCCGGGGCTGGGAGGCACCTCGCCACCACCTGCCCTTTGCCTGAGGGAGCCTTGTCTGTGCCTGCCAGGGGTCAGCTCCCCAACTCCACTGGCCACACGCACTCACTGCTGGGCCTGCCGTCACTGCAGGGGAGCAACAGGCCCACTCTGCCCTCCAGCCTTCTGAGCATCAGTCTGGAGCGTCCAGTCCCTGGTCCCCTGGGCACTGGCAGGATTCACAGATTCACTATTTCCAAAGAAACAGTAACATCCTCTGCCCCAGCTTACCAGCTCCAGCTCAGATCACTGCTCCACTTAACACACAGCGCTGCCATAGGCTCACAGAGAAATCACGCCTCAGTTCAACAAAGCCAAGAGTCAAGTGGAAGTGTTGGAAACAAATGGTTACATATAACAAAGTCATAACATGCGTTCTAGAGCCGAGACTGAACTAACAAGATATTCTCCTGTCTAACCAAGTACAGCTCACCCGAAATCCTTGCAGCACTTCACAGCCAGGCAGGCTCGGACCCTTCTTTCATGAGACATGCGTACTGTCAGTTTGTCTCCGAGGGGAAGGATCCAGCATGTCTCTGCACACCGAGAGAGATCAGACCAATCCTTTGTCTTTATGCTTAAATACGACAGATGGACACACACACACAGCCCCCTGCTGTTAATTTCTTCCTGTAGATTTCCCTTTTTTGTGGATTTTGCAATCTAATTTTGCACCTGGCTCAGTGTGCAAAGAGACATCCAACATCAGGCACACAATACACGGATGGCCAGACAGGGAGGTAACCTCAGTTGCCTCCTGTCTGAAAGGAGGATCTGAGGTACATCACCTCCCGTGGCCGGCCTTGACTCCAAGACCTTAAGGGCACCATTGTCAGTCTAGAGACACAGCTCCTTACATAGTATCTGTACAGAGGTCTTGCTCCGATTATGGTGACCATTGGGTTACTGGCCCTTGATACAGACCTCACATGCCCCCTTTGGTGAACTATTATGTAGACCACTGGTTCTCCACCGGGGTACATGTACTCCTGGTGATATGCAGAGGTCTTCCAGGGGATACATCAACTCATCCAGATATTTACCTAGTTTTAAAACAAGCTACATAAAAAGCACTAGCGAAGTCAGTAGAAACTAAAATTTCAGATAGTGACTTTTTTACACTGCTCTATAGCCTATACACTGAAATGGAAGTACAATATTTATATTTCCATTGACTTATTTTATTATATGGTAACAATGAGAACGTCAGCCATTATTTTCAGTAATAGTGGCTGTGACGCTTCTGTATTTTTTGTCTGTTTTTGTAAGCGAGTAGTTTTTAAGTGAGATGAAACTGGAGTTTCACTTTCTAAGTGAGGTGACAAATCAGACTCCTGAAAGAGGTACAGTCATCTGGAAAGGTTTAAAACTACTGATGTAAAGATCAGACCCAGGGGATTCCTGTAAAACCTTCTGTGCTGCCTGCCACTTGGCACCAAGGGGTCCCCGGGTCACATACGTCTTTCCCCCAAACTGCATCTCTGGGCAGGCTCAGCTCCTCTCTCCTGGAAGGAGGGAACTGGAGCCAAGGCCGTGCAGTAGTGCTGTCTGCAGTGTCTTGAGAGAGTGCGCGCCAACCTCAGGGCAGACTGCTGGGAACCAGGGCACAAATCCAGACTGGCTGAGAATTCTAGACATAGATTTCACCAACCAAACATGCAGGGTAACCTCCTCTGGCATCGTAACAGCCTAGCCATGCAGTCCCCTTGGGTACTCCGAGCTGTCTCGCAACCCAGGTGAGCCTGCCTTTGTGAGACAGATGGTCTCTTGCACTCAGAATCACAACAGTATTCAGGTTACTCCCAGTCCCACAGGTCCAGGACCCCCAGGTGAACTGCACCTTAGACATCGCACCAAAGACAGCGCATGTAGCCAGTCTTATTCTAGGATAATTTATTAAAAAAGAAATAAGATTTATTTACAAGGTTAAAGCGGGTGAACATATCTACACAACTCAGCTACAAAGTTTCAAAAAGGTAACAGAAGCATCTATAGCAGTGATGCTCTGAGCTCAGTGGTTCAGGAGCGAAATTAGTGATCAACCTTACCCAAAAGAGCCACAGTAGCGTGAATTCCTTGTTTCATTTACTATAGTACTACTCCTATTTAAACAAGGGAAATATTTAGTTTTTTATATAAATGCTTGCAGCAAATAACTTAGTGGCTAATAACATAGTAAAAGCATCCTGACTGGTTAACAATTAAATCACAGTGTTTTAATATCATGTGCTACAAAGAGCGGCAGGAGACACATTAAAGAGTGACTTGCAGCTCATGAGCCGCAGTCTGTGTATCACTGGTCCATTATAAACTCTGTGTCCTTTAGGGCTAACCCAGGCTAAGCAGCTGGGGATCTCTTGCTTATGCCTAGAAAACCTTGCCCCCCAGCATCAACGAGCTAGATTCAGTTCCTTCTTGTATCCCACCTCCTCCCCTGTGCTCTGAGCTGCTGGAGATCAGCACTTCATACTCCTTAATGCCTTCATTCACTCTCCAGTCTGGTGATTTACACAGTCACAGAGGCTCCCAAAACAAACGCTCCAATATTACCTTACAATGTGGGATACAGAGGTCAGAAGAAATGAGATTAATGCTGCAGCAGCTCACAAGCATTCAATAAAGGCTGAACACAGTCTTATAACGCTAATACCTATCTTAACACACAGGTGAGCCAGCCTGATCCCAGCTGTGTATTTCTCAGGGTCCCCTTGAGACATGGGGACTTTGGCATGACCTGGCACCTGGTCTGTCCGTGTCACACCGATCCCCTCCCTGCCCTTTTCAAGCCCACTGGGCTCCAGGAAGGGAGAGAACAGACATTTCTCCTCTTACTCCTACGTTCCAGGCCCCTCCCTTGGCAGGTGCAGCGCTCTTAAAACTAAAAGTGGAAAATTAAAACCAGATTAAAACGTTCGTGCTTTCATCCAAAAGCAATATCTGGCAACAAAAACCAGGAACGGGTGGTGTAAACTTGCAAACTTCAAAATCAATTGGGTTTTCAAAACACCCCAAAAACTGACCCATAAAAAAATCTTGTTAAAAAGTTGCTGGGGCGGGGGGGGGGGGGGGGATTGAAAACATCCTCCCTCAGCTCTATTCCAGACCATAAAATGGGAATGATGAATATTTTTAAAAGATTCCATAGATAATTTTCTAGAGTAAAAAGCTTCTGTGGGGGAATGTCAGGGCAGTGAAAGCTGAGACTGCTGCCTTGGCTCAGTTAGGCAGAGTTCCTGGTCCAGCTGAGGTAGGCTGGAAAGGCTGGATTTGAGCCGTTCCACTGGCGGAAAAAGAGACGGCGCGGGTGGGGGGACAAGATGTGCAAATAGCATCTCTGGTTTTCACCTGCATCCACAGTGCTCTGCCCAGTGATGCGCAGAGCATTCCCCGATATTCTGGAATTGCTCAGATGTGATCTTGTAAAGAGATCAGTCCCACTTTTCCGGGACTAATTCCACAGTACTCTCCTTATGAGCCCCCTACCACGGCAGCCTCCTGTGCCTGTGTAAATGCATCGCGTTTGGTGCAGATCCAGGGTCTCTCACTGGCACATCGCAAGCTGCTGACCCCATTCGCATCATTCAGATACACGCAGTCTCCTCCTCCTCTTATCACAAACCTGCAAGACAGAAGCCAGGGAGCTGGTGTCAGGTAGGAGTTGGACATTTCCCATCAGTCACAGGCAGGGAGAGACGCTCTCGCACAGTGCAGGGAGCTGCTGCACTCACAGCCCCTCACGATTCCCCTTCCTGCACCTGCCACAGGCCCCAGCTAGAAAGGGGGCAGTGGGGCAGCAAGGCCAGGAAAGGTTCGAAGATCAACTGACCTCCATGGACCATTTATGCCGGGTGGGTATTAATCCAATTCCTACTCTCTCCCCCGCGCCCCCCCCCCCCAGCTGGGTCTGGATGGGCCCCTGCAGGCCCAACCCACCCAAACTGCCCCGGGTGCAGGTTCCAGGTGACTCTCAGCGTGGCGAGGAGCAGCAGTAACGCCGCACAGAGGAGCTGGGTCCCGGGCTCCCTGGACAGTTTACATCAGCACTCAGGCCAGAGGCCTGTCAGGACAGGCTGTATTGCAGGGGGCGGCTGGAGTGAAATGCCAGCAGCACAAACCCGGCGGCCATGGTGTGACCCCAGCCACTCACACAGAGCTTCCCGTGAGAGCTGGAGGCCAGTGCTTCCCACCTGGAAACAGGGTGGAATCCAGGCCCACAGGCAAATCCTCCCCCATGGTCCCATCCTGGCTACTCACAGTAGTCATGTGCTGGGCTGGGAGGAGGCCCAGCACTACTCTTTGGGCAGGCCAGGATCTCCCTGCCCTCAGGCCACCAGCCTCTGGCTCGGGGTGAGATCTGTCCCAGAGAAGGGAGAGCCCAGCCCACAGCCACATGAGCAGATGGCTGTGGGTGGCTCCCTCACCAACATCACCCCAGAAGAGCTCTGATGGGATGGCAATGATGCACCCAGAGCCTTCTGCTGGGGTGGGCGCCCCCAGGGTGGCAGATTTCAGGGTTAACACCCCACTGAGATGCCTGTTTACCCAGTTCGCGTAAATTGGCGTCACATTAGCTATCCTCCAGTCATCGGGTACAGAAGCGGATTTAAATGATAGGTTACAGACTACAGTTAGTAGTCCTGCAATTTCACATTTGAGTTCCTGGTCCTGGTGACTTGTTACTGTTTAGTTTCTCAATTTGTTCCAAAACCTACTCTAATGACACCTCCATCTGGGACAGTTCCTCAGATTTGTCACCTAAAAAGGACGGCTCAGGTTTGGGAATCTCCCTCACACGCTCAGCCATGAAGACTGCTGCAAAGAATTCATTTAGTTTCTCTGCAATGGCATGGTGCCAGCTGCGGTGTGGACAGACTCCAAACAGGCCTGCTAACAGATGGGCTCATGATGCAATCACAAAGACAGACTGCTGCCGACATCAGGGCATCCTTGCTGGAATATGTGAAAATATCTGACTGGGATCAAACAACAGGTCATCAAGTGACTTGTTTCCTAAGCCTCCTCTGGGCACATTTTCCAGCTTCCCATCAATCGCAAAGGGCTTTTTTAAAAACACCATTCAGCTGTAAGTACACAAGATTGGCCACATGGGTGAGACCAACGGCCCATCTAGCCCAGTGTCCTGTCCTGCGATACTGGCCAGCGGTAGGTGCTTCCGAGGGAATGAACAGAACAGGGTCAGTATCGAGTGATCCATCCCATTCACACCCAGCTTCTGGCAGTCAGATGTTTATGGACACTCAGAGCATGGGGTTGCATCCCTGACCATCCTGGCTAATAGGAACTAGTCGAGCTATCCTCTGTGAACTTGTCTACTTCTTGTTTGAACAGAGTTATACTATTGGCCTTCACAACATCCCCTGGCAACAAGCTCCACAGGTTGACTGTGTGTTGTGTGAAGAAATACTTCCTTTTGTTTGTTTCAAACCTGCTGACTATTCATTTAATTGTGGCAGGTTTCAGAGTAGCAGCCGTGTTAGTCTGTATTCGCAAAGAGAAAAGGAGGACTTGTGGCATCTTAGAGACTAACCAATTTAGTTGAGCATAAGCTTTCGTGAGCTACAGCTCACTTCATCGGATGCATTCAGTGGAAAATAACAGTGAGTAAATTTATATATACACAGAACATGAAAAAATGGGTGTTTAAAACTATTTCCCCTTGTTTATTTCTCCCCCCGCTCCCCCACTCTTCCTCAGACGCTCATGTTAACTCCTGGAAATGGACTGGAAATGGCTCACCTTGATTATCACTTCAAAAGGTTTTCTCTCTCTCCCCCCACCCCACTCCTCTGCTGGTAATAGCTCATCTTAAGTGATCACACTCCTTACAGTATGTATGTTGAACACCCATTTTTTCATGTTCTGTGTGTATATAAATTTACTCACTGTTATTTTCCACTGAATGCATCCAATGAAGTGAGCTGTAGCTCACGAAAGCTGATTCTCAACTAAATTGGTTAGTCTCTAAGGTGCCACAAGTCCTCCTTTTCTTTTTTCATTTAATTGTGTGACTGCCAGTTCTTGCATTATGTGAAGGAGTAAATAACACTTCCCTCTTCACTTTCTCGACCCCACTCATGATTTTATAGACCTCTTATATCCCCCCCTTAGTCGTCTCCCCTCATATGGAAGCTGTTCCATATCTCTAATCATTTTCGTTGCCTGCCTCTGTACCATTTCCAATTCTCATAGATCCTTTTTGAGATGGGGCAACCAGATCTGCACACAGTGTTCCAGGTGTGGGGGTACCATGGATTTATACAGTGGCATGATGATATTTTATGCCTTTTTCCCTATCCCTTTCCTAACGTTTTTTAAAGGATGCTCGTTTTTTGCCTCTAACCACCTGGCATTTCCCCCCCACACAAGGATGTTAAATTTAATTACATTATGGTCACTATTACCGAGCAGTTCAGCTACATTCCCCACTTGGACCGGCCCCTGTGCTCCGCTTAGGCCTAAATCAAGAATTGCCCCTTCCCTTGTGGGTGCCAGGATTAGCTGCTCCAACAAGCCGTCATTGATGGTGTCTAAAAATCACTTCTCTGCATCCCATCCAGAGGGGACATGTTCCCAGACAATATGGGGATAGTTGAAAACCCCCATTATTATTCGGTTTTCTCCTTTGGTAGCCTCTCAAATCTCTGTAAATTTCACAGTCACCATCCTGGTCAGTAGTATACTCCTGCTGCTAGATTCTTATTCTTCAAGTGTGGAATTCCTGCTGTTAGAGATGCTAGGATACAGTTGGGTTCGTTTAAGATTTTTACTGTACTTTACTCTATGCTTTCCTGGACATATAGTGCCACTCTCCCGCCAGCGTGACCTACTCTGCCGTTCTTTCAGTGCTGATGGTCCAGGGTCAAACCCTGCTATGGGCTCAACCTTAAGACCTGAGGGACCCCATCCTGGAGCATCTTAAAAATCCCACTTCCCAGACTCTGGAACAGGGGCTGCTTTGCCGGGCTCACCTTTCTCCCTCCGTCAGGTTGGCCGATGGGGATAATGAGCCTGGAGATCTCATTCCCGCTGCTCTGAGTGCTGCCCATGTGCACATGACCCAGCTCAGCTCTTACTGTATCCCAGGAACGTCTTCATCTTCTGGGATCCTCATGGCAGCAGTGGGATGATTTAACGGAGTCCCTTAGTAATGGGGCCTTTCTCTCTCTTTTGTTTCAGAGCCAGCGTCCTGGAATCGTCTCATGGTGCGTGGAGTGGTGGGGGTGGTGGGGGTGCTGGTCTCACTATACCTATGTGGGTTTTGAAAAGGTAGAGGGAAAGTGTTTGCCTACCCGCGACTCGTCTTCAGCAAGCTGCTGACTCATCCCTCCCAGCAGCCTGGAAGTCTGTAGGATTCACAGGAATCTGAGCTCCCCGCAGTGTGTGACAGGGATGGGGACTAGGCCCAGGGAATTAGAAACAGGAATCGAGACCCAGCCCTGGAGCATGGTGAAGGAGACCTGCTCATGGAGGACAGACGCTTCACCCAGGAACCCAGAGGAAGGGATCCATTAGGTGGGGACACGGGTGTGGCCCAGGAAACTGGAGTAGCATTGCCAATCCTCCAGGATGACCGGGAGTCTGCAGGAATTAAAGATTAATTTTTAATTAAAGATTATGTCATGTGATAAAATCTTCAGGAATACGTCCAATTAAAATTGGCAACCCTAAACCGGAGTAGGGGGGAGGGACCCATTAAATGGAGACAGACTTGGGCTGGGGAACCAGCTAGAAGAGCTGATCCCTCTTACGATGCCCCTCAATGGTGGGGACTAGACTGGGCGAAACTTTTCATCTAAACCTATTTTAGATTCATCAGTTTGCGAATTCATATCCAGTCTGCTGAATTGTTCACGTCCAGCCCCTCCCCCCGTTCTTAAAAAGTCGAAGCATTTCGTTTAGACACTTTCCAAACAAACCATTTTGATTTTTCAGTTTGAAACAGTTTTTTGTTTAAAAATGTCCTTCAGTTTTATTTTAAAAATTCAAAATGTTACAACCCTTGAAATGTTCCTGGGTCTTTTTTGTTTTTTTTAAAAAAAGCTTTTTGGTTCATCAAAAATTTGGAAAAATGTTTTGTTCAACCTGAAACCAGTTTTTTTCCATCTTTTTTTTTGGAATGGCCAGTGACCAGAAAATTCTGTTTGCCCAGCTCCAGGGGCGGTTGAGGATTTTAGCGGTTATATTGTGGGTCTGTGAGTCTCCTTGTTGCTCAAAGTTTTCTTACTGTAACAAATTTGTTTGAGACAACGGCAGGATGGGCAAAAGCTTCCTACAAGTGGGGGGGGGGGGCTGCGGGCACCCAAACTGTGGCCTAGCCCCTGTGCCATCCCTTCTCCTTGACGTCTCGCCCCCTCAAACCGCCCCTTTCCGAGGCCCCCCCTCTTGCCGCCTTTCTCCCTGAGCCCCCACTTCATGCTCCCCCTTGCACCCAAATCCCCCCCCCACTCCCTTCTCTCCCTCTTCATCCAGTCGCTCACAGTTATGGCCAGTAAAAAGTGGTGGGCCCTGGTCCCCCCTGTTCCGGCACCCCTGGCTGAGAGTGGGAGAGGATGAAGAACTCCTTTCAAATATAACTCCCCCCCCGACCTCAAAAAAGCACAATTTGCCAGCAACAGCAAAACATGCACCTCACCAACCCAGGCCAGTCCCGCTGTGCTGTGTGTGACATTCCCGTCCTGGGGCGGTTTATGTCTCTGAGAATGTGAACCCCGCAGGCCTGGGTGTTTCTCTGCGTCATGTGACCTCAGGGCTCCTGATGAGAGCCCTTGTTTGTATATGTTTCAGTAGCAGACATATTTATCATTCATGGACAGACAGACATTTATTCATAATTAGAACTGGTCAAAAATAGCGGGGGTGGGGAGGGTCATGAAAATTGAAGAAGAAACCACTTCCCCCCCCCCATATTCTTCAAACTTATTTGCAAATGTTTTTAATGATCACATTTTTGTTTAGTTTCGGTGGGAAAAACTCCACGTTCTCTCTCAAGTGGGCAGAGAAATCCAAAATGTTTTTTTTAAAAAGGGAACTTTTTTCAAATGATCAATGTAATCCAAAGTGGCATTTTTCGTTCAAAGGTTGCATTGTGAGTGTAAAACCATTTGGAACCAGCTCTATTACTGTATAACAAGATGAGTTTATTTGTCATGCTGCATTGTTTGGGCCAAGTTCCAAGTGGCATTTCAGTTTTTGCACAGCTCTTCTCTTCTTGCGTCTGCACCTCTCATAAGCTGTGGCCTTAATCTCGGCCCTGGAAACCCTTACGTGCATGTTTAACTTTAATGACTGCTGTGAATAATTCCATTTCAATGGGACAACTCTGAGGTCGGGTTTACATTACAGCCCTATATCGGTGTAACTACGTCATTTATTTAGTTTTCTTTCTTTTATATATGAAAGTTATTGAGAGGTTAAAGCAGGTAAAATACATGAACAGGTTCGGACAGTCCAAGTTTGTCAGTGCAAAGTGACAGCAGAGATGTGGGATCTGCTAGTTTTCCAGAAGTCTCTCAGGGTTACCCAGGATAACTTTGGGGATCTCTGTCTTGCATCTGGAATGTTCCCTGAAAGTGTCCAAACAGCTCAGAGATACAGAACCATTCCCTGGATCCATTCTTATAGCTGTCTTCCCCGGAAAGCAGTCTGGCAAGTGTTCCTGTCAGCTCTTTGCTAAGTTATCTGCCAAAACACTAGAGTTTTCAGGTGCCGAAGTAGCCCTTTGAATCATGGTGAAATTATCCTCCCCGTCACCACCAAAATTTGAAATGGTGCCCCTGAGTGCACGGTACCCTACCGTGTTCCCCCATAGGAGCTGCATTAACAGGCAACTCTGCAAGTTCTCTGCATGCCTCTGCAAGTGACCCCCATGCCTCTCCATTTCCTTGGCCACATGTATCCTGTCCCCATGCTGGCGGCTAATCCAGAAAAAGAGGGAAAGAGCTCACCACTGCCACCACCTGAGGGATGTGTTGGGGTGAGATCAGCTGGTCAAAGGAGGCAATAGGGACAGAATCTGAGACTTGAAGCTCCTAGAGTGACCTCTGACCTTTCCAGACCTGCCCTTCAATCAGACACAGCAATTGTAAAGTTGAATGTGATCCTAACTAGACCCATTTTAAACCCTTCACCACATAAGACAAAGCCCGTAGGATTCATCATTAATAATTTATTTCTCCTCCCCTGGCTCCCTGCAGCCACCTTGGAGCTTTCCCTCGTCTCTCCCAGGCTGGGCTCACTTGATTGCAGGAGCTCAGCGGAGGGTCCAGCTTTGCTCTTTCGCTTCCATTCTTCACGTCTTTGGGTGGCTGCATTTGCAACTGAGCAGCCTGATGGAAACACTGAGTCCTCTGTCTCGGCAGGCAGGCCCAGCCGCGAAAGCCAAAGACTCCCTGAGAACAGCGGGAGGTTCGCCTGAATTCTCAGGAATGGAGGCTGGGCCCATAGGGTAGGGTTACCATATTTGAACTTTCAAAAAAGAGGACACTCCGGGGGGGTGGGGGGGGAGGAGTTGTAACCCTGCCCCCTATCTACTCCTTCCCACTTCCTGCCCCCTGACTGCCCCCCACAGACCTGCCAAACCATACAACCCCCGCTACTCCTTGTCCCCTGATCGCCCCCTCCCAGGACCCTGCTCTCTATCTAAGCCTCCCTTCTCCCTGTCTCCAACTGCCCCCTCCTTTGACCTCCCCAACCTCACTGCCCCCCTCGAACTTCCCCCCTACCTGTTCCCTGACTGCCCCGCCCCCTATCCGCACCCCCGCCCCCTGACAGACCCCCGGGTCTCCCACACCTATCCAACTACTCCCTGTCCTCTGACTGCCCTCGCAGAACCCCCGACCCATCTAACCCCCCCTGATCCCTGCCCCTGACATTGCCCCCAAACCTCTGCCCCATCCAACCCCCCCTGCTCCCTGTCCCTTGTCTCCCCCTACCCCTCTCCATATGCCCACCCCCTGACAGGCTCCCCCCAGAACCCCTCACCCATCCAACCCCTCCTGCTCCCTGTCCCCTGACTGCCCCTTGGGACCCCATGCCCCTTCTCCAGCCCCCCATACCCTGCTGCTCAGAGCAGTGTGTCTGGGGTGCGGAGCCAGACACAGTGCCGCGCTCCCCCGCAGAGCGCGCAGCTCCCCCCCAACCACCCCCAGAGTGCTGCATTGGGAGGGAAATCCCGGTCCTTTGGAGAGTTTTACAAATTCCTCCCAGAGGGCGATTTAAAACCCAAAAAGCCGGACATGGCCGGGAAAATCCGGACGCATGGTAACCCGACCGCAGGGACTCCAGGATCTGCAGCAGCTGCCACCTCTATGGTGAATCCTCCGACTCATCACCAACCAGCTCTTCCCCATTCTGCCAGCCGGCCCCACGGTCTGACCGTGCAGGAGAACAGAAACCCTTTGGGACAGCAGGAGAGTCTCCTCAATGCCGCACTCTTTGCATGGCTTCCCGCGGTCACCGGGAAACACGACTACCCTGCCCCAGCAGTCTCTCAAGGAGCTGCCGGCGCAGTCACTGGGCACCCACTCGTAATGGTCTCGGGCAGTGGCATTGCAGAGGGAGCTGAGCAGACCGTCCCTTCTGTGACTTCCTGAATTCCTGCCAGGATGGATTCTCTTCTGCGCTAGGGAGAGTCCCCGAGGAAAAGCAGCTGTGGTAGGGGAGGGGGCAAGACAAGCACTCCCCCTGTGCCCTTGACTAGCAGGCAAGCAGGACTCTGGGAGCAAAGGCATCGGTGTGTCTTGCTGGGAGAGAAGAGCTGGAGAGCAGAAAAGGGCACTGGAGGAATGTAGAAAAGTCAGTGTCACGGCCGGGTCATGGGCAGCCAGACCTAGTGGTCAGAGGCAGAGTCCACACTCATGAGACAGGAGTCGAGAGTGAGCTGGGTCAGGACACTGGAAGAGCAGGGGCAAAAGACCAAATTGTGTCCAGCACCTCAAGTCAGATGAGTCACCCCGAGTCCGCATGCCAGGAAATCAAGCCTGGGGAGTGGGAGCAGGAACAGCAACACACGGTCCAGAGCCGGGGAGCAGCTCGGGTGTTCAGACAGCTTCTTCTTCCTGCTGCTGGTTTAAGGAGGTCCCGGGGGCCGATTAGCTGCTCTGGGACTCTGCCAATAGGAGCCTCAAACTGGGTCTGCACTTCGTCAGTCCTAGATAAGCAGTTTTTCGTAGGCTTCCAGGTGGCGTGCTGGAGGGTGGCTGCTCCCAGGAACCCTGCAGACCCGGGTTAATGACCCATGGGTCATGACAGTGAGTGATCTCTCCCCGCTTAAACCTCCTGCACGAAACAGTCTCCAGGGTCCCGGCCGCATCCTCTGAGAATAAAAAAACACAGTCACGATGACAAATAGGCTATGGAACAGGAGTCCCCTCTTTCTTGCAACAGCCCCAAGTGCCCGGAAGAGTGGATGGTTCTTACCTCCAGGAGATGCCTGGGATCTTCCATCTAAGCCTCAATGGGACCCTTGTTTCTTGGTCTGACAGGATGAGATCATCTGTCCCCACTGCTCCCTGCGCTGGGCTGGCTGCAGCACACATTTGTGTAAGAGGCTGGGCCAGAGAGATGTTACAGTCAGGGTCCAGGCAGCCCAGAAGGAGAACAGAGGGTCTGAAACCAGAAGACGAAGCAATCAAATCAGCGGATTCGACAGAGAAGTTTTGTACCCTACAGGGACATCAAAGAAGGTCTGTTAGAAAAGCTGAGATGTTAGTCTGGAAACTTCTAAGGCAAAGATTGTGACTTGTTAAGATTCAGTTTAAGTCACTACAAAGTGTGTTGTGTTTTGTTTCTGTTTGAAATTTGTCTCTTTCTCTTGCTTAGTTTCACTTAAATCTCTTCTTTGTTACTGTGCTTCCCAAAGCACCTCAGCGTTTTGTGTTCGAGTGAAGTGTGAGTCTCCAGCCTACCCAACAGGCTGAGCTGTGCCCTGTCTCTCTGAAGGTAGCGAATAATTTCTGAGCGGTGCTGGGCCCAGAGTCCAAGGGCAGTTCACCAGACATCTCCTGTGAAGCCCAAAGAGACCAAAGGAGCAGGAGAGATTCAGGCCCCACTGACCCATGGGAACTTCCCACAGAAGAGGCTACACAGGGCTCCAGACACAGCCAGCAGGATCCCTCCCACAAGCTGGGCCATGTCCTTCCCCTCCCAGCCCCACAGCTTCCTCTCCACCCCAGCCTCAGGAACCCCTCCCACCTCCCTGCTCTCCCCACCCACTCTCCAATACCAGGCTGTTTCCAGAATGGAAGCAGGTGTGTACCAGAGTTCACTCACCGCTAGATGCTGGCCAGGCCTCGTGTCACCGCTTTCTAGCTGGGCTAGCAACCCCGCTGATACTCACTCTTGCAGTTTGTTGGCTGGGAACTCAGCCCTCCAACCAGGTGACTGGCCTTTACTCCACTCCTTCCTGGGTCGTGCTCCTTCCAAACAAAGTCCAAAAATGTCTTGAACAGAAACAAGGCCTTCCACCCTCGTGGGGAGTTCTCTCTCAGCCTGATTTCAGCTCGGCCTGCCCTTCTTGGGTTTCTAGGGTCTTCTATGTCCCCTTCCTTAGGGACGGTGAGAGAAGCCGGTCCTACCCTGGACTCCAGGGTTTGGCCCAAGGCCGTCGACTGAACAGCTCGCTCTGCTTCTGTACTTTTGCTGCTGTTTCCTCTTGTTTCTTCTCAGGTGGGGCTCACTTGATCATCAATTTGGCCTAGCCCCAGGCTAGGCAGCCATAGGCCAAGCCACCCTCTTAGATACCCTCCTCCTTCAAATCCGGTCCAGCCCAGCTGACAGGTTTGCTGTGGGGATGATGAAACCCCATTGCTGATCAGAAGGAGGTCAGAGTCTGTTCTCTAGGAGCTGAAGGTCCGTTTGTCCTGCTGCGGGAAGTGGAGCTGGAGAGCGGAGATGTTAGGTGAAAGAGACTGCATGATGGAGTTGGAGACTGAGGGATGGGAGCCTCCTCCCAGAAACGCTCCCAGGAGAACAGGTTTGAGGAGGCGTTCTCTGGGGAGTCTCTTGCTAGGAAAAGAACAAGGGTGGCACATTGATGGAGATGTCTCTGTCCCAGGGATGGGGGAAGCTCCCAGCCAGGCTATGCAGCAGAGATCCCATTCCCCCAAGAAACCCATATGCCCAAAGAAGTCAATGGTTCTTACCTCCATGAGGGAGCGGGGTCTTCCCTCTCAGCCTCTTTGAGAACTACCACTGCTTGGTTTCCTCGGACCAGGGACCTGCCCCCACTGCTCCCTGAGGTGGTTCAGCGTCTGACTGCACCCATCTGGGAGGCTGTCACACACCCCAGGGCCTAGAAGACACGGGGGGAGGAGGCTCCTCTTCATCTCAGACTCGCAGAGTCCAGAGAAGGGCCAAAGGAAGAATAAAGGGCAGGAGATGAAGCTAGCCCTGAACCTCTGTCCCATCCTCACCTCCTCAAATGTGGAGCTTCCTGAGCTTCAGTTGGGCAGACAGTCTGTAGCCCTGACCCAAAGGTCCTTCTGCGCCACATGGGGCAGGAAGATCTCTACCTGGGAGCACGGAGAATGGGATGGGGGTGAGATCAAGGAAAGAGGGGAGGGATATGGGTGTGAGGGAAAGAGCTCCTGCCCCAGATGAAGGAATTTGGGGGGCCGAGGGAAGAACCCGGCTCCACAGAGAGGGGAGAGAATTTCTGTGAGTGCCAGGGGCCTCCATTTCCTCTTCCACTAGCCCCCCATTTACAGTGAGACAGAGCAGTACCTGCAGCAGGGAGTGGGACTTGCTGAACAGGGAGGGGAACCTTTGAGAGCATCAGATGAGCCACAGCCCTTGCAGCACCTCGGGCATCTGGTGCAAGTGTCTGATGATGTGAAGCTGGCACATGACCTTGGCTGTGACATCCTCGTGCTGCAGGGGAACGAGAACATGTCAGAGACGGAGACACTCCCCAGGAATCAGGGAGGATGAAGGGCACCTGGAATCAGCACCATCATTTCCACCCAGCAGCTGTTCATGTCTGAGTGGTGGATTCACCCTCCTGACCCCCAGGATGGAGGCTTGCTGTCCTCTCTAGTGACCTCCAGTGCCAACGCCCCTCCTTGTCGGCTGAACTTCTGCCACCTCCCCATCCGTGACCCTGACAGCTGTTCCACCTCCAACCCACCTGGGGACACCGCTCAAGTTCCTAGAACCCTCTCCTCCACCCCTACCTCCATCCCCACCCAGGTAGGGAAGGGAGGGGGCTCTAGCAGGGTGGCGGGGGGCAGGAGGGATTCTGGCAGCAGTGAAGTGGGATGGGGAGAGGTTGAGACCTTTCCCCAAGTCACCCCAGTGACAAAAGCTGAAGCCACAGGATGGCAGGCCTGGGGAACGGGGCAGGTCAGCAGCCCCGGCTGACTGAATCCTCCCAATCACTCTAGAGCGGGTCCAGCCCTGCCAGCAGCAAGACCCAGCTTCCCACGCCCATGTGCCTCAGCCCTTCCTGCTCAGTCACCATCACCTGTCAGTCCTTGGCCTCCCAAGCTGCCAGGGAAGGGAGCAACTCTCGATGGTGGCTCAGGTGACATGGACACTAGGCTATGGGGAAATGGGTGCAGCTCTGTGGGGCAGGAAAGGTTCCCAGAGGGCACTTAGGGGACTCTCCTGTCCTTCCCAGGAGTGATAGCAGAGCACCACATCCTAAGAAGAGAAGTCCATGAAGTTCAGAAGTCCCCACTAGGCTCCTTGCCACCAGGCCAGCGAATGGCGATAGGATGGGAATGAGGCCCCGGCCCCCACCTCAAGCTCTTGAGTCGATTGCAGCTGCTTACCGTGACCCCCATCAGTTGCTGGGCTTCCCCCAGGAGGGAGTAGACGAGCACCAGCCCAGCCTGGCTGACACGCAGCAGGGGGTCGTGAATGGCCAGCACTGCAGTCTGCAGGAAGGATCTTTTCTGCCCGATGGAGAAGAATTTTCCAAAGACCTAAAACCAAGAGGACACGAGGCTTGAGCAGATTGCCCACAGCCAGGCTCCAAGTCCCGGCGGTACAATGGCCTCTAGTGCCCCAAAGGGCGGGGAAGAGAGCTGCTGTGGCCAAGGCACTTCATTCCCCAGGAGGCTTTCAGGCTCCCAGGGCTCAGGGAAGCCCCTTTATTAAAAGGTCGCAGATGCTGAGGGACCAAAGCCTCCAGTGGCTCTTTCAGGAGGGCAATTTATGGCAGGGGCCAGGATGGGCTGGAAATGGATCTCTAATGTGTGTGAGCAGGCCCACTCTGCTGTGCAAGGCACAGAGACCACAGGGGACCCTGTGTTGCTTCCAGCAGAGAGATCTCCTGCACCTCAGCGGCTAGAGGAGTGTGTGTGTGTTGTGGGGGGCAAGGGGGTTGGAGCTGACAGACCAAAGGTCTCTTCCCCGCAGCTTAGTGATTTCTCTCGTCACTGGGAATGGCCTCTGCAGCTCCTTGGTTTCTTCACAGGGAATCCAACCTGCAGCCTGACAAGGACATGGAGACTCATGGCCCAGTCCCCATCCCAGACACTCCTCGGGGACTTTTCTTCTGCTGCATCAATTCAGCTTGTGGGAGGCGAGACATGCTCACACAGTCTCTCTCACGGGGCGTCTGTGGAGCAGCGTTCTGTCGATGCCCTTGTCGATCCAGGAGCCACTCCAAGGCCTCCTCTATGATGTTGTGGAAATCACCCATTTCACCTTTGACTCCAGTCTGGGGGCACTGTGTTACGGTGTGTTCGAAGGTTTGGATATTCTCACCACAGTTGTGAGACGGGGGCGGGGGGGTGTCTTTGATTTTCTACTTGTGCAGCAAGTAGCCGCAACTTGGCTCAGTGACAATGTGCTTCTTTGGAACAGTGGCTGAGGTCCAGATACTCTGCCATTCCCTGGCCGGGTCTGGAGACATGAGGGGGGCGCATGTGGTCCATACTGGCTCTGGAGCTCACTGTGTCCCCTACCCAGTTCCCAGGTTGGGGCGTTCTGCTTCCTGACCGGCAATGGAATTGGGCAAAGCCCACCTCCTTTCTCTGCTTCTACAGGGTGCAGGGAATTAAACAAGGGTCTGATCAAGCAATCGTGACTGACTGACTCAGGGCTCTCCTCTCAGACACTTGGCGATCAGCCAGGAGGTCAAGGAGTACAGAGACACCCAGAGCCATAATCCTATATTAACTCACCCACCCGGGGATCCTCCTTATGCCACGTAGCAATGCAGCCATGTAAGACACTCAAATCACGGCAACTAGCGAGGTTCCAATGTGGGACCTTTCGCACCAGCCTGTCCCACTGGTTGCTGGATGAGGAACTCTGAGCTGGAAATAAGGAGTGGGCTCTTTTCCTGTCTCCAGGAGGCATCCGCTGCAGGGAACCCAGCCAGCCACACTCCCTGAGCTGTCTCATGCCCTGGCACAGTGCCCTTACCTCCCCCACTCTGGCTGTATTCTTGTAGCCCAAGAGCCTTCTGTCCTGGTGCCAGTCATAGCACCAGAGATCTTCCGCGTCATGTATGGTCAGGCCTGGAAGAGAGAGAGAGAGAGAGAGAGAGAGAGAGACTTTTCTCATTCTGGTTGCAGTGTCTGTGTCCTTCCAATCCCATTGGTGGCTGCACAGTGGAGTGGAGAAGAACAGAGGCAGAGAGAGACTTGTCCTCCAGCTGGGGTCAGTCTGAGAGAAATGGTCTGGGGTCCCATTATCCACCTGTGGTCACTCATAGTCCCCTATTGGGTTCCGTCTCCCAGCTGGATTCCTTACCCCTCTGTTGGAGCAGCAGTTGGTAGAGCCGGTAAGTCCCCTCCCTGGCCTGCCGGCTGATGTCCTTGTCTGGATCGCTGACAAATAGAGCCAGCTGGGCCACATGGTGACCCATCCTAGGGAACTCAGCTGAGATCTAATGGAAGGGAGAGGAGAGGGGACTCCATCAGCACTTTCCTCTCAGCTCCCCTGGGCCAGAGGGCTCCTTCCCCTTAACCCCTCTGCAGGAGATGCTGGGGGAGAGGAGCTTGAGATCGACCCTTCATTTGCTCTGCTGCCAAGGGAGCCCGGAGCTGCTTTGGGATGCCAAGCAGGGGCTGGAGCATGGTCCCCTTAAAGGCCCAGGGACAACACTGAACCAGGACAAGAAGAACTTGACTCAAGCCTAGCTCAGTCCCTGCTCTCACTCTGCCTCCCCATGAAGTAACCTCCTAAGCCACAGCCCCGGCAGCAGCAGATCCTGCAGCCCGCTGGAGCCAGCCCGCCTCCGCCTGGAGCCAGCAAGCTGGGCTTGGAGCTCACTTACGTCAAACTCAGCGAGGGTGACTGTGTATCTCAGCAGGGCTGTGCTGCTCCTGATAGCCCTGGCTCGCTCCTGCGACACCCTGGACACGACCCACAAGTTGACATGCTGTGGGGAAAGGAGGCAGGTCAGACTCAGTGGCCAGGTGCACCTGCTTTGCAAATGAGCCCCACGCCCCCAGCCCCAGGGGCCTGAGACATTCTGTGCAGGGGGGAATAGCTGAGTCATTGATGGCAGAGCTTTAGAAGGGGATTCTTTCCCCCAGGACGCAGCTTGTACCCTGCAGGTCACAACTTCTCAGCGTCTCTCTAGATTGGGACAATGTTTGGGGTCGGGGCTGGTCCCATCCTTCCAGAACTCCTGATTCCTGAACAGTTCACCAGAAAGGAGACTGAACCCTCGGCCCTTCCCTGCTACGAAAATCCTTGCGGGGATGTAGGGAGTGACTGAGAACACAATCCCCCCAGGAATTTCAGAGCAGATAAGAGGGAAGGGCTGATTCCCTGGGAACCTCCTGTTTCTGTAGGAAGGAGCCTGTGCCTCTTCTCTGAGAACCGTCTCCCAGATCTCATGGGGTGTGTGTGTTGGAGGGGTGGGGGAAGGGTGGGTTTTCAGACTGTCACTCCCCAAGAAAGCCAGGAGCCCTGTGCTTAGTGCTCAGCAGAACCAGGCAGAGCTCTGGCTTGAAGTCCCAGCTCCTTCCTCTGTCCCTCAAGAAGGAAGGACCTGACACTGCATTGCACTGAGCTCCCCAACCAAGGACAGCCCACTGGGGACCCAGCTAGGAGGACAGAGTAGAAAATGGATCTTCCAGTCTCTCCTTACCAGTCTTCCAAAGAGTTACGGTCAAATGGGGCTCACCTCCAAGATGAAGTGGAGCCTGTCTGTGTCTGGGGACTCTGCCAGCAGGTTCCCCAGCATGGCATCCAGGACCTCTGGGATGACTTTGTGCAGAGCCTGCAAAGCATGGGTCAGAGTTAGCGAACCTGGGCCTACACCTGCCACAGGATGGGAAGAGGGGTCTCTGGGAAGCACTGGGGAGACTCCCAAACACATCTCCTGGCCTCTCTCCTTCACATCCCACTGCAGACAATTCCCAAGAATTGATGACCCCTGGACCTTTGATCCATGAGCTTAGCAGGTCTCTGCAGAGGACCTTGTAGGCAGAAGAGTATGAAACAGCCAAGTTGCCATGCATGGAAGCTGGGCTTCTGGGCAAAACACGGCTTATGAAAGAAAGAAAGAAAGAAAGAAAGAAAGAAAGAAAGAAAGAAAGAAAGAAAGAAAGAAAGAAAGAAAGAAAGAAAGAAAGAAATCCCCCAGGGAGGGGTAATCTCTTCCCTGCTGGAGGGAAGGATCCAACCCTGCAGCTTGTTCCATCTCCGCCACCCCACCCCTAAATCTGGAGCTCCAGCGAATCAAGGGAGCAGGGACCAAGGACTACTCTGGAAAAGTAAGAGGATGGAGGAGGAGGAGGTACCTGGATGTCGGTGGTGTCCTTCTCCGTGCCCAGGGTGAAGACGGAGTGAAGGGCAGCTCGCAAGAGGTGGGTCTCTAGGGCTGGCTCCAGGGCAGGTTTCATGGTGCTGGCAAGAGAGAGGAGCTGGTATTAGACTGTGCAGTACGGGCGTGGGACTGTCGCCAACACGGACACCAACCCACAGGGATAGAGGCACAGGCTGGCGAGAATGGAAACTGAGGCACTTAGCTAGGGAATGACAAGGCCAAGGCGTCCCAGACAGACAGTGGCAGGACAGGAATAGCTCCTGTTCCCTGGAGCCTGCTGCCCCTCCTGTATCTGAGCCGGGGAGTGAGCCCCTCCCCAAGGCCCCTGTCATGTTATGGGAGTGAAAAGAACAGCCCTGCCAGGAGAGAGTGACCCTTCCCACCCCACCATCTCTGCCAGAGGCGCCACTCTTGGGAGGTGACCTGGGAGGGACAGTGACGGTGACTCCCAGCCTTGGGCCTGAGCAGCACTGGGGTGAGGGGAGCCGGCCGGGTTGGGGGTGGGGCTGTCTCAGTACCAGAGGTTACCCACTGCAGCCAGGGAGTGGGCGAGGATGGCGCTGGGTGACGAGTCATCGGGAAGCTCCTCGATGAGCTCCTGTGAGATGCGAAGGAGACAACGGAGCATGTGAGATTCAGGCCCGACTCACACCTCCCAGTGAGGAGATGACACAGCCAGTGCCCCACATGGCCAGCAGGATCCCCCACCACCTCCCGCTCCTCCCATTCCTTCCTGCCCATCAGACTTGTCCCCCTTCCCGGATTCCTGCAAAGCTCACTCCCAATCCCCTTCTCTCCTCCTCCCTCTCAAAACTGCCCCCATTCAGCCCCATCCCGATGACTGAGCTGGGACCATGTGATTCCTTGGCCCCCACTCTCAGCTGCCCTTCAGCCCCACAATTCCCCCCCTGCCCACTACTGACCAATCTCACAATTTCTCCCTTCTCTTATCCCAAGTCTTGAACCCCAGCAATCCTTGTCCTCTGCTGCCCCCTCCAACACCACCCAGCCCCCACCCATTAGCCCGGCCATACCCCTGCCAATCCCGTGTCTCTCTCCTCCCTCCAGCTGCCATATGGCGTGTCTCACTCACCACGATCCTCTTCACCACAGCCGCCTTGCAGCAGCGCGGCTCCAGCGTGTCCTCCCCTCTCTCCCGTGCAGCCAGACATGCGGGGTAGATGGCCTGAAGGAACAGGAGCTGCTGCCCCTCATCCTGGACCCACCAGGAGTGGGGTATAGCGAGAGAAAACCTGTTAGCTAGGGAACTTCCTGCCCCACCCACACCAGCTCCAGGGCTCAGGCCTCAATGGGGGATTGTGGGGACCCGCCTATTGTCCAAATTCCCCACCACTCCTACACAAGCAGGATCAGGAACTGGGACAGTGCCTGTGGGGGGAGATGACCTCGGCTTTTGTGGGACAAACACCCCCATCTTGGGGGTCCCACATCATGGATGTAAAAGGGCCCCATTAGGGGTGGTGGATCAGGAGGGACAAGACCCTCGGCAGGGGGTGGGGATGCTGGGAAGGGACAGGGCAATCTTGCTTCCAGCCCAGGTGGGGAACATTTGTACCTTATCTCTGCACTGGAGCTGCTCTCGGATGACCTTGAGAGCAGCTTCATCTTTGGCCATGTCCACCCCTTCCTCCTGCTCCGAATCCAGGGGGGTCCCTGCACCAGGGAGGGAAGGACAGGGGTGTGGTGGGCAGAGCAGGATTCAAGATCCCCCTTCCCACCTCAGGCACCCAGGGCAGATCGGGCCCCACACCTCCCTCTCAGGGATGCCTTCAGCCCCCAACAGCTGCAGAAGCCCAGAGCAGAGCCCCCCTCCCCTGCCCAGGACTCCAGGGGAGGTGCCTGTTCCCCCCGCCCGGAGCAGCAAGGACCAACATGGCAGCAGGTCCCCGTGTGGAAGGGTCAGCTGTGTGACGGCTGCTGCTGTCCGTGGGGTTCGCGGGGCTCAGGCCAGACACCTGGGCTGGGGACCCCCCCCCCGTATCCCTGGAGAGCGTCTGGGCCCAGGGTGTTCACATCCCATCCTCAGCCCTCCCTCAACCCAGCCTGGCTCCTCACCTGGAACAAAGCAGTGGCGCCCGTCAGCCTGGCTGCTGCCAGAGGCCCAGGTGCTGCCGCTGTCCCATGCTGAGCTGCCGGTGCTGGGACAGGGACCTTCCCCCTCCTGGCCGGCGGGGGCTGGAAGGGCCTCAGAGACCGGGCAGGGCGATGCCTCCTGATGGGAAGGAGGGCTGGGCTCCTGGGGCCGCTGCTGCCCACACAACAAGCCCCAGAGCCACCCTGCCCGGCGCCCCTCCTGGGCTGGGTCCTGTCTGCGAAACCGCAGCCTGGGCCAGCTCCACTGGGGCCTGGTCGGGGCCTCTCCCAGCTCGGTGCCTGCGCCAGGAGCTGGGTTCCTTTTCCAGAAGGCCGGGCACTTCCGCCGTCTGGCCTGGACGGGAGCTGCTTCCCCGCCAGCGGGGACGCAGGGCTTGCTCTGCCCCTTGGGAAGGTGGCAGCTGCTTCCCTCAGGCTCTGGGGCCACCTACAGAGCCTTCCTCCGGAACATCCGCAGGAGCCTGGCCATCCTGGAACCGAGCGGGGAGCAGGGGTGAGTCTGGGCTCAAGGCAGCCTTTCACTCATGGGCCTTTTCCGTCCCTCCTCCTCCCTGCTCCAACCACACCAGCCCCCTCTGCCCCCACAGGAGTGCAGGGAGTGCCATCTACACACACGGGCAGGAGTTCATTGCATGATCTGCTCCCAACATTCCCCCTCGTAATCCCTGCTGCTGCAATAGCCAGGAAGTCTCATCCTTTTCCAGCAAGGGGGTCAGTCCCAAAGACCATCCGTTACTCTGGACAAGCAGCCCCCTCCTGTCGTCCCAGGCCACTCTCCCGCCCAGGCTAGAGAAGGAACAGAACCCAGGAGCCCGGACTTCTCCCGCAAAACCATTCTCCACGTCAAAGTCACAAAGACCCTAAGCACAGGAAGACCAGGGCCCTCCTCTTTCCCCATTGATTTCCAGACTCAGCAGCTCACAGGGTCTGCCCCAGCTCAGAGACTCTCAGCCTGGGGAACAGTGTCCCACAAGGGAAGGGCTGGGAGCCCCATTGCTGGAACCTTTCCAAACACACCGGAGACGGCTCTGGAGAAGCCCCTGCCCGGTCTAAGAGTGAGGGGCTCTTGGGGGCTGTTTGCAACTGAAATCCCCCTTTGGAGATAGTCTCTCCCCCTGTTTCTCCTCTCCCCAGACAGACAGGGGAAGACACGGAGGAACCCGAATGCCACTCACTTGCTCTCAGTGATGGGATGATGGATGGCGGATGTTCAGGGTCAGCAGATGTCCCTCGCCCTCCTCCTCACTCTCCAAGCCCAAGGCAGGCTGGAGAGGGTGGTGACCTCAGGAGTTACCCTGCCCAGCCAGCAGGCAGGGTGATGACACGAGGGCGATCGACTGGCTGTGAAAACAAGAGTCTGTCTTATTGCCAAGGGATGGAGAAACTCAGCCAGCAGCAGGGGGGTGCAGAACACTGCCCTAGGGCGGAGGTGACAGCGCCTCCAGGATCCTGACATCCCAGCACTTTACACACCTTCCTGGAGCCTCCCAACCCCGCTGGGCTGTAGCGATGGGACCCCAACCCTACTGATAGCAAACGGGCCTCAGCTACCAGCTCAGGGTCACACTGAGTGTCAGAGCCATGGATGGACCCCTTCACTAACCACTGCCGCACACTCCCTCCCACAGCTGGCAATTGCAACCAGGCCCTAATGTCTGGTCCCCCTGCCTTTGAGAGGGAGGGTCACTCCTGCTTCCATTGCTGCTTCTTGATCTGTGGGACTTTGGGCAAGTTGCTCCCCCTCTCTATGGCTCTCTGGGACTCACATCCCTGAATGGCCTTTAAAAAAGACAATGGTTAAAGTTTGGCCCCAACTAGTTCTTGTTTCTCGAGACTAGCCATTTTAGCAAAGTTTAGAGTTCTTGACATTCAGCACCTGGAAACATCCCTTTCTCCTTCGCAGATGGCCTTAACATCCCTTATCTCACCCAGGCTCACTGCTGCCTGGAGTTAGAGAATTGACCCTGTTCCCATTGGACCTACCCAAGGTGTCACACAGCAAAGCGGTGACGGAGCCAGAAAGAGAAGACAACAGTCCTGACTCCTGTTCTAACAGACAACAACCCCCCCCCGAAGGCAGGGATAAAGCCCAGGAAATAAGGTGTGAACATTTGCATGGAAACCGTTTTCTGTCAGAAAATCCATTCAGACGAAACCACTTTGTTTCTTGAAATCGTAACAGGTAGGATGAAAATTCTTTGCAAAAATATTTGTTTGCAAAACAAGAGCATCTCCTGTCCGACACAGCGCATTAAACTGTCTCATCGTACACAAAGGGGAGACACTATGCTCTAGAAAATTAGATGAGATGCTTCAGTCTGAGCTAAGTAGTTGCTGCTTTTCACAATTTCAAAACAATAAAATACAAATGAAATCGAATATTAGGTCATAATCTGCTATGGCTCAGCGTGATAGGACACCCCCTAGTCTGCACTGCTCCGAGTGACACTCTTCAGTGGATCCCCAGCATCCACCCATGGCGAGGTAGGTGGGAGAGGATTGTTATTCGTACTTGACAGAAGGAGAAACGAAGGCTGAGAAAGGAGCAGTGACTTGTCTTAGCTGATGCAGCCAGTCAGTAGCAGAGTTGCTCTCAAATGAGCTACAGACCAACAATTGTTCCTAGTAATTATTCAGCAATTATTTCAGAAGAATTGGAATGTTCGAGAGGATCATGAACTGCTCCGAGACAATGAATGGAGAGCAGCGTCAACATTGGTCAAACATCTAACTGGTTGTGACTTATTTGCTTGGTCATAAAAGAGAACAACAAAGACCAGAGTTTCCTCCCTGTCAATAGCCCCCTCCTCAGCCAATCAAGGTTGGGACTTTGAGGGGTGGGAGGCTAAGGGTTCTCATCAAATAGCCCAAAGAATGGCCCTGGTCACCACCAAGGGGATCACTCTCGGAGCACTAGTCCAGTCTCACCTCTCTGTGAGGGCCTCCCACAACCCCCCGCCCCCCGGCCCCCGCTCCACCCACAGAGCTCCTGGTGGTGGGAGGAGAGCAGAGGAAAAGGACAAAGGAAGCAAGAAGAGAAAGGTAGGAGGGACAGAGGAAAAGGGAAAACAAAAAGGAGAAACCCCAGTGTCCCCAGTAATTCTAAGGGACAAAGTCCTAGGTCGGAAATAAAATGCTGCCTCCACAATCTAATGTTTTTCTTTCCTAAAAATCAGCCAGCACCTGATGGATCAGACTGAACAGGTTCCAAACCTCTCCGAGGCTCTTACCTTCTCTACAGGGACGTCTGTTTTTGAGCAAAACCACTGAAAGAAAAGGAGAAAACTCCAAAGAGGGTCCTCCTTGCGCTCACGAATGTGAAAGTGAATGCTCTCTCAGTCCTCCAGGAGAGACCTCGAGAAGGAGACGTGCTGAAGCAAAGCCACAGGGATCTCCGAGCTTGCCCCTGTCCTGCACCCCTGTCCTGCCTGGCTGATGTCAAGATCTCTCTGTGAGGTCATCGCCTCCCCACCACCTTTGTCCAATAGGCTGAGGTCCTGCCAAAGGCCCTTGTGATGTCACTGCCACACCCACCCCTCCCCTGCAGTGCTGATGTCCTGCCCCTGTCCAGCTACATTGGATGTTTCAGCTGCTTCCCCTGGATCACCCCACTCAATGACACTTCCTTGTGGGGTGACACCGACTACACAGTAGAACACAGAGGTTCTTCCCCAGGCCACAATTAGGTTTCACAAGTTAGTCGACTTTATGGTCAGAAGGAACCGTTCGAGCATTTAATCTCATCCCCTGCGTATCCTGAGGCCTCCTGTATGTCAGAAGAGCTGGGCTTTTCTTTTACTCAAACATTTTCCAGAAAGGCATCTAGTCTTTATTCGAAGAGATCAAGAGATGGAGAAGCCATCGTTTCTCTTGGTTCTTTGTGCCAATGACGAACCACCCTCTTACAAATCTGGGTCTTATTGTCATTATACTTTTTCTGATTTCTGCTTCCATCCATGGGGTCTTGTCATGCCTTTCTCTGCGACATAAAAGAGCCCTTTTATACTCAACATTTTCTCTCCATGAAGTCAAGCAACTCACTTCTCATTCTTCTCTTGTAGATACTAAACAGATTGAGGTTTTTCAATGTCTCATTATAGGGCATCATCCCCATCACTCAGTTATGAATCTTTTCTGCACCCTCTCCAATTGTTTTAACGTAATATTCAAAATGTGCACACAAGAACTGGATTCAACATTCCAACATCAGTCTCACCAATGCTCTTTCACTTCCATTTCCATCCTCACTACTCTATCCAGCCAAGAATGGCTTTAACCTTTTTTAACACAGTTTCACATTGACAGCTCATGTTGAGCAGCTCGTCCACTATGGCCCCAAAATCCTTTTCAGGGTCACTGCTTTCCAGCGGATTGTCCCCAATTCTCTAGGGTGCCGCCTGACTCCTTTGTTACTGGAGGTATGGGGTTGCATTTGGCTTGATTAAAACCTAATTATTTAGTAAGTATTTGAGAAGAACTAGCCCATTAGAGAGAGAATCGTGAATTACTCAAAGACAATGAATGGAGAAAAGCGGCAAGAGCAATCAAATAAATATTTGGTTACGGCCTATTTCCTTGGTCTTAAAAGAGGGTAACAAGGACCTGAGCCTCCTTCCTCACAATAGCCCCAAGCTCCCCCAATCAGCATTGAGATTCTGAGAAGCAGAAAGCTGAGAGTTCTCACCAGATGTCCCGGGTCACCACCGGAGGGAGTCACTCTTAGAGCACCATTCCAGCCACATGTCTTTGGGAGGGCCTCCCGCAATGAGAGTTGGAGTGCAACCCCTCCTGCCCCCGCTCCGTCCCCAACTCCACACCCACAGACAGGTCCTGGTGGTGAAAGGAAAGCAGGGGAAAAGGACAAAGATGCAAGAGAAGACGAGAAAGGAGGGAGAGACAGGAAAAGGGAAAACAAAAAGGAGAAACCCCAATGTCCCCAGTAATTCTAAGGGACAAAGTCCTAGGTCGGAAATAAAATGCTGCCCCCACAATCTAGTGTTTTGCATTCCTAAAAATCAGCCGGCACCTGATGGATCAGACTGAACAGGTTCCAAACCTCTCCGAGGCTCTTACCTTCTATACAGGGACGTCTGTTTTCAAGCAAAACCACTACAAGAAAAGGAGAAAACTCCGAAGAGGGTCCTCCTTGCGCTCACGAATGTGAAAGTGAATGCTCTCTCAGTCCTCCAGGAGAGACCTCGAGAAGGAGACGTGCTGAAGCAAAGCCACAGGGATCTCCGAGCTTGCCCCTGTCCTGCACCCCTGTCCTGCCTGGCTGATGTCAAGATCTCTCTGTGAGGTCACCGCCTCCCCACCACCTTTGTCCAATAGGCTGAGGTCCTGCCAAAGGCCCTTGTGATGTCACTGCCACACCCACCCCTCCCCTGCAGTGCTTATGTCCTGCCCCGTCCAGCCACATTGGATGTTTCAGCCGCTTCCCCTGGATCACCCCTCTCAATGAGCGTTCATTGTGGGCTCAAGCCGAACACAGTAAAACATCAGAGGCTTCTCCCCATGCTACGCTCAGTTTTTCATCAATTAGCAGACTTTATGGACAGAAGAGACAATTAGAGCATGTCATCTGACCCCCTGCATATCACATGCTTTCTGTAGAGCATAGGAGCTAGTTTTTGACTACACACATTCCAGAAAGGCATCTAGTCTTCATTAGAAGACATCAAGAGGTGTGGAATTCCCACCACTTCCCTTTCTAGTTTGTTCCTTTGGTGATTCATCCTCATGGTTGAATATGTGTGCCCTCTTTCGAATATGAATTGGTCTCTTTTGAGTTTCCAGCCACTGGGGTCTTGTTATGCTTTTCTCTGCTAGATTAATGAGCCCTTTAATACCCGATATTTTCTCTCCATGAAGTCACTTCAACACTTCAATGACATCACCTCCCGATCTTTTTTATCATCTAAACAGGCTGAGCTCTTTCAATAGCCCACGAGCAGGCATTTTTCTCCAGCCCTCAAAACGTTTCGTTGCTTTTTGCTGCCCCATCTCCAATATTTCAAAATCTTTTTTCAAAAGTGGATGCCAAAACTGGATGCAGTATTCCATGATCAGTCTTCCTCATGGTGTGTCACCTCCCTCTGCGCCTCACTGCTCTTTTCAAACATCTAATGATGGCTTTAGCCCCGTTCACCACAGCATCACCCTGGGTGCTCATGTTGAATGGCTTGCCCAGCATGGCCCCGAAATCCTCTTCACAGTCAGTGCTTTCCTGGATACACTTCCCCACTCTGTAGGTGTGGCCTGAATGCTTTGTCGCTAGCTATAGGACCCTTCCTTTGGTTATTTTCAAACTTGTTTTCTTTGAATGGGTCCAGCTTCTCAAGGGATCCGATTTCTCTGTGTCACTGCCCTGTCCTCGTCATTAGTTACCACTCTACTACTATTTTATCACCCACCAATGTTAGCAGCAGTGATTTTTTATTTGGGTTGCAGTTCATTGATATTTATTTTCAAGAATTAGTCCCCGACAGCCTCTTCATATCCCTAGTGCCTAGAACCTGCTCCACACAGCACAGCGAGAAAAGGCCGCCCAGCCCAGCTGTGCCATAGGGACTAAGCACAGAACAACCTTAGGAGCTTGTGTCATCCATAGCTTCTGAACAACATGTGGGGGTCATCAGCTTACAAATACATTCTAGACCGGTAACGTAGACAGGCCCCAAATGTATCTAAGTGTCCCGCCTTGAAAAAGAGGAGAGAAAAAAACAGAACCTTGATTAGCTTTATTTTATAGTCGTGGAAACTGAGGCACAGAGAAGCAAAGAGATTCGCTCATGGTCAAAAAGACAGAAATAGAAAACGGCAGATCTGCTGATAGTCAGTCCTGGGCCCTAGCCGTGTTTGTCCTGGCCTCTCTGCTTCAGCTCCAGCAACAACCCGAGTCGAGGTTTTCTTCGTCTCCATGTCCTTTTAACTTCACGTCACTGCAGAAGAAAGATTGTTTCTGACCAGCTGGCTCTAATGCATGGAGATGTCTTTCCAGAAGACGTGCTCTGGCTCAGTCCCATGTCGTAGGTTTTCTGGAGGAAGCGCTCGGTGACGTTCTAGGGCCTGTGTTACACAGAAGATGGACAGAATGGTCCTTTCTGACCTTAATTCTTTTCTTTCGCTAGGAGGGTAACGCTGGACATTTTCTCTCATTCACTTTCCTTTGGAATAATTTCAATCCAGTCCAAAGGATTTCCTCTTCCATTGTGTCTTCAGCACCTTTCCTAGCAAACAGTTCCTGTTTGAGCACAGGTTTCCAGTTTCAGGCTGTCCCAGGGGGAGATGGCCATGAAAGGGGTAGTAGCTCAACTGAACCTATCCCCAGGTGAAGGGAATAAGTGCAGGGGCAGAAGGAGAGGCCCCGAGATAGGACAGATTCTTCTGCTGGGCTAAGAGTATAGTTGGATGCACTTCACTTCACTTCACTTCATCGGATGCATTCAGTGGAAAATACAGTGAGGAGAT